>NW_006399859.1:6767601-6776620 GCF_000299155.1 Elephantulus edwardii
TGCGATTGGCACAGGACAGAGCAGAGTTTAGGGCTGTTGTACATAGGGTCGCTATGAGTCGCAGGTGACTCGATGGCACATAACAACAACAACAACTTACCATAGGAGGTCTGGTGGCCTAGTGGCAAGAAGCTGTGCTGCAATCCTGAAGGCACATGGTTCCAAAACATTAGCTGCTCCACAGCCTTTATTATAATACTAGATATATAACACCTACTTTGCATACCTATGAAGAACCAAAGATTACTAGATGGACTCTGTTGAGGTTCAGGAGAATGAATTAGCTTCTCTGGTAGGGTAATAATGGTTGAATGACAGACTAAACCAGCATGGTTCTTCATAACTTTCAAAATGCTGAACGATCAATGTCCTTTCTACTCCCATGGTAGTCTACAAACTAGCAGCATCCACATCAGACAGGAACTGGTTGGAAATGCAGAATCTCAGATCCTCCCTGAGACCTGCTGAATCAAAAGTTGATTTAAACAGTGTTTCCTGGCAATTTTATTAGTGCAGGTAAGATTGATATTGTGAAGCTAGTGGTTTAGCTATGTTTATTTGTTAAGACATTGAAGGTTTGAAGAGATTAAGGGACTTTCTCAAGATCCTGTAACAAGTAGCAGAAACTAAATTGAAGCCTTGGTTCATCCTATTCCAAGTCCAGTACTTTGTCTGCTGTAGCACTGGATTTCTTTGTGCCTTATTAGAGAAGACTTTTCAGTGATTCAAGGTCACTGAAAGGGGGGTAATAGAATGATATTTTCTGTAGGTACAAAGAATAAAGACTCTTTGTCTTCTTGGGATGCAACATAGAGAAGAAAACTCAAAGGTGAGCTCATGGAGTAAGCCCTGACGTGGTGCTAGGTCCATGGACACTTCTGCATGGCAGGTAGCATCCTCCCATTTTACATGGCAAGAACTCTTAACATTTTACTGAGAATAATCACCCTTTAGGAACCGTAATGGAATGAGCATTTTAAAGCTCTGACACTGGGACTTACTAGGTCAGAGGTCAAAGAGCCAGAGAAATGTTATAAACCTTTTTTCATTTTTGTCCTTGAAATAAGATCCTCTTCCTGTATGAGGTCAATTTCTTCGTTAACTAATTAAATTCAGTGATTGCCCACTTCTTTCAAAGACAGAAATTAAAACTCTGGTCATTTGGAGCTCCTCTTGATTTATGAACAACTCTGTCTCGTAGAGTAAAAGTGGTTTTCCCAAAGTGGAAAAAATAGCTTAGAGAAAGCCTTGAAAAATCATGATGACAAAATGTATTATTTATAAGGGTTTAAAATAAGTGCTGGATCCTCCACTTGAAGTGAGCAGGCGACAGCCAAGCACAGCGTGGAGTGGATCCCAGTGACTCCAGCTGGATCACATGGTGGAATTGGTCAGCCATGGCGCTGTGCTCAGTACTCCCAAGTGCCCATCTCAGAAGGGGCTTCATACAAGTGAAGACAGGAGGTCAGCCAAACAAGAGGAAGTTCTTGAAGGAGAATGGAGAAATTGTGGTGAGTCTGTAGATGGGTGAGAAAAGACCACGGACACACATCCCCTTTGGTAAGATTGCACTGCGTTCCCCCCTTCCTTACAAGCATACCTCAGATACACTGTAGGTTTGGTTCCAGAGTTTATTGGTTTACCAACGTGTGCTTGAAAGTTATGTTTTACACTATATCATAGACTGTTAAGTATACAATAGCATTAAGAAAAAATTTAAATATTGTGAGAATTATTCAAATGGTACACAGAGACATGAAGTGACTAAGTCCTGTTAGAAAAATGGTGCCAATTGACTTGCAGGGTTGCAACAAACTTTCAAGTTATTATAAAAAAAATAAAAAACTTCCACGATATGTGCAAATACAGTAAGGTGAAGTGTAGGAAAACACAGAATGTCTGCACGTGAAGGTACAGATAAATTATTGAGAACAAAAAGGCAACCTAGGGCTGGGATAGATAAGGAGTATCTCCACCCTGCCTTCTCTGTCTCCCGGTGCCCTCAAAGCATGTAGCTTCTATGACACTCCATGAATGGGGTCTTATGTTACTGGGATACAACCACTTATTGCTGCAACCTGGTCTTTTAAATGCAAAGCTTATCGTTTAAATATTGAAGAATTTCTAGCAGCCTCTACGTTTTATTTTAAGATAATATTTGAAAACATCCAGTTTGCCTGTTTTTTTAAGCAAACACAGAGTCAACAAGTCTGCATCTTTGTCCTGTGAGGAGGAAGCAGATTTGGTATCCATGGGTCTCTGATTGATAACCAGCATTCCAAAAGATCCATTGTTTCTCCGCCTCTAGCCTTTATTTTTATATATTCTCTTTGGTGTCTGGGTGGTTGACCTGAGGACCATTCCCCAAATTTAGTACTCCACAGAGGCAAGATTCATTGCTAAGGTCACTAAAATATAGGAAATTCTACCAGGGGTCTTCTCAGGACACCCAGGACTTTTGTGGGATTGCGCTCTAGCTTTAAGGTGGTCACAAGTCTGCTCTTATCAACAGGACAGCTGGGGTCTGGACGAAGGCTGTTGCCTTCAGGGCTCCTTCCCCCACCTCTGAAACTTCCTCTGCTCTTCTTTGTCCTCTTTCTTCCTTTCACTCTCCAAAATTTCTCTTCTACCATGTAGTGATTGCACAGTGAGGAGAAATGTGTTCAGTAGCTCTTGGTATAGTTGGAGCTTTCTGTTCTCACGTGGCCCACAGTTTCCTCCCAGATACCTGTGATACATGGGCCCTGGCACAGGCCCCAGGTAGAATCAGCCTGGTATTGCCTCTGGCTCTTATTAGAAAGGTCTTCCAGTTTCCTCTTATTAGAATGGTTGCCATATTAGAATACCTTATTAAAATGAGATTACCTATTCTGTAGACTAAGGGCTCCCAAGCAGTTTTATTCTCATCCGGTCAAGACAATATAAATAGGCATAGTTACCACTAACTAGCCCTGACAGTGCATTGAGCTCTCAAGAACATGGATATGTAACTTCCCATTTCCCAGTCCTCAAATGCCAAATAAGAAAATTTTAGCATTAAAAAGATTCTTCATCCAGACATGTGCTCACTATTTGAATGAGAACCAGCATGATGAAGAAGAAAGAACAAGTTCAAATCTACCACTTTCTGTCCATGTGATACTGGCCAGTCAGCTGATGCCTCTGAGAACTGACTGTTTTCTGGGGCTTGTAGAGAGTTGTGCTGCTGACCCAAAGGTCACCCCTCTGATGGTTTAAATCCATCAGTGACTCCAAAGGAGAAAGATGGAAAGTGTCCTCCCATGTGACTTACAGCCTTGGAAGCCCATTGGAGGGTCAGCTATGAATTGGTTCTGACTCAGCAGCGTTGAGTGGGTGAGTGAATGAATGAGTAACTGAAGAATAAGGATGATAGAGGTCAGCTGCCTGGCCTGGAGGGTGTGCTTGATAAGTAGTGGGTAATATTATCATTATCCTGAAAACCAGAGATCTTCTGTCCTGTCACCTACAGAACATTTGCATTCTTTCAGGTGTTCCCCATCATATATGGTTTGTGGACTCCTCTAACTCTGGTCGCTCTATTTTGAATGGCATGTTCCAAGTCTTCATTATTGTTGTTTGTTTTTTTTTTATTTAGGTTGTTTATTTTTCATTTCAATGAACATCTACAGAGATTTTGGAATTCCATTCATTCATTGTTGCACCCTTCTCCCCGCACAAACCCCTCCCCCCCCCCACCCCGTTTGCTCCTCTCCTTGAAAAGCAAAAGAAAAACTCCCTCATTGGTACACAATCCCCCCTGTACCTTCCCAAACCCCACCCCCTACCCCCAAATATAATCCACTCTGCAACCCTCATTGCATACTCCTATGATAAAAATAATGCCCTAAAATATAATACTTTTAGACTATTCTCTCCCCCATAGACTTCAATGCCGTACCTACACTGTAAGTGGAGATTGCTAATGGCCTCTTGGAAGGATTTTCCCTAAATTCTGAAAACTCTTTGAGGAACCCAAGAGTTAGAGGTTGCAGAAAACCTTGAGGATTGCTGTTAGGTTGTTGTTGTTGTTGTTGTTATTATGTGCTGTTGAGCCAGAACCGGCTCATAGCTGACCCGCCAGCCAGTTTTCAGAGACAGTGAATTATTGCTTGGGAAGAGATTACGCATTTTTTTCTTCCCCAGAGCAGTCGGGTGTGAGGATTTGAACTACATGTCTTCAGGTGGCAGCGAAACTTTTTAACACTAAGCCACCAGGTGTGTAAAACCAACTATGGCTCATTGTGACCTCTTGAACAACAGACCTGAAATTTGCCCTATTCTGTGCCATCCTCCTAATCTCTGTCATACTTAAGTTCATTGTATAATCACTGTCGGTCTCTCTCATTGAGGGGCTTCTTCTATTTCTCTGACCTTCTACCTTTCCCAGCATGGTGTTTTTTTAAAACCCGGCCCCTCCTGACAATATACCCAAAGTACGTGAGCCAGAATCTCACCATCTTTGACTTTAAAGAGCATCTTGGTAGCACTTCTTCCAGCACAGATTTGTTTGCTCTATTGGTGGTCCACGGTTTATTAAATACTCTTCGTCAACACCATAATCCAAAGACAACAATAATTCTTCAGTCTTCCTTAGTCATTGTCCAGCTTTCCAGTGTATACAAAGCAATTGAAGAGACCATGGGGTTTGAGGATTGCAGATGGTTACAAATGCAGATGGGTGTCAATACAGCTGCTCTGCATGGAATGGATCTGGCAAGGGCCCTGGTACATTACTTCCAAAAATACCCAAAGCACAGCTTTAGGGGAAAACCAATAGATTTTTAAAATTCTTCACTAGTGAAGATCAAATGAGATAATCTGTGTCAGGTGCATAGCATGGTGCCTGGCACCCTCACAGCTTTTATGTCTATACTGTCACTACTATTACTGCGCTATGGCAGAAACACATGTTACAGGAGTTAATCTCTAAAATAGATAGATATCATCATCATTTTACTTGAGGAAATGAGGCTTAAAATGGTTAATTAACATACTTCCAATATTAAAACATTAATAAACAGCAGAGTAACAGAGCTAGAATTCAAATCCATATTCTTTCTTTTATAAGATGCTGCCTGTTGTGATATGCCAAGAAAGGAATTCTATGGTTGACTCATACTGACTTTGTTCTCGTGTTTATCTTTCCATGTATCCTGGGTTTTCACTTGGGTCCTATTTTCTTGCTATTTCTTAAATAGTGTCATGCTCTTAATGTCTGAACTTCAGAATTTTGGGGTTTACCAGCTTCCTTTTTCTGCATTATCTTGAGGTATCTCAGTCTTCAGTAAGCTCTCTGCTCTAGGATAATGAATGCACATGGAATTTAGAGTGACAGTCAGTTGGAATTTGGTCAGATATGGTGCTTACTGGGATTTTCAAGGTGCCCAGAAGCTGAAGCTTGTTTAGGAAAGAAAAACACTTACAGTTGACTTCCATTGGTGGTCAAGATTCATTTTCCTTTCAGAAAACCATGAAAGAAGTTGTCCCCCATCTCTCTCAATATATCTCTCAATCTCTCTCTCAGTCATAGTTTGTAATCAACTCTATATTTTATTTATTATAAGAATTATCTTTGGAAAGAGATGGAGGGGTTTTTTGGTGGTTTTTAAAGTTTTTTTTTAAAAAAATACTATTTTTGTGTATGTGTACCATTAAATCGAATCTGAATGGTGCAGGAGGTGATTGCCTCTCTTTCTCCAGCAGAGCATCTGGTGGATTCTAACTGCTTACCGCAGGGATTACAGTGCAGCTTCTTGCCACTCGGCCACCAGAACTCCCTAAGAGATGGTTTTAGAGTAGGTAAATCAGTAAGGACTATAGGTGTCTAGAATATGATTTTTTGTTTTGTTTTATTTGATTTGTATTTTTTTTAATTGTCATGACCTTAGCAGATAGCACATACTCTGACATATAGTAGGTGGTGAGTAAATATTTGTTGGTTGAATAAATTAAAGACCTTAATGAATCAGCATTCGAAAATACAGAGAAGGTGGAATCATTGGTACATTGCTTGGTACTTTCAGTTCATGAAGTTATCCAGATATGTCTTGGGCTGGGTTCTCTAAGAAAACAAAACCAGTGAAACTAATATATAGATACTTATTTGAAGAAAATGGTACATGTGTTTGTAGAGGCAAGTTTCAGGTCAGCAGCATTGACTGCCTGTTAGGGGGAGTCAAAGGAAACATAGTAAACTACTGGCTATGGAGGCTCTCAGCTTCAGAGGCTGGCATGTACATTGTTGTTGTCAGAGGCTGGCGTGTACATTGTTGTTGTCAGAGGCTGGCATGTACATTGTTGTTATTGGGAAGCAGGAGTGCAGACAGTTAGCTTTGGAATCTGCCAGCTGCTGGCTTCAGAGGCTAAGATGTCCAAGGTCATTATTGGAAAGCAGGGTCATTATTAGGATAACTTGCTCTGGTTGCTGACAAGTTCAAAGTCAAAAGATATGGAAGGCCACTGATTTAAATATGGAAACCATAGCCAGATAGCCAGAATAGGTTATCTGACAAAAACTTCCATAGCTCTTTGCCAAAGAGTTCTATAGTGTGCATCTTGTCAGGGTTAATAACTTGTGTCAACATAGCCACAACCTTCAGTGTAAGGTAAATATTTTGTTTGTTGTAAATTTTAAACTCTGTGATATTAATGAGTTAGTATTAGAAGAGGATCTGTAAAAGTGTTTAGTCTTACATGATTAACATTAAAGATAGCATTCTATGTCTTTTCAACCTTTCTATAAACTTAAAACTATTTTAATTTCTTTTTAAGTTTGTTTAAGTAAATTCCTGCTCTACCTCTCACTAATTGTGTGACTTGAGCAAATTATTTGGCCTCACAGAGCTCAGGTCCTCAATTGAGGTGACAGTACATTGTTCAGAGAAGAAAGACAGGATGTATGACAGAGCTTTGGAAACAGTGGCCCTCAGCCAGTGGGATGATTTTGACGGTTTCCCATTATGCTGAGTGAAATATCCCAGTCACAAAAGGACAAATATTACATGATGCCACTGTTGTAGAATGGGACTGTCCTTGGGGTTGGGGAGAGACTGAGTAAGATGGGTTCAATAATGTATACTGCACTGAAACAGAGAAGGGAGAAAACTGTCTAAAAGAGATACATAACTAGGTATTTCTGTCATCACAGGAGACTAGAGCTAGGGCTACATGGTGGAGGGGACCTGGGGGAGGGTTTGTAAAACAATGAAAGAATCTTTTCTTTTACTTTTCCATAATTTTTGGACTCATGTACTTATAACTTGTTAGTCAAATTTGTGTCTACTAGGTTGCAACACCCCCATGATACATCTTCAAGGATATGAACATGTACGGCCAAGCACAATCAATAAGATTGCATCTAAATTCTAAAATCAATCTCCATAATAGTCTATGTGTTTCCTACTGCCAAAGGGGCCCTTTAGAGTAGTGAGAGAAGATCTTCACCCTGAAACCCACAGCGTCCCTTTTCAGCAGGAAGTAGCTAAGAGAATACACCGTCCCCTTTTCCTTATGACTCAGGGTGAAGTCTCTCTCAGGGAGGAGTGATAGGGAATGGCAAAGGACACACTGACAAAGAAGATTAATCAGAACTGGCTTTGACAAGCACTGTGGCATTTGGACAAGAACAAACTGGGAGGAGGGTAGAGAGAATAGTGCAACAATGAATGAATGGAAACCCAGAATCTCTGTAAATGTTTATGAAAATTAATAAAATATAATTATAGAAAAAAAACAGAATGCAGAATCCATTCCTTTTTCTTTGAATAAAGGCACCTTGGAGTTTTTCCCACTTGCTGCCACCCTGGTTGAGTCCAGCCAGACCCTTTCCTCACTCCATTTAGAGTCCCTTTGCAGCCATGATCCTGTGCAGAAAACTTCTGCTTCACTTTTTGACAACTTGCTCTTATGGATTAAGATCACATTTTTATTTTTGTATATCATTTGATTTTTCTCCTCTCTTGAATTCAGTTTTTCTCTTCAGGAATCAGCATATGACTCAAACTACCAGTTCTAAATTTAGTATTGCTTGTGATACGGAGAATACATTTAGTGCAGCCTTTTTGGAAATAATGGTTTTATTTATCCACATTCAGTAATTCTGACTGCCTGCTGGGTTCTTTCAGGAAAGAGTTTGTCATCTCCTTTCCTCCTAATGATGAAATGTTGCCTGCTAAGTTCCCAGAGGACCAGCCTGGGCCAGACTCGGGTGACTTGGGCCTCTTTAATTAAACAGTGCCTTCCCCGGGACTCTGCAGGCTAGAGGTTGTATCCAGGACTCCTGCTTGCAGGAAGTTTGGAGATAGGATCTAGAAAGGGTCCCTGGCTCTTTGCAGCCTCTCAGCTTATATCTCAACTCTTCGAAGCTGTTAACATTTGTTCTCCACCTCCCAAGACACACACATACCTCCCTCCAATGCCCTATCTTTTTTTTTTTTCTTTCAAGAATTGCCACTTTTATTCCTGGAATATATAAAAGGAAGTTAAAAACTCAGATGTATAGAGAGAGTGTGCCTTGTGCCCTGGGTTCTAAAGATGTGGAAATAAATCACCTATGGCTCCTACCCTCGAGAACCTCAAGTCTCTTAAGAGGACAGACACAGAACACAGAAGCAGAATATAATGTAAGGAGGAGCTCTGGTGGCCTCGTGGTAAGAAGCTGCACTACAATCCTAAAGGCATGCAGTTGAAATCCATCAGCACCTCCTTGGGAGAAGGATGGGCAGTCTCCTCCCATGTGTTTTACTGCATCTGAAAACTCTCTAGAGGGTAAGCTATGAGTTGATTCTGACTCTGTGGCACACAACAAGAGAATATAATGTAAGATGTACTGCATTAGAGCGATGTATAAGGAATGTTGTTGTTGTTGTTATGTGCCGTCGAGTCGCTTGCGACTCATAGCGACCCTATGTATAACAGCCCTAAACTCCGCTCTGTCCTGTGCCAATCGCACTGTCTCTGACACTCCCAACCCAATTATCCCAGTCACTGAATCAATCCA
>NW_006399859.1:6778945-6785229 GCF_000299155.1 Elephantulus edwardii
ATACCACAGCTTCTCTAGCCATTCGTTTGTTGATGGGCACTTAGGTTGTTTCCAACTCCTTGCTATTGTGAACAAAGCTGCAATAAACATGGGTGTGCATTCCAGTTGCACTTTCTTCAAAACAGATTTGTTATTTTGGCAGTCTGTGAGATATTCAGTACTCTTCTCCACCACCATAACTCAAAGGCATCACTTCTATTTGGTTATCTTTATTCTCTGTCCAACTTTCATATGCACAGGAAGTAATTAAAAAGACCATGGCTTGAATCAGGCACAGTTAGTTTTTTAATCTATGCCCCTCAATACCTTGGAGAGGTCCTTGACAGCAGATTTCCCTGACACAACACATCTTTTGATTTCTTGACTGCTGACACCAAGAGTATTGATTGTGGAAACAAGTATGTTAAAATTGTTAACAGATTCAATCTTTTTGCCATTTTATCATGATGTTGCTATTGGCCCAGAGGTGAAGAAATTTGTTTTCTAAATGTTGACACGTAGTCTATGTTAAAGGCTGTAGGCTTTGACCTTCTGCAGCAAGCGCCTCAAGTCCTCCTCACTTTCAACAATCAAGGCCACATCAGCTGCATAATGCAGGTTGTTGATGAGTCCTCCTTTGATACTGGTGCCACATTCTTCCTTATAAGGTCCAATTTCTGAAATAATTTGCTCAGCACACATATTGAACAGGTAGGGAGAAAGGGTGTTTCCTTGGGCTACTGTAGCAAATTACCACCAACTGGTTGGCTTACAAAACTACAATTTTATTCTCTCACAGTTTTGTAGTTTTGAAGTCTAGTACTAAGATGCCAGCAGGACTGTGCTCTCTCCAAACTGTAGAGGAGAACCCACTCTGTACATTGTCCATCTTCTCGTACAATCTCTGCCGCTGTGTTTATGTTGTCACTTCTTCTGTGTGTTAAAGGTCCCCTGACTTTTTTTTTTTTAGCAGGGATTTATGCTGTGGCATTAAAGATCCACCCAGATGATCCAGGATAATCTTCTCATCCCCTTGTTGTTGTTATGTGTTATCTAATCACCTGCAACTCATAGTGACCCTATGTACATTAACTCTGAGCCCTGCCCTATCCTGAGCCAATCTTATCACCTCCAACGTTTCTCTCCTGCACTGTCCCTCAGCCCTTCCAAGCATGATGTCCTTCTCCAAGGACTTGTCCCTTGTGGCCTTTGGACTAAAGTATATCAGACAGAGCTTCACAATCCTTGCTTCCAGGGAGCAGCCTTGTTTCACCCTCTCCAGAACAAACCTGTTTGTACTCCTAGCAGTTCACAGTATATTCAACACTCTTCTCCAGAACCATAACTCAAAGACATTGATCTTTCTCCTATCATCCTTAGTTATTGTCCAGCTCTTGAAAGCATAACAAGTAATTGTGAATACCATGGCCTGAAACAGATGTACCTTAGTCTCTAGACTAACATAATTGCCCTTTAGTACTCTAGAGAGGTCCCTGACAGCAATTCAATTTCCCAGTGTAATTCATCTTTTGATTTCCTGACTTCTAATGTGAAGATTGTTGATTGTGGAACCAAGCGAGCTTATTAACAATCTCACTCTCTTCTCCATCTGTCATGAAGCTGCCAATTGGCTCAGTGGTGAGAATCTTTGTTTTCTTGATGTTGAGCTTCAATCTGTATTGACGACTACAGACCTTGACCTTCTGTAGCAAATACCTCATGTCCTCCTCAGTTTCAGCAAGCAAGGTTATGTTGTCTGAATAACTCAGGTTGTTGATGAGTCTTCCTCCAGTCCTGATGCCACATTCCTCCTTATAATGCCCAACCTTCTGAACAGTCTGTTCTGCATTTGGATTGAAAAGGTATGAAGATATGATGCATCCCTGATGCACACCTTTCCTGATTCTGAACCATGCAGTGTTTCCATGCTCTGTTCTGACTGCTGCTTCCTTGTCTCATCTCCTTGTTGTTGTTATGTGCTGTTGAGTCACCTGCGACCCTATGTACAGCAGCTCTGAAGCCTGCCCTGTCCTGAGCCAGTCTCACTAATTCTGAGACACCTACCCCCATTGCTCCAGTTATATATCAATCAATCTCATCCAGGGTCTTCCTCTCCTGTACTGTCTCCCCACACTTCTGAGTATGATATCCTTCTCCAAGGAGCTTCAAAATCCTAGCCTCCAAGGAGAAACTTGGTTTCACCCTCTCCAAGATAGACCAATTATTTTCTTGGCAGTCCATGGTATGTTCAAGGCTCTTCTCCAGCATCACAACTCAAAGTCATTGATTCTTCTTCTGTCATCCTTAGTCATTGTCCAGCTCTCCTGTGCATAGCAAGTAATTGCAAAGACCATAGCCTGCATTAGGTTCACTTTAACCTTTAGATTGACATCATTGCTCTTCAATACTGTGCAGAAGTCCCTGACAGCAGATTTTCCCAATGCTATTCATTTTTTTTATTTTTCTAACTGCTGGTTCCAAGGATGTTGATTGTGGAGTTGAGCAAGCTGTAACTGTTAACCCCCTCAATCTCTGCTCCATCTAACATGGTGCCTTTGTTAAGCTTCAATTCATATTGGAGACTACAGTCCTTGACCTTCTACAGCAAGCTCTTCAGATCTTCTTCAGTTTCAGCAAGCAAGATTGTGTCATCTTCATAATGTAGGTTGTTGATGAATCTTCCTTCAATCCTGATGCCACTTACCTCCTCATAAAGCCCTGCTTCCCTAATGATCTGTTCTACATACAGATTGAAAAGATAGAGACAGGATGCATCCCTGACTCACTCCTTTCCTGATTTTGAACAATGCAGTGTTTCCTTGCTCTGTTCTGAGGATTGCTTCCTGGTCCAAGTATAGGTTTCGCATCAGCACTATCAAGTATTCTGGGATTCCCATTTTCCTCAAGGTCAGCCACAATTTGTTGTGATCTACACAATTAAATGCCTTTTCATACTCATCTCCTTAGCTTTACCTTAATTACAAAAATCCCTTTTCCAAGTAAGGTGATAGTCACAGGTCCTTGGGGTGAGGATGCGGACATATATTTTGAGGAATCACCATTCAATTCCCTGCACAGTGTAAGATTATAAGACCATGCATATTCACCCTATGAGGTCAATTTTATTATCCCCATTTTTCAGATGAAGGCAGTGAGGCTCAGAGAGATTAATTTATTTGCTAAAGGTGATCCAGACTGAGTTGGAGATTGAAACGTGGGTGTGTTTGACTATGAAGCCCATTCTCTAGCCCTCATAGCTTCCTGACCAGAATTTCTAAGGAATCTCCTTTGAGTTAAAACACAAATGCTCAAAAGGACCACATATAGCTATTACCAAGGATTAAAATTTTGATAGGAATTACTTCAAAAGACTGTTACAGCAAGTAGCTATGGAAAGAGGATGGACAGTAAATTTTATAACAAGAGAGCAGTGGAGGTAGGAACTGATAATGAAGAAAGTAAGATTAGAGCCCAAGGTCCATGCGGGAATACCTACTAAATAAAGGAAAATAACACTTAAGGGAGAGGTAGGCTAGGTTTTGCCATCTTGGACTTTTGCCAACCCCTGTCCCTGGTTCTTGGATGGGGAAGAAGCCTTGTTTGTAATGGAGAGAGGTATCTGGGAAGAGTAGTATGAGGTGGGTGCCTGAGAATGTGGAGGGAAGGGTCTTCAGGTCGGTATTGTTCATTCTTCAACATATCCTGAACACTCATATAATGACATGAACAAGTAATCCAGGTCTCAGTGGCAGAATGACAGAGCAGATCTGGTCTGGACCCAAACCCCATACTGTCGCTCATTCACTGTGTGACCATGGATACAGCACTTTTTCTTTCTAAACCTCTGTGTTCTTATCTGCAAAATAAGGTGTGTGTGTTTTTTCTTTTTTCGTATTTTTTGTTCTCAGGTGCTATCTAGTCAGTTCTGACTCATAACAACTTTATGTAGAGCAGGATGAAGCACTGCTCATTCCTGTACTACCCTCATTCCTCTGTTAGTTGCTATGTTTGAACACATTGTTGTAAGCCATTGTGTCAACCCCTCTGGTTAAGTGTCTTTCACTTTTTCACTGACCTTCTGCAAGTCCCCTCCACGGATGATCCATCCTGAAAAACATGCCCAGATTACATGGAGCCAAGTGTGTACTTCTTTAAAGACAGATATATTAATTTTTCTAGCCATCTGTGGTATATCCTGCCTTCTTGGTCAGTACCATAATTCAAATTCTTCAGTTCTTCTATGGTCTTCCTTACTCATTGTCCAGCTTTGTTGTGCACGTGATGCAATAGGAAATGTTAGGGCTTGGCTCAAAGCCCTAACATTGTAGTCATCAAAGTGACATCCAAGAGATCTTCTGCAGCACATTTGTCCATTGCAATTCTTCATTTCATTTCTTGAATACTGCTTCCATGGGCATTGATCCTGAATCAAACAATCTTTTATCTTTCTAGCATAATGTTGTTTTTGATATTTTAAAAAGATAAAATGACAATTTACTGACATAGTCTTGGAATATATTATGTTCAGTCAATGCATGTAGCTTCCATTTCATTAAAAAACTCACTCTATGGACCAAGATAATAGTCCCCAAAATTTAAACTCTGGAGCTTAAAATCCTTGTATAATAGGTTTTTTATTAATTGAGATGGAACCAGACTGCCTGGAAGTGATCCCTATTCTCCCACGTACTAGCAACAAAACCGTGGGCAAGAAGCTTACTCACTCTGTGCCTCAGTGTTCTTATCTATAAAGTGGGCATGATGATAGACTTAACTCAGGTTTGTGGTGAAGACCTGTGAATTAATACACATAATGAGCTTATAATAGTGGCTAGTAGTAGCTTGTTCATATTCTGTAAATGTTAGTAATTATTATTACAATTGTCACTTGCTTTTTTTTTTTCTCACCAGAATGCTAGGTTGTGGTGATATAGACTTTAGCAGCTATGAACCTGTGCAGGCAACTTTTTTTATATAATAATACCAGCAGCAGAGGAAGGATTCCTAGACTTTCATTATACAGAGGAGATAATGTTTTGTGTGGAACGACTTCTTAGGGGAAGTAGAGATATCCCTGATCCTTGAAAGACCCTTGATCTATAATGGCTAGGACTGCTTCCTTATTGAGATCTCACCTTTTAGGTGATATTTGCCCATCACCACAATCCAGAACCATTACCTGAGGAGAAAGCATGGCCTAAGACCAGAAGCCACAGTGAACAGGTTTTCCCAGGTGGGAAACAGAGTTGATTATGGATCTCTTGACTTGGGTTACAAGTGGGGCAACTCTCGGACAGATTTCCCCGCCAGTGTGCCAGGGCTCTGATCCCCTCAGATGGCACCGGGGAATGGCTGCCTGGGTGTGTTCTAAAAGGCACCTGATGACTTTCTTTACCAAGTGTGTCAACCATTATCATTTTCTGCAGGTGCCTCAACATGTTGAGACGTACTGTTCTGGGAGGCACTGCCTTTTAGATAAGAAGCAAGGTATCAACCACCAAGCGGAAATTGCTGGCAACTCAAATGGCAGAAGCTGAGCAAAGGTTGCTGCAGATGTATGTGACCGCTTTTGGAGCGAGAGGGGAGTTATTAAAGAGTCAGAAACCGCGTGTTGGCAGCCCTGCCTGCTTTTAGACGTGTTTGGATTACTGTGATTATTTCCTTTTCAGTGCCCCCTAGCATTTAGTAAACTTCCTTCTGCAAATACCGCCCTGTCTCAGCTGCACTAATGAGAATTGAGGCAAGAATGTTGCATTTATCCTTGGGTGAGAACCGCTCCAGGGGAGAATGCTGCTCACTCCTCAGAAGATGCTATGGTGATGAGAGGCTTCTGCATAGGAGACAAAACACAGAGGGAGCAGAGTGAAACCTGCTCATTCAGTCAAGAGCAACCCTATTAGGACTCTCTATTTGAGCAAGCTGTCTAATCTTTCCCATTTCCCCACAGGAGCCAAATGGAAAAATCCATGGTCTGGATTTCCTTCATACAGAGATTAGACTACTCATTTACTGATGTCATCTTCCTGTGATGACCCAAATGATGAGACTTTAAGGGATCTATGGAGACCCCCCTTATGGCCAGGAAACAGGTCCCAATAAAGAATGTGAATACTAAAGAGCATTTTGGGCAAAGGCAGGTTGTCCTATTTAAATGAGCAAACCCATTCTCTTTTTGTTGTTAACCACATTTTGAAAAGCCTTTGTGGGGCTTGCTGTATATGATACATCTCTCTCTGTCTCTCTGTCTCTATCTTTCTCCCACCTTTGGGATTGCAGCGCTTCTTTTTTTTGTTTTAAAGAAAAAA
>NW_006399859.1:6786365-6807134 GCF_000299155.1 Elephantulus edwardii
TGGTAGGCCACAGATACTTGATCTGCACAGAAAGCTGAAGTCACCTTGTTTTCCTAGTCCATGGTCACTTCATTCTCATGGGTCCATTGACCAATTCTTTCACAGTGTATACCAGTAGAGTCATACAGAAAGTCAAGTTGTTTACAGCTTATCCAGGAAATGTCAGTCAACCCGGATAAAATTAACAACCCTCTGGGGTTAAAATTAGGTAGGGCAAAGGCAACTCCTCAGGACTTAGGGAAGAAAGAGATCTCTTGAGCTATTTTTAAAAAGGATCAAGGCAAAAGGCCATCTTGTTTTTGTTAGGTCTGATCCGGTGGACTGCCACTCACAGCTCCTCTGTGAACCGCAGAGCCTTGCCCTGTCCTGCATGAGCCTCACTGTCTCTGCTCACGCCCATTGTAACAGTCACTGTGTCAGTCCACCTCACTGAGGCAAGCTTTCTCTTTCGCTGACCCTCTGCCTTTCGCAATCTGCTGTCTTTCTGCAAGAACTGACCCATTCTGGTAATATCAAAGGCCACATAAAATACTGATTTCACCACAGTTTTTTTAATCCATGAAAATGTGGGATAGAGCTGACCTCTGCCTCATAGCGATTGGCTTTGTCCTGATTCTTATATTTTAAATTAGCCAATGACTCCAGTCCCAGTATTCCCAGAGAAATTCTACTTTCTCCCGACCCTTTCAAATAAAACCAGGGTTTTGAACTATACTTACCAAGGCCTTGGTCTCCCCATTTATCAACTAACCACAGAGGAGGAAACCTACCTCCCAAGGTCATTTGGAGGATTAAATGAGGTAACTTAGATGAAAGCAGCCCCCCTCCATAGGAGGGTTAGGTGTCTTGGCAAAGCCATATCCCTCTCTCCTTCTTTCTTTTTTTCTTTTCTAAGGAGTTGCTGGAGTCTTAAGAGACTTCACCCAATGCCCTCTCTGGGACATGAGAGTGGAAGCTGTTAGAAGCTGAGCAGTGGAAATTGTTTCTCTCCTAACCCTCCAAAGTCTGTATCTGTTGACTTTATACCCCAGGAAAGTTTGTCCCCAATTTCTGAGTCAAGCCCTAAGATGACGTCTGTGCCTTTCCATTCAAGCTTGTGTTCCACATATCTTCTTCCTCTGTGTACTGTCCAAGTTGTTCCTGATTTGCTTGTCTAGCATTTTCAGGACCTGAAATTCATTAGTTTCGTCTCTGAGTGGCATGTGCTGAGCTGCAGCAAGAATGTTTCAGCCACCAGGGCGACCTTTCT
This sequence comes from Elephantulus edwardii, assembly GCF_000299155.1. Lineage (NCBI taxonomy): Eukaryota > Metazoa > Chordata > Mammalia > Macroscelidea > Macroscelididae > Elephantulus > Elephantulus edwardii. Next base: position 6,787,615 of record NW_006399859.1, read on the forward strand.
GGCACAGGTTAGTTAGCAGTGACCACGGGACCAGGAGGAAAGCCTTGTTGGGGGAGTAAGAGTTAACTCCCTGCTGAGAATGTTCAGGTGGCATTCTGCCTGGAAGTAGAGAGCTGGACTCCATTCCATTTCAGAGATTTATACTCTGCAGGTGATCCAAAATGCTTCTCATTTTAATGGATTGGAGAATTGCTTTTGCCAAAGTTGCAGAACTCCTAGATGAGACCTCTAAGAATCTTCTCATTAAAAACAAAAAACAATATAAAACAAACCTCATTGTCCTCAAGTCAGAATCAACTTATACCTGACCCTCCTTTGGGCTTTTGAAGATGCTAAATTACATGAGAAGGAGATTGCCCATTTTTCTACCTTGGAGCTGCTCAGTGGATTTGAACCACCAGCCTTAGAGTTAGCTGTACAACTCCCTATGAACTTTGCCACCAGAGTTCCCTAAAAACGTCCTAGGTTGTAAAAAGATCAGTGGACCAAGAATTAGAAGACCCACATCCTGCTTTGCCATTACCTGTTCATGTGATTATAGGCAAGCCACTGCCTGAGCTTGGGCCTCAGATACTGCTTTCATAAGATCCAGGAAATGACATTCTGCCTCATCTTTGCAGATACCAGTTTTCTGTTTTAAGGGCACTTTCACAAACTCATCATCTCTGATCCTGACACCAGCCTGAGGCAGCCAGGATATAGGTATTACCGTTTCCATTCTCAAGACCCCTAGAGGCACAGTGGTTAAACCATTTGGTTATGAACAAAAGGGTCAGTGGTTTGAACCCACCAGCTGCTCTGCAGAGAAAGGTCTAGCAGGTTGCTTCCATAAAGATTTACAGTCTTGGAAACCATGGTACAGTACTACCCTGACTTGTAGCATCACTATGAGTCAGAATTGACTCAACAGCCATTACTGTTCCCATTCTCCAGACAAAGATATTAAGGTGCAAAGAGTAGATGAGTTGCCCAAATTCATAGTCAGGAGGCAGTGAAACTGGATTTCAGCTCAGGACCCTTTGTCCAGTTTATTTGTACATAGTTTCAACTATTGTTATTGTTGTTGTGTACCATTGGGTCAGAATCGACCCATAGCTGCCCCTTAAGTGAATTTTCAGAGCCAGTTCAATCACACAGGGGGAGATTGCCCATCTTTCTCCAGTGGAGCAGCTGGTGGATTTAGACTGAGTGTCTTCAGGATTACAGTGCAGCTCCTTACCATGAGGCCACCATAGAGGAGAACATAAACTGAAATTGGCAGGAAGTTAGTGGTGGGATCCCATGGAAGGGCAGCAGCATTGGAGAAGAGATGGCACTGTCTTCACACTCCCAAAGCCCCTGAGACATTAGAGGCAAAGGGCAATGCAAGATGGTGGTGTTGCTAGTTACTGCCAAGTCAGTTCCAATTTACATGTGCAGAATTAGAACAGTTCCACAGCATTGTCAAGGCTGTGGTCTTTCAGAAGCAGATTGTCACACCTGCCTTTCGAGACACTTTGGGGTTGGTTCAAACTGCCAGCTTTGGCTTATAGTTGAGCCTTAACCATCTGTACCGTCGATAAACTGAATGAGGGTTAGTCTCCATCTACTTAAATTAAAATGATATTTTCCCATGCTATTTATTCAGTCCAGAAAAATATTTACTGAGCCTTGATCCCAGAACTAGATCCTCTGTTGAAAATAGGCATAAGTAATTTGAATTATAATGAAAAGTAGAGTGGTAAGTTTTACATTTGAAACGGAAACAGTATTTTTGGTTTATAGTAGAAAGTGTAATTATGTTGTCCTGGGGAGAGGAAGACAGATACAGCCGAGCTGTATGAAGAATGAAGCAGACAAACATTAGGCAATAGGAGAGGGGAGGGGTCTTTGTCCTGAGCTGCCTTCTTGACCCCTTGCTGCGGCCATCACTGCTTTAGGCTCCTGTGCTTGTGATAAGTTGCCAGCAAGAAGCCTGTGTACTGTAGGGCCTGGCCAGCCCCAACTCCGGAAACGCCTCTACTTAATTTCTCAAGTTTGTTGTGATGGCCTAAACATAAACTACAAAGCAGGAGAAATTCTGCTGTCAGCTCTTAGAAAAGTATGACATCGGCAATACATGGACTGAGCAGGGGAATGGGCCTGTTGGGAGGAGGAACCTTTCACAGTGATTATGTGTCTACTTATGTGATTTTAGACTGAGAAAGTGGTTGGTTGTCATGATTTTAAGACTGGCTTCTCAGGCTCCCTGTATCTGTCAATCTGTTGCCATAGGGAAGTAGATTGGGGCTGGAAGCTCTGTCCCTGACTGTGTCAGCATTTCTGAACCTGCCAGCTGCTTCCTCTCCCATGTGTGGAAAGAGTGGCTCAGCACCCCACTTGGTGGGCAGACCCTTTCTCTACAAGATCTGGAGCTGTATCTCAAATCTCTTTGGCATAGTGGCTTCATTTGTGCATTGATCAACAGATTAATGTGGAGTGTCACTTATATGACCAAGGATTGTGCTGGGATCTACAAATTCAAAGATGACTGTGGCTAGAGACAGGGAGCTATCAGAGTATTCCATGCACTCTTTTGGTTTAAAAAAAAAAAAAAAGGAACTTAGTTTGTTTCTCTTCCTGCCTTTGTTTTGTTTTGTTGTTTTTTTTTGTTACTTGATTTTGAGTTTCCATTGTTATTTTTTTATTTTATTAAATTTTATTAGTTTTAATGAACATTTACAGGGATTTTGGGTTTTCATTCCTTCCTTGCTGCACCATTCTCTCTACCCTCCTCCCCAGTTTGTTCTTCTTCCCCGCCATCTGAGTGTCTGTTTTAATTGTCCAATTGCCACAGTGCTTGTCAAAGTCAGTTCTGATTAATCTCCTTTGTCGGTGTGTCCTTTGCCATTTCCTATCACTCCTCCCTGAAAGAGACTTCACCCTGATTCATAAGGAAAAGGGGATGGCGTATTCTCTTAGCTACTTCCTGCTGAAAAGGGACGCTGTGGGTTTCAGGATGAAGATCTTCTCTCACTACTCTAAAGGGCCCCTTTGGCAGTAGGAAACACATAGACTATTATGGAGATTGATTTTGGAATTTAGATGCACTCTTATTGATTGTTCTTGGCCGTACATGTTCATATCCCTGAAGATGTATCATGGGGGGGTTGCAACCTAGAAGACACAAATTTAGCTAACAAGTTATAAGTACATGAGTCAAAAATTATGGGAAAGTAAAAGAAAAGATTCTTTCATTGTTTTACAAACCCTCCCCCAGGTCCCCTCCACCGTGTAGCCCTCGCTCTAGACTCCTGTGATGACAGAAATACCTAGTCACATATCTCTTTTACACAGTTTTCTCCCTCTGTTTCAGTGCAGTATACATTATTGAACACATCTTACTCAGTCTCTCCCCAACCCTGAGGTTAGTCCCATTCTACAACAGTGGCATCATGTATTATTTGTCCTTTTGTGACTGGGATATTTCACTCACCATAATGTTCTCCAGAGTCAACCATTTTGAATAATATTGCATGAGTTCCTTGTTTTTTAATGCAGCATAGTATTCCATTGTGCAAATATACCACAGCTTCTCTAGCCACTCATTTGTTGATGGGCACTTAGGTTGTTTCCAACTCCTTGCTAGGGAGCTATCAGAGTATTCTATGCACTCTTTTGGTTTAAAAAAAAAAGGAACTTAGTTTGTTTCTCTTCCTGCCTTTGTAACTGCTCATTTAGAATCTATCTGGAAATTACCTACTAGTCTCTATGGTGATTGTTGTTGCTGTTGGGTACCATGGCGTTGTTTCTGATTCACAGAAAACATAGCTGATGGAGTAGAGCTACCCGATAGGGTTTCCTTGGCTGAAGGGTAGGTTCAGCCTACAAGGAAGCTGCTGGGTAGCTTCAAACCAACCTTGAACATTGCAGATAGCTGCGTACTCAGTTGTGGATCCCTTTCCTCTTTGTGTTCCCAGGACCCAGCATAGAGCCTAGAAAAAGAGGAAGGTTAGCCAAAAAGGGTCTTCTGAAAGAATCCTCACTCTGACCTCTCAGAATGTATCTTTCTCTAGCCTAGAGGCAGCATGTAAAGTAACATGAACAGAGGAAACAGATTTGGGGTCACATAAACTTATACTTCAGTCTTGATGTTGCTTTTTCTAGCCATCTGATTCTCATCAAATGTTGCTTGACTTCAGAGCCTTAATCAAATCCAGTATTTTGCTGTAAACCTGTATCTTGAGTAATTGAGTTTTGACATTTTTTTAAAACAACATATAAGTGACTGGCAGACATTTAATCCTTTTAGATGGCCCTCTGATTTTATCCAAGAGCCACCAAGTAGAGAAAATGTGTCCTGTGAAGCTCTTGGGATTGGGATCACGTGAGTCAAGTTGTGCTCCCAGTGTGTTCTTTGGCCTTTGTAAAAATATCTTTCCTTACCTAGGCCTCAACTTCACTGTTTTGTAAAATTCAAGAATTGAGCTAGGCGAGTGTTAACTCCAGAAATCTGAGGAATCAATTTTAAAAGTCTTCCCTCAGCTGCAGCCACCGTCATCACCACCATCCAGCCTGTGGGCTGGAGGCTAACCTCAGCATGACCCTCCGCCAGCCTCTAGAAGCTGCTCTCCCAGGAGGCTCCGTGCTAGAACACGAATTGGATGCAGAAATTGCTTTCGGATGTAAAAGACGCCTTTGAATGTACCGTCTATATTTTCACCCCATTCCAGTGGCTGGGCTTGGCATGCATCCCAGAATAGGGGAGAATTGCTTGAAGGAGGCTTTTTTCTTCTTCACCTGTGTCCTCCTTTTCTTCAGAACCTGTTGCTTTCCCTGAGCTTCTGATTCTAAAGGATTCTCCTTCCTGAGCCATTTGTAATATAGGACTCTGCTAGACCATTGTTAAGGATACAGAGATGCAGAAGCCATCATTCCAAAGGCAGTCTCAGAGAGAATAGCATAAACTGATGAAACAAGGCAAAGCTGGGATGCTTGTTGAAGTCTTTTCAGAGGATACGGCAGATTAGGAGTTTGGCTATAGCCCTTCCTCTGACTTTGATGAAGACTTCCCTTTTCCAGGCTCCAGTTTCATATACTGTAGAATTTAGAAGATTGGGCCAGTGATCTCTTAAGTTCCTCCTCTTCTGAAAGTTTACTTGTAAATGTGGTATCTCAGTGAAGGAGTAATTGTAGACTTTCAGAGGATGATGGACTTGAGTTGAGCCTCGAAGACCAGTATGTAGACTGGTACCTGAGAAATAGATAAGGGTATTCCTGATTGGGACAAGAGAGTGCATGAGCACAAGGAAAATGTGGGACAGGGTGCAGAGCCTTTTGACGGAGAGTATGGTATTTATGTGAGTCACAGGAGGGAGCATAACCTCAGAGGAGACAGTCCCTGCCTCCTCTCTAAGTTTCCTGGTCATTTAGTGCTTGGGGCTCATCCCAGTGACACCTACAAGACAGCAAAGCAAACAGGGCAAATTAAAATCAAGGCTCTCTCTGTGTCTGAGGGCCCATTTTGATGCAATTATCAAAGAAAGACTTCCATTAAGAAGTCACAGTGCACAGTTCGAATCCACCAGATGCTCTACTGGAGAAGGAGGGGCAGTCTCCTGTACCAATCAGATCCAGTTTGAAAGTACACACGCACACACACACACACACACACACACACACACACACACACAAATAATAAAATTTAAAATTTTTTTTTAAAAAGTCACAGTGCCTAAGCAAGGAGAGGCTATCCCTCCCCAGCTCCTTTCCTCTCACTTCGGTAGGTTCTAGGTTGATAGAAACAAGGGAATGTGTGGGAGAATAAGTATTGGTGGGATAGTGGCCTTTCTTTTAGGTCTGTTGACATTAGGTGCTGTTGAGTTGAGTCCAGAATATAGACCCTGTGTACGAACGTTATGAATTAGTTTCCAACATATAGTCCCTGTGTACCGGAGTTATGAATTAAATACCTCCCAGTCCTGTACCATCCCATCCCCCTAGTCATTGCTGTGTTTGAGCTCATTATTGCAGCTACTATGCCATTCCGTCTTATTGAGAGCCTTCCTCCTTCTTGTTGACCTGCTCTATGAGGCATAATGTCCTCCAAGAATCAGCCCCTCTCGATAACATGTCCAAAGTACATGAGACAAGATCTTGTCAACCTCACTTCTAAGGAGCATCTTCTTGGTTGGTTCTTCACAAAATGTTTTCCTGAACTTGAGGTGGCAAGAAGGATATTTTGACTGTTCTTATGACTAGATTCTAGATTTATCTACCAGGACTGTAGTTTTCTCAATGTCTGACTCCTTTCACTGCTCCATACCCACAGCTTCACAGACACCCAGTCTACTAGTCTCATCCCTCTTGTGTGTTCCACTTGCCTCAGGACAGCTCAGGCCTTGCTCATCCATTTTCTCCTGGACTTTTGCCTCAGCCTGTAAAGTGGTCTCCCTGTGGTCCCTCCTCTGTATTCCGTCTTAAGTGTTTAGAAAAGTGCTCAGTATAAGTTGAATGTTGTCTATAATGACAACAATAATAATGATGGTGGTTATAATGCCAGATTTGTCTTCTGAAGCACAAATTTGATTCTCCTTCTTTTGTGCAAAAAAAAATATATTTAAAAAAAATCATAGTGTATTCCAATTAGCTGCTGAAAAAAGGCCAAAACCTCTAGTCAGGCAATGAGGATTATTTCTTTTCTATGCCATATGCCCTGTACCAGTCATCCCAAATTGACTTCCCTCTACAGCTTTTTGCACTTTCTTTTCTTCCCTTAAACTGAACTACTACCATTAGGTCTACCAGCCCCATCCTCTAGCTAGGCTTTTGTCCACACTGTTTACCCTACTGAGAGTGTATATTCTCCTCTTTCCCTTAATTCTTCTTCAAGATACCTCCTCTAGGAAGTCTCTGCTGGATTTCTAGATTATATATTCCTTAAGGCAGACACTGTGAACAGTTCCTTTTCTATTCCTATGGCGTCTATTGAAGCCCTGCCTGAGCAGTTGTTAAATGCTCAACTGCTAACTAAAGGGTTGATGCTTTGACTGTTTTCTTTGGTGAAGCATCTGTTCATATCTTCTGCCCATTTTGTGATTGTCTTTTTCTTGTAATGTGTTAAAAGTGTTCTGGACATTTTTAGTTATGTGTCCCTTATCAGATATATCATTGACAAATATTTTTTCTCCCAGTCTGTGGGATTCCTTTTTATTCTTTTGGAGAAGTTTTTTTATTCACATAGGGAATTGATTTTTGGAAGGTCCCATTCATTCATCTGCTTCATCATCTCCTGGCTGTGAGTTTTTGGTTATGCTTATAAGTCTAGATTTGTTCATAGCTTTATGTTTTAACCACTTTGCATTTATTTTTGTATATGTTGTGAGTTTGGTTTTGTGTATGGTTCTTGATTCAATATTCTGCAGATAGATGTGCAATCTTGTCAGCACCATTTGTTGAAAAGGCTGTTATTTCCCTATTTAATTGATTTCATCTCCTTGTCAAAGATAAGTTGACTATAAGTAGATGGATTGATTTCTGAGTTCTCAATCCTATTCTGTTGATTTGTTGCTGTACCAGTACCCAACAAACACATGAAAACGTTGCTTACAATTGCTAGCTATTAGAGAGATGCAAATCAAAACAGCAATGAGATATCATCTCACCCCAGCACCAATAGCAAAGTCCAGCAGGACAGCAAAGAAAAATGCAAATGAGGATGTGGAGAGATCAAAACGCTCATTCACTGTTGGCGGGGATATAAAATGGTACAAACACTATGGAAGGCAGTCTGGCACTTCCTCAAAAAGTTGAAAATAGAAATAACATTTGACCTACCCATCCCATTACTGGGAATATATTCCAAAGAAATCAGAGCTGTGACACAAATAGATGGGTGTATACCCGTGCTTGTCTGCCACACTATTCACAATAACAAAGAGATTGAAGCAACCCAAATACCCATCAGCAAACAAAAGGATAGAGAAACTATGGTACATCCATACAATAAAATATTACACGACATTAAAAATGAACTCATAAAACACTATACAACATGGATGAATTTGGAAAACATTGTACTGAGTGAAATACTTCACAAAAGGATAAATACTACATAAGAGCACTTCTAAAACAATAGGACAGATACAGGGAAGATGGGGAAACAGGGAAAATGGATGGATAATGAGCACTATGCTGGAATAGATGAAAAGAAAGACAATCTGAAAAGAATGGACATTTAGACATTTATGTATGACAATTAACAATCTCGAACAAATAAGCATTACAGAGTAAATTGGGGGAATGGTCAGGATGAAAATATGTATGAAAGAAAACCAATCTCTTTGTAAACTGTAAATAAAATTGCAATTTAAAAAAAATAAATAAAAGTTGGTGTTGTAAATCCAGCTTCAGAAGAAAGATGTGACCTTCTGCTTCCAGAAGATTACAGCTTTGCAAACCCTATAGGACAATCCTACTCCGTCATTTAGGGCGCTAAAGAAGACTGTTCAAGTGTTTGAGAAGGTCTGTTGTTGTTATTATGTAATGTCAAGTCAATGATAATTCACAGTGACCCTATGAACAACAGATCTAAACCTTGTCCTATTTTCTCCCATCTTCACCGTCTCTGATAAACTTAAGCCCATTGTTATTGTCACTGTGTTAATCTATTTTATTGGAGGGTCTTCCTTCCTTATGTTGACCCTCTACCATCCCAAGCTTGATGTTCTTCTCCAAGGACTCACCATTCCAACAACATATCCAAAGTATGTGAGAAAAAGTTTCACCATCCTTGTGGAGCACCTTGTTGATAGTTTCTCCAGGATAGACTCATTGTTCTTTTGGCAGGCTTGTTATGCATCAGAGAGTTGGACAATGACTAGGGAGGACAGAAGGAGAGTGGATGCTTTTGAGCCGTGGTGCTGGAGAAGGGTACTGAATGTACCCTGGACTGCCAGGAAAACAAACAGATCCATCTTGGAGAGGATTAAACCAAGCTGCTCCTTGGAGGCAAGGATTCTGGGGCTTCGTCTGACATACTTTGGACATGTTGCCAGGAGGGACGGGTCCTTGGAGAGGGACATCATGCTTGGGAGGGTGGAGGGACAGTGCAGGAGGGGAAGACCCTCTATGAGATGGATTGATTCGGTGACTGGAGTAATCGGGATGGGTGTGTCAGAGGCGGTGCGGTTGGCGCAGGATAGAGCAGGGTTTAGAGCTGTTGTGCATAGGGTCGCTATGAGTCGGAAACGACTCAATGGCACATAACAACAACAACAACAAGATATACAGTACTTTTCCCCAACATCAGAGTTCAAAGTCATCAATTCTTCCATCACCATTAGTCATTGTCCATCTTTCTAATGAATAGCAAGTAATCGAAAAAAACATGGCTTGGATCTAGAAAGACTTCATTTAACCCCATTTTCAAGCAGACTAGGATTTTACTTACAAAAGACTAGTTTTCACCATCTATACAGCTTGGTCTCAGTGTCTATGTGTTTCTTTAGAGAGATCTAGAAGTTCCCCAGAGTTAGTGGTCAACTATTCTATAATCTGGCTCTACATGTTGGAAGCAAGAATGGCATCCATTTCCTAAACAACATGCCTTTGGAAACTCTATGAACTTTGTTAAATGACGATAGTTTAAAAAGGGCTTTAGGCCTTTTGTTCATAGGGTCGCTATGAGTTGTGTTCAACTCAAAAGCAGTCAACAACAACAACAATTCTGTGTGGTCACCACTCTTGTATAAACAGTCTAGAGAAGTATATACTAGTTATGAGTTGGCTCTTGATAGCCTACAATAAACTATAGATGCCAATTAGGTCCTGGGATGTTGACTTCCTGGGTCACCTGTTGGAGTAGGGATCTAGCATGGGAATCTTGAGCCATTATATCAAGCAGTCAAATTCCAAGAAACTCCAGCCTGATTGCAACTTGGAACACAGATTAAGGGCTCACGTCCATAAGTGGTAGGTTAGCAAGAGAATCTAGGCAGCCTTGCTCAGCCAGCCAGTCTGATTCAGGCCTGTTGCTGTTAGGTGCAGTCAAGTTGAGAAGAACCATAGAAACGCTGTGTACGACAGATCAGGACAGTGTCCTATCCTGTGCTGTTCTCACGGTTTCTGACACACTTGAGCCCATTGCTGAAGTCATTGTGTTAGTCCATCTGGTTGAGTGGCTTCCCTGCTTTTGCCAGCACCTTTCCAAGCATGATGTCCTTCTCCAAGGGAATAGCTTCTCCTAGCAACATGCCCTAATGCCTCCTAGGAACACTGGCTGCACTCTCTCCAAGACATATCTGTTTGCTTATTTGTCAGTCTGTGGGATATTCATTTCTCTCCTCCAACATAACAACTCAAGTGCATCAATTTTTCTGTCATCCTTATTCATTATCCAGCTACATAGCAAGAGATTTAAAGACCAAGGCCTGAACTTCAGCGTGTGCCGCCCTCTGAAACGGGGTGCAGGTGATACCCACCAGTGACTACTACAGGCCCATGGCAGCGGTGGCAGTCACTGGGCTGGGAGTGGCTCAGGAGCTGGCAGGGCCACCCATGAACCCCCCTCTCAGGCCTGCCCAGCAAGAGCATACGCAGCACATCGGTACTGAGCAGCACCCTGCAGTCGCTGGAGTAGCTCATCAACAACATCCGCCCCATGCACCAAGGAGCAGATGCTGGGCATGGGCCATGAGACAGTGGCAGTGCCCTGGGTGCTCGACCACCAGCATGCCCACATCTGCCTGCCTGTCTACAGATAAGGCCTACTCGGCACTCGCGGGGACAGACAGACATGGCGCCGGAGGGAGGCAGGCCACCGAGTAGGGTCCATGGGTGCCTAGGATGGCCTCAGAGAAGTTGAGCCAGCTGTGGCTATGCTGCCACCTAACAAGGGCATGATAGGGTGGCCTTATGCCCTCATACCCCTGCTCCAGTGGCCATGCAGGCCTGAGGGCCAGAGGGCCTGCCAATCCCTTTCTTAGTTCCCACCTGCAGAGGCAGTGAGAGAGAAACCTGAAATGTAGGAATGACTCTTTCTAGATCTCCAAGCAAAGGGGCTAGAGTGAGGGAGTAGGAATGTGATCCTCTAGGGATGGGATCAGACAGCAGACTTCCTTCCCTTCCCCAGCCCCCTGATAGAGGAGCCCTGGGACCCTATAGGAAGTCACTGGGACTACTGATTCTCCTGTCCTTTCTCATTCTACCCATCCACCCCCACACACCCTGTTCCTCCTTAACTCAGAATTTCATCCCTGCTCTCCAAACCCTGGACTGCTATTCTCTCCCTTCCCCTGTACACAGGGCTGCCAGGCACAATTGTGCAGGCTGTACATTGCACAAGGGCACCTTGTCCTAGGAGATGCCATGTACAACCTAGACTTGAATATCCATTACAACAGATTTCCATGTCTCAAGGAAGAGGTGCCATCCTCATATTCACACAAAAGCCCCAAGGGGCTTACGGTGGACTTGCATCATAGACCCGTGTAGGAAGACCTCCATCCCCCTGCCTTCTTCAGGGGTCTCAGTGAAGCTAGCAAGGGGATGCCTGAATGGTTTTAGCTGGGGAACTTGTTCCTTTCCTGCAAACCAACCTCCAAGGCTGACTCCCCTGTATCAGGTGGAGAAAACAGGCAGGGGTGCCCTCCACTATAACCCATGGGCCTGAATCCCCAAGCCCTGCCCCTCCTCAGCACCCTCGGAAGCAGTACTGTGTCTCTCAAAGGCCTGTTCAAGCACTAAGTGCATTTACAAATCTCTGAGAATGTCATATTTTAATACCAAAATTGACCATTATATTATACTGTGAGACATGCAGCGTGCACTGTATTTTTTTAAAAGGAGAGAGAGAGAGACCGAGACACCATGACCTGAATCAGGCATACCTTAGTCCTCAAACTAACATCATTGTTCCTCAATAATTTGGAGAGGTCCCTGACTGCAGATTTTCCTAATTCAGTATGTTTCCTGATATCCTGACTGCTGGTACCAAGGGTGTTGATTATAGATCCAAGTAAGATGAAGTTGTTGACCATTTCAGTCTTTTCTCTATCTATCATTATATTTTCTATTGGTCCAATGGTAAGAATTTTTGTTTTCTTAATGTTGAGACTCACTCTGTATTGAAGGCTGCAGTGTTTTATCTCTTTCAGAAAGCAAGGTTGTGTCATTTGATAACATCTATGCAGTCCTGAAGCAACTTTCTTCTTCATAGAGTCCAGCTTCTCAAAGAATTTGCTCAGCGTATGAATTGAATAGATATGGAGCAAAGGTATATATACCTTTCTTAGTTTTAAAACATAATGTTCCCTTGCTCAATTTGCATAATAGCGTTCTCTTGGACTAGGTATAGGTCTTGCATGAGCACAATTAAGTGTTCTGGGATTCCTATTCTTCTCAATGTTAGCCATAATTTGTAATGGTTCACACAGTTAAATGCCTCTGCACAGTCAATAAGACATAAATGACATTCTTCTGGTACTATTTGCTTTCCGCCAGGATGCATCTGACATCAGGAATGATATCCCTGGTGCCACAGCCTCTTCTAAATCTTGTTTGCACGTCTGGAACTTCTCTATGTACTGTTCTAACGATTTTTTTTAATATCTTCGGCAGTATTTTGCTTTCGTTTTACACTAATATTGTTCAATATATCACACATTCTCTTGAATCACCTTTATTGGAAATGGGAACAAATATGGATCTCTTCTATTCAGTTGACCAGGTAGCATTCCTCTTAAATTCCTACCATAGACAAGTGAGTACATCCAAGGCTGCATCTATTAGTTGAAACATGTAACTGGTATCCCATCAATTCCTGGGGCCTTCTTTTTTGCCAGTGCTTTCAGTGAAGCTTCTAATTCTTCCTTCATTACCATTCGCTCTGTTCATAAGGGATGTCTGGTAGCCTAGTGGCAAGAAGCTATGCTGCAATCCCAAAGGTATGCAGTTTGAGGCCCACAGTTGCTTGTTCTTATGATACTTCATGAAATTTTTCAGTGTCAGCCAATTCTTTTTGGTGTAGTGTCTCTGTGTATTCCTTCCCTCTTCTTTTGATGCTTCCTGGATCATTCAAGATTTTGTCCATAGAATCTTTTAATATTTCAACTCGAGGTTTGAATTTGTTTTTCATTTCCTTCAGCTTGAGAAATGCTTAGTGCGTTCTTGCCTTTTTATTCTCCAATTCGAATTCTCTGCACATTCCATTATAATACTATGCTTTGTCTTCTCGAGCTGCCCTATGAAATCTTCTGTTCAGCTCTTTTACTTCAGATCTTTGTTTAGGCTTCTGAACACTCTGGTGCAATTTTTAGAACCTCTTCTGACATCTATTTAGACATTTTTTCCTTTTTCCTCTGTCTTTGTAATGACCTTTTGCTCTCTTCATGGATGATATCCTTGATGTCATCCCACAACTCATCAGGTCTTCGATCACTGGTGGTCAGTGCTTCAAACCTGTTCTTAAGAAGATATTGAAATTCAGGTGGAATAGACTCAAGATCGTATTTTGGTTCCTACAGACTTATTTTCATTTTCTTTGGCCTCAGTTTGAACTTGACCATGAGTAATTGATGGTCTATTCCATAATCTGCTGTGACATGGTTTTGATGCTGATGTTGGGCTTCTCCAATGATTCTTGCCACAGATGTAGTCAATCTGATTCCTATGCAGACTATCAAATGAGGTCCATGGGTAAAGTCACTGTGTTTTTAAAAAGGTATTGGTGATGAAATCACAAATCATTGCGCATACAAAATTTGATCACTATATATCTGACCTCATTTCTGTCACCAAGTCCATACTTTCTGATTATCGTTCCTTCTTCATTGTTTCCAACTTTTGATTCCAATCACCAGGTATCATTAACACATCTTGATTTAGGGTTTGAGTCTGAGAAACCCCAATTTGGGATACTCAACTCTGTGCGTTTAAATTCCCAGTGGACAGCATCCAGCAGAGAGGGTGTCATGCTTGGTGGTCAGAACTGAACTAGAAGTAGCCACACCTCAATTTGGAAGCGCCTTCTTCTGGACTTTAGTTTCTTTAGGTGGGAAATGGTTGATGCCGCCAAGCCCAGAAGTGAGTCCTACACCTCTCTTGGTTCAGAGTTTGGCTCACCAGGCCTTTGCCTCCATTTCAGACCCAGACTCTGCTCATGCCACCCTCTGGGCTACCATTTGGAAAAGCCAATCTCAGGCTGACACTCACTGCCTGTAAATGGCGTGGAATTAGGCTAATCAGTGGCTCTTAATTCCCCAACAAATGCAAGTGCTGTGCTAATTGCCAGGGTCCACACCAGCAGATCCCTGGTTGGCGGTATCAAACAAGAGAAGTGGTAATTTGGGGGCTGGAGTGGAAGAGGGCCTGCTTTCTTGGCTGAACCAATTAAAAACTGCACTGCCCCCTGAGTGAGCCGCAGTGCAGAGAGCCAAGGCCTGGCTTCCTCCTCAGCCAAGGTCCTGGGTGAGCGGCCCGTAAGTGTGTTTGTTGGAGATGAACTGTAGCTCTAGTGTTGAGCAGTTTCTAGTTTATTAATGTGTTAGTTTTCTGCTGTTTCTTGTGGGGGGATTGTTGTTGTTGTTCCTTGGGGAAGATTCCACCAGCAGCTTGGCATGGCACTGCCAGGGCTGCTCATCAGGGATAAAGCATCCTGAACCTTGGTCTGCTGTTTCCATGACAACATAGCATTTCTAGACTCTCCAGGCAACCTTACTGGCATCTGCTGCTGTGAGAGATTCAGATGGAGAAGGGCCATATCTCTTTCTCCATTAGAGACTGAGCGAGTTGTGAAGACATACACTCAGGACCAAGATCTTAAATGAAGATGTTCCACTGATGTGGAAACTTCCAGATAAAATTATATTTGTGTGGTTGATAAAGCCTTTCTGTCTGTTGTAGATTATTAGGGGAGTGTTTTTTAGCCCATTGAAGCTGCAGCCCCAGCAGGTCCAAATATACTGTGGAAGTGTCCTTTTCCTAGAATATGAAGCAAAAGATCTGGACATGCCTTTGGAGATCACTAAGCTGCACCTTCACTTCATAGGTGCAGAAACTGAGACCCCGTGAGCGGCTATATCTCATTCAGGACCCCATGCTGAGGTAGTGCCAGAGCTGGGCTGACTGTGAGCCCTGCACCGTGATGTTGCTGGCCCAAACCCACTTGCCCTTGCTTTAGAAGTGCCTGGTTTAGTTTCTGAGGGAACTGCAAAAGAGCTCTCATGACCTAGTGGCAAGAAGCTGTGCTGCAATCCTGAAGGCACACAGTTCGAATCTACCAGCTGTTCCACAGGAAGACGGGCAGTCTCCTCCTGTGTGATTAACTGCCTCTGAAAACCCGCAGGAGCGTCAGCTATGGTTCGGTTGCAACTCAATGGTACACAACAACAACAATGCATATCAGACAGTATTCTTAATAGTGTTGTGTTTTTTTAAAAAAATTACTATAAAAGTAATGAATTCTTATTGAAGAAATTGGGATAATAGAGGTATATTCCATTTAGAAGGCAACAAACCAGGTGATAAATTTAGCCTCCAGAAATGCCCTCATATACACGTTGATGACCTCTAGACCAATGCTGCATTCCCTCCAGATGTTTAGCTATAAAGAGCATCACAGTATCAATCCTTTGAAGCCTCTAAGGACTTAATTTAGTTCTACAAACATCAAAGAACTAGGTATAATAATGAAAATAGTAGTAATAATAATTGTTGGCATGTTTGCAGTCTCTCCCAGCTAACAAACCACACTTTCACAGGTGTTCTTGTTTGATCATTACAAGCATCCTGTGAGATAAGAAAAGTATTATTTTCACATTTTGCAAATGAGAACTTTGAGCCCCAGAGAGATTATGTAACTTGCCCAAGATTACACATCTAGTAAGTAGTGGAGCTACTGATTGCAAATGGAATATTTGTCAGAAAGAATGCATCCAGTACTTACCTGTGAAGAAATAAGTGCATACTGATTCCCCAAAATCTTAATGAGGAAAAGTTCCAAATTTCACCTGGTACAGTGGCTTGCAGATGGGTGCCTGGGAATGTCTAGAATTCCATGGAGTCAGTTGAGGTTAGCAGGAGGCTGAGCGAGTGGAGTTCTGAACCCGAGACCCTGCTCCACCCAGAATAGCTTCAGTGTTATTGCCTGTTTTACGCACAGGGAGATTGGAAACCATTTAACTCCTACACCAGTGGTTCTCAAACTCTGGTGTACATAAGATTCACCAAGGCAGATTCTGCGAGTTGATGTAGGGTGGGAACCCCAATCTGTCTTTAATGAGGGCAGATGGTCATCAGGCCAGGGATTTGAAAAATAGTAGCCTAGTTCTTAGAGATGGGGAAGGTAAGGCTCAGAGAGAAGCTGGAAGTTACCAAGGGTTCTCCAGCCCAGGGGGAGCGCAGGCCACTCAGCATCTAATCCTCTGGTCCCTAGTCCCAGTGCCCATCCCCGACTCCACAACTGTAACTGAGCCAGAAAATAAATGACACTGCAGAGGAATAACAAACTGTTTCCATGGTGATGTTTAATGGTTTGTGTCTGTTGAGAAGCTGCATACAAACTCTAATCTGAACCTTAAAGTGGATCCTGTGTGAAATGTTACCTATTTGTTCAACGCAAGGGGTCCTGCCTTATGGGAAGAATAGAAGAAGGCTGACACTGTATTGCCATGTGCCTCTATATTCAAGGTCTCTTAGATTTGATAGGCTAGACCAAGGAGGGTTAGGAACTTGGATCCTAGGAAAATGACATAGGCAATGTCAGCTGCAGATGGGGAAGGGATAAGTGTTGATGAGGCATCATGTGATGGTCTGTGTGCTGGACATTTTTTAGATGCATTTTTATAAAAGAAGAAGAGATGATTACCCTTATTTACATATGAAGAAACTGAAACTCAGACTATGTCTATCAGGTATTTTTATAAGCATTAAATATTCCTATAAAATGAACTTATTGCACTTATGAAAATACTTATAGGGACATAGTTGACAGAAAACCCACATGGCAGCACACAATGTTACTTGCATTAAAAAGATGCTGAATGTGATGAAAGTAAGGTTAAATTCAAGCCTGTCTTGCTCCATAGCTACAGAGCACCTATGCGTGTTTCTAAGTCCTTTGACCCATCAAGTAAGAACTTGAGATACACTGTCCAGCTTGCTCTTCCTTATTTCAGGAGAGAGAGGATTGGTTCAAGGGCTGGAGATGCAGTCTGTCCACTCCTTAGCTCTCAAGTTCCCCTTCCCCACAGGAGAGACTGTGGGTGTCCACCAGGAGGCCTTCAGACCTTGGTTATGTCTGATCTTACTTGCCTTGAGGGCTTCCTACAGATCCTCCTCTTCCCTACGCCCGCCCACACACACACACAGCAGTTCCGGTCGTTAACCTGTGCAGCTCTTTGTCTTGGCTTCCCTTCCAGGCACAGTCTTGAGATAAAATGATACTTATTCATTTTTAAAATAAATATTTACTGACACCACTCTGTACCCATCAATGTTCTAACTGCTGGGTAAACGGCAGTTGAACAAAACAGAAATATTGCTCTCATGGAGCTTTCCATTCTAGTGGGGAGGCAGCCAAACAAGTAAGTGTATGAAGGGTGCTAAATACTATGATGAGAAATAAAGCAATGCCAAGGATGGAAGGGAAGGAAAGGCTTCTGAGAAGATGACATTTGAGCTTAGACCTAATTGGCTGGCTAGGAAATGAGTGTCCTGGGAGGGGCAGAAAACATGTAGGACAACTAAAGTCAGCAGCGTGGCTGGCCTGTTTGAGAAGCAAGGAGGCCAGTGTGGCTGGAGAGCAAGAAGTGAGGATGCAGTTAGTAGCAGTGGGCATAAGAGGTGTGGCTGTAGCCAAATGGTGTAGAACGTTATAGGCCAAGGTCAAGACTTAGCGTTTGCTTCTGAGATAGGAGGTCATCAGAGGATTTGAGCTCTGGGCATTCATTTGTCTGAGCTCAGCCTTATATTAGACCTCCCTGATCTAGACAAGGAATCTATCAATTGGACCTGAGCCAACAGGAGGCTGGGTATCCCAGCCGGGTATATGTATGGTCAGTATAGGCTAGGGTCAGATAGGACTCCCTAGGCCACAGCTACACCTATGTTTTTCTTCTCAGGCAGAGTTTTTTGAAGCTGGCTACCTGATAAGACTTCTGGATGATCTCACACTCCTGAGGGATTAGAACATGTCCCAGAGAGAGTCCCATTTTAAGAGTTACACTATTTCTCAGGATCAGACTACCAACCACTGGCAGCCCCCTGCCCCCAGGAGCAGAGCACTGTGGCAGGCTGTTGGAGACCAGAAGCCCCAGTGGTTCACCAGATAAGAGAATGCTTTTTCCAGTGAAATCCGCAGGGGAACTGGGGTGGGAAGATTATAATTACCCAAAATGCTAATTTTCCTTTCCAACATTATACATCTTTTTATGAGGAAGAGACAATCATAATGGAAATTAATATTTATTAACACATATAATACGCATGCACTCCAGTCATGCACTTCATTCAAGAAAGAAAAATCAAAACCAGAAGCTATAATTGATAGTGAGAAAAGCATCAAATTAAGCCACATCAACTCGTAAATGTATTCTGGAGTTTCACACTGCTCACCTGATAGTTCATACTATTTGTTATGCTCAGAACTTCCCAGCTCCGATTCAGGTTTATAATCTTTCCTGCTCTTCAGAAGATCTTCGTTCATTCATGTCTAATAGACATGTTGATCTTCACTATTGCTGTTGAAACCATTCCAACTCATAGAGACCCTATAGGACAGCGTGGAATGGCTGACTGAGTTTTGAAGACTTCTGAGATAATCTTTATAGAAGCTGTCTGCCACATCTTTCTCTTTCTGAGCCAAAAGGAAGGCCAGTGAAAGAGAAGAAGCTTCTAGGAGATGGGTTGGCACAGTGATCCCAACAGTGAGCTTAAAGTGCAGCAGAAATTTTAAGGATGGTTCATGGTCAGGAACAGCTCCAGTCTTGTCCATAGGATGACGGGTCACTCTGAGTCAGAGCTAAAACTCTCTGGCCCCTGACAACAACGTCCACTCAGGACCTGCTGTCTTCTAGCTTGCCTTGCCCAGACACCACTGGCCTCCTTGCTCTGCCTTAAGTTTGCAAAACTTCTTCCCATCCAGGCCTTTGTATTTGATGTTTTTCTGCTTTGGAAGATCTCCCACAATGATTGTAGAGCTTCTTTCTTCTTTCTGGTCACAATTCAGACACCACCTTATTAGAGAGGACTTCCTGACCTAGCACCACCACTCCTGAATCATATCACTCTGATACTAAAGAGTTGAATAGAAGATTTCAAAAGGCAGCACGGGATGACAAAGCAAAATATTACAATGAAATGTGCAAGGAGTTGGAGTCAAAATCAAAAGGGCCGAACTCGCTCAGCATATCTTAAGCTCAAGGAACTGAAGAACAAATTCAAACCTCGAGTTGCTATAATCAAGGATGCTTTTGGCAGAATGTTAAATGATCCTGGAAGTATTAAAAGAAGATGGAAGGAATATACTGAGTCACTGTATCGAAAGGAATTGGAAGACACAGAAG
>NW_006399859.1:6808769-6809488 GCF_000299155.1 Elephantulus edwardii
GGCACATAACAACAACAACAGCAACAACAACAACATAACTCTTATTAGTAGCTGCATCCTCTCTAATTACGTGTGTACGTGATTCTTGTTTTTCTGCCTTGAACACCAGCAATAAATAAAATCACTTCATTTCTTTTGAGTCAATTCCAGTTTACAGCACCTCTGTAGGAGAGGATAGAACTGGCCCACAGGTTTCCAGGGCTGTAATCTTTAAGGAAGGAGACTGCCATATCTTTTTCTTGCTGGATGGTTGATGAGTTCAAACTCTTAATTCTTGCTCTGCCAGGGCTCCTTTTATCCCCCCGCCTGAGAATTGTAGATGCTGTGAAGATAGGAACCTTTGTCTTGTTGGGTACTGTTTTCTTTACAGGTACAGCAGTACTTGAATATAATGGGCACTTTATAATTTTTCATCCATTTTTATATTCACTCAATGCTGATGGATAAAGATAGAACAGAGTATCAGACTCTTCTCAAAGGGGTTTGAGCCCACTGAAGAATCAGTCACTGCCTATCCTGGGCTTATCTCTCACCACACTGAACTGTGGAATGGGAGCTTACTTCT
The DNA here is from genome assembly GCF_000299155.1 of Elephantulus edwardii. Lineage (NCBI taxonomy): Eukaryota > Metazoa > Chordata > Mammalia > Macroscelidea > Macroscelididae > Elephantulus > Elephantulus edwardii. Next base: position 6,809,335 of record NW_006399859.1, read on the forward strand.
CTTCCCTAGTGCATATACTTGGTGGTGGGAACCTAATGAATGTGTCTCAGATGAATTTCACTGAATTCAGCACAGCTTCTAACATAGGCAAGAATGAAATAGGTAGATATTTATTAAGTGACCAGACTTTCAGAGATAATTCCATCCCAGACTC
>NW_006399859.1:6809833-6889102 GCF_000299155.1 Elephantulus edwardii
ACTCTGGCTGTAATTTCTCCAAGAAATTGTTCTTTTGACAGCCCATGGGAGATTCAGCATTCTCCAGCACCACAACTCAAAGGCATCACTCTTTTTCTGTTATCCTTATTCATTGTCTAGCTTTCAGAGGCATTGGGAAAAAACAACAACAAACCAACAACAACCAGATGATTGAAAAAAAAAAACCCATGGCTTTAATCTGGTGCTCCTTGGTCTTTAAACTGACATCGTTACTCTTCGGGAGTTTGGGGAGTCCCTGACAGCAGACTTTCCCAGTGCACTATGTCTGCTCATCTCCTGACCGCTGGTGCCAAGGGTGTTGATTGTTGATCTAGGTAAGATGAAATCACTGACAACTTCAACCTTTTCTCCATCTATCATGGTGTTGCCTATTGGTTCAGTGGTGAGGTTTTTTTGTCTTCTTGATGTTGAGAAGCAAATCAATATTGAAGACTGTAGTCTTTACTTTTCTGCAGCAAGCATTTCAGATTCTCCTCACTTTTAGCAAACAAAGTTGTGTCTTCTGCATAACACAGGTCCTGATGCCACATTCATAATGTCCAGCTTCTTAGATTATTTGCTCAGCATACAAATTGGACAAGTATGGAGAGATGGAATTTCACTGACACAGCTTTAAAGTTCTGGCCAGGTCTGAAACACCAGCTCATAAATATATGCCAGAGGAGACATAATATAGCAAGTCTAACAGAAGCAGAGCTACATGGCCCTTTGGTAAAGCAAGAGTCCATGAACTTGGACTCCAAAATATCTAATATGACCTCAGCTAACTCACAGATAAGAAGTCTCTAGGAAAAGGTGTGTATCTTGATGAGATCATCATCTCTAGAGCCCTACCAGCTCTATATATAGGGGTGACAGGTTTCTATAGGGATGATAACAACCTGGATCTTGTTGAGAAGAAGACACCTTGGATGGTCATAGGACAAGCCACCAGGACAAATGGAGAGATGTGTCACCTGAAGTGAAGAAATCATAGAGGACAGAAGAGCTGTCTGAAAATACCTGAAGACATTAGAATTCATAGGCGCTTGAACCAAGCCTTAGGCCTTAGTGCCCTAAGTTCACCAGGGCCGATTCCTATCTCTACTGGTAGTTCCAGGCTCCACGTCAGCCTGGTAGTTCATTGCCTCACTCTCACTGCACATCACAGGTGTGCTTGTTTCTGGATCTCTCCAAGCTTCTGGGTCTTCAGCCACAGAGGGCAGTTGAAATATACCTTCTTTTCAAGACTCCTTTGTTAAATGAGATTGGTCGTGCAAAGCCTTTAGCACTGCACAAGGCTATAGTGGGCCTTCAAGAGAGTTTGTTCCTTTTCTTGTCCCCTCTCCCAGTGCAGCTGAGAAGCTCTGAAAGTCAGCAGTTCTGACAAAGAACACAGAATTCAGAAAGACAGTCTGTGGGGAGGATTTCAGTTGTTTATAAAACAGGCCAACACGTTTCCACCTCGTAAGTTCTAAATCTGTCGTCTCTGGCTCCCTAGATCTAAGAATAGTCACCCAGTGGAGCCAACGTGCCACAGCACGCTCTCCCCACAGGTGACTGAGGAAATGTGCCCACAGCAGCCACAGCAGCCGCCTCCTCCTGGGGGTGGTGGGGAGAGCTGGACTCTGCCTCTCCCAGCTTGACTTATTTCTGAGCCGCACCCAGATTCCGTGTTCTCTTCCATGCAGTGTTGATCCGAACACCTTCCTCCCAGGATTGCTCTGACTACCAAAGAGAGGCCTTCAGGCAGAGCACTGCAAGGCTTGTTGGTGGACCTTCAGCACAGCACTGCCTGGCTCTCGACCTCGGTTTCCTCTTATGTAAGAGACAGACAGACAAAAAGATCTGAGCAACCTTTTGAGCTACAGAGTTCCTAAAGGGGTGCTAGAGCAGCACGTAGCCTAATAGCTTCAGAACGAGATCTCTTAGGGAAAGCCCATCAGTTCAACAATTAGTTATCATCTGAACTAAGACCATACCTGTCTGGTCTGAGGGAGCCAGCTTGTGGGCCTTTGTGTCTCTGTTCTGCTTCCACCTTGCTTCTTCATCTTCCCTCATACACATCACACCTACTTACACCACCCAAGTGGATCCTCCAGGATCAGGAGGACTTTTGATTAGTCTGATCTGGCCTCTGCCCGCTGTAGAAATGCCCTCACGGGGAAGGGCTCAGACCTCTAACGTCAGGTGCCATTATAGCGTTCTGATCAGAAGCTGAAAACAGCCTCTGTGGCTTCTGTCCCCCACTCCAGGGATTCTCTTTTTAGACCCTCTGGGTGTGGAGAGAACACGAAGCTCCCTTCTGTCACTGTTCTCTCATTCATTCACTTCTTTCATTCATTCTCGTATTTATTCACCAATTCACACAGCCATACTTATTGATCACTAATATGTGCCAAGCGCTGTTTCACATGCTGGGAAACAGCAGCAAATCAAATAAAGTCCCTGCTGTCAGCATGCTTGTGTTTTCATCAGGAGAGATAGATAATAAACAAACAGTAAAGTATATAAATAAGGAAATCAAGGGACATAATAGAGAGGGACTGGGGTGTCCCTCTGTAAGTGGGGTTGCTGTTTCACATAGAAATATCTGGAAAGGCCTCTCAAGTAAGGTGACATTGAAACAAATAACTTCAAGAGGATGGGAGCCTGTGCACACTGGGGCAAGAACATTTGCTGACAGTGAGGGCACAGCGCAGAGGCTTTGAGTGAATGCTTGGCGTGTGTGAGAACAGTAAGAAAGTCGGTGTGCCTATGGTGATGTCAGCAAGGTGGAGCAGGATAGGACATGAGGCCAGAGAAGGGACTGTTCTTGTTTATTCCCTGTGAGAAGAGAACCTGGTGAAGGGTTCTCAGCAGAGTAGGCCCGTGTTCTGACAGGTTTTACCTGGGTCACTTGGGCTGCTGTATGGAGAATAGACAATAGGGGGCGATAGAGGCAGCAGAGAGACCAATTGGCAGTCCTTGTAATAAGTAGCTCAGAGGAGAGATGGAGTTGGTGACTAGATTATTAAAAATCTCTTCTTTTTTTAAAACAAACAAACAAACAAACATGTAGTTGTGTACTGTCAAGTCGGAGCTGGCTCATAGCTGACCCTACAGCAGGGTTTCAGAGAGTTTTTTTGGTTTGTATAACATTACCTTCCCAAAACTCTCCTTCCATCTTCTCTTGCCTGGTAGATAGCCACAACTTCCTCTCCAGGCCCTTGCCTCCTCTCCAGGCCCTTGCCTCCTCACCAGGCTCTTCCTTCCACACCCTTACCCTGCTTTCTCTCCCCTCCTCTCCGTGCCCTTACTCTCTGATTTCTTATGGCAGCTATAATCCTGCTCTGGAAAGCACCCTGGGCAACTGATTCCTCTATAAATTTCTGTGAGATATTTTGCGCCTATAATCTCAAACATCTCCAGAGTAATTCTGTAGACAAATAGCCCCGCTTCCTGATTCTAGAATGGTATCTTCCCACTGCCTCAGCTCTTGCCTTAAGGGCATCATTGGCTCTGGAGAGTGATGGAGGGACTAGTTATTAGAAGAGCCCTGTTCTGACAGAGGCTGCTGCCACTCCCTGAAGTTGTTGCCCTTCTTCAGGGACAGTGTGACAGAGACTTGCACAGTCTCTGTTCTTGAGTCATGTGGCCAGGAGGGATAGTGACAGACCAACAGAATGAGGACAAACAGCCAGGTACAGGACTGGGATTGATAGCCTCAAATCTCAACTCTGTGTGTGTCTATGTGTGTGTCCATTTCTCTTGTACTTTTCTCCAAACAGAACATAAGCAGAGGAAAAGTCTAGATTTATTCCCTTCCACTCAGAGTGGTATTTGTGCTAGAGTCTAAGGGCCAATGGATGATCAAGCCCTGCTCCAGACCCCTACTCACTCACACAGCTCACAGACGGGGAGTCTGTTACAGATAGAAACACCCCTAGAGCCAGCAAGGGTGCGATGAGTGTGTTTAGAGAGATCTGGGAACTGTAGGGGCTGCCAGAGAGTGAAGTTAGCAGCCTTCCAACAACCCATTGGGGGCTCTTCCGCATCAAAGTAGGCTGTTGCAGGGATCAGTGAAGGCAGTCCAAACAGACAGATTTCACCGGTGTCTCCGTTTAAAGTACGTTTTTTAAAACCCACATAAAAAGTTAATTTTTTTAATTTTTTATGACATGCACCTCCTACCCCTAAGTGAGCAAAAGTCTTCTCTGTGCAAAATCTGACCCACAGGAATACTGTTACTGTTCATCAGCCATCTTGTGTTATTGTTTTGAATATTTCTCCCCCCCCTCCTCAGAGACTTCTCTCAGTTTAATAAATACTCTGATAATTTGTGCGCATGGAAGTATATAGGGGTTTCCCAGAAATTAAATATCCCTCTTTCTCCCTCATATATTTGTTGTTGTGTGTTGTCAAGTCAGAACCAATTCATCATAGCTGACCTTTCAGAGGCAATAAATCACAAATGAGGAGAGTACCCCTCTTTCTTCAACAGAGCAGTTGGTAGATTTGAACCATGTGCAATTGCAGTGGCAGCACAACTCCTTACCACTAAGCAACCAGCGCTCCCTTGTATATAATTTGCTGGTCAGGTAATAGAGCGTCACCTTATTACTTATAACTGCACATTACTCAATAGGAAAGTTAAGGTATGGTTTCTTCAAACACTCCTATTGATGGCTATTCGGGAAACTCCCCTGAAATCTTTTGCAGTCACTAGCAGTGCTACAGCAAACATCCTCTGATGTGCCACCGTATGAAAACATGTCATCAGTTCCCATAATCATTTGTGTTTGCTTGTTTTCCACACTGTCTTCCCCATGGACAGGATCCCCAGTGCAAAAACAGTTTTCCTCTTTTCTGGGTATTGATTGTGTCCAGTACAGAGCCTAGGCCCAGGCAACAACCTGATGAAATGACATGGACTCTGAGTCAAGTCATGTCTGTGTGAAGGGACTGGGTGAATTCTGAGAGTAGAAAACAAGTCCACGGGGCTGGAGCAGAGAACAGGTTTGATGAGGTCAAGAGAAGCAGACCCCAGAGAGCCCAAAGAGCCAGGTGAGTGGCCTCGGTTTGGTCTCTTCAGTGATGGAAAGCATTAATCCAGGGATGTTTTAGCTCCACTGAAGCTGGTTGCCAGAGTGTGGAGGTGAGAGTAGAGGCTAGCGGGTCGACTAGTAGCTGTTACAATAGTCCAGGCAAGAGATAGTGAAGCCCAGACTCTTTCTTTCCATCCTAGATCCAAAGCATTTGAAGAGTCCTGAGCATTTGATTCCTCACTGCCATTCTTGCTCACAGCAGGACCCTAAGGACCATCCCACCAATTCCTGCTGGTTAGGGAGTTCCTCATGAATGTGGGTGGACAAGTCTTTCCTAGATGTTCCCTGTCCCACTGCTGGGGCCATCCACAATAACATTTTATCAGCTTCCTGAACCCAGAGCCTCCTCCCTACTCCCTTCCACCCTGAGTGAAGCTGCTCAAACCTCAGCCCTTGCATTGCAGGAGAGGAGCCCTGATTGGTAGTTTGAGACTGTGCAAACACTGGGAGAGGCAGGAGACTGTGAACATGTGAATGGTTCACCACCTGACTTCATCACCATCCCTCCGCCCCTCTGACCAACCCCCTCTAGATAGAGGAGACAAGCAGGACCTTCAGGCAACTGCCTCAGGCTTCTGCCCTACTGCTCCGAAGAGCTCAGTCAGAGGCCTGCTTCTCTGATAATGCTCTTTCTCCTACCGGAAATAGCCCTTGCCTTCCATGGCTGATCTTGTCCCCACAGGTGGCTGTTGTACCATGCCTTTTCTTAATTACCTGAGAAGCAGTGTTTTTGTCAAAAAGGACAGTATGCCAGTACAAGAGGTTCTGTGCTAAGACTACCTGAGTTTGAATCCTGGCTTTACCTCTTACCAGCATACAGCTTCTTACTTTGCACAATTTAAGTCACCTCTCTGGAGAATGGGGATTGTTGTTGTTATTGTAGTTTGTTGTCAAGTCAGAACCGACTCATAGCTGAGCCTCTTGCAGGTTTTCAGAGGCAGTAAATCACATGAGAGGAGATGGCCCGTCTTTCTCCTGTGAAGCAGCTGGTGGATTTGAACTGCATACCATTGGTATTACAGCACAGCGTCTTGATACTGCATCACCTCCGCTCTCTGGGGATAGTATTAGATTCTAATTTACAAACTTGTTATCAGGATTCAGTGATTCATATTTATAAAGCACTTTCACAGGGCCTAACATCCACTAAATTCCACATTTTCACATGGTCTAATTTGAGAGTTCCGGATTCTAGCTCTGACTCTGTCCCGTAATGGCTGTGTGCCCATAGACAGGTTCTTGCATCTCTCTGAATCCAGTTACTTGTAAAATGGAGGTCATAACACAAGATCACTGTGGAAATTAGGGGACATTTGTATGAAATTGAAGAGCACTGTTCCTACACTACAGTGCCCATCCTCAAGGTCTAGGGCAGCGGCCTGCACGCCAGCTAGCCCAGTCATATCCACAGCTGTAGGAGGGATGAAGGGACAAAGGCGAGGCTAAGAATGTGCCATCTGCCTTTCAAGGAAGGTTCCCATAAGCTGTTCCAGATCATTGAGCTTGGACCTCACTGCTGCACCAAGCTGAAAGGGAAGCTGGGAAATGTAGTCTGTGTTCCATGGTCAGAGGGAGACCAGGAGACCCTGCCACACATGCCCAGGTGCTTTTCCTCCTTGGCAATGCCCTCCAATGGCCTTGCTGTCCCTTCCCTGGCATTCAGCTGCAGAGGCATCCACATAATGAAATTGAATGGGCTCTGAGCCAAGTCATGACTGTGTGGAAGAATTGGGTAAATTTTCAGAGCAGGCAGTCTAGGGGACTGGCTCAGAGAGCAGGAAAGGGGAGTGGGTATTGAGATGAAGAACAGACCCCAGAGGATCCTAAGAGGCGGGTGAGGGTCCCCCCAGCACCATAAAGCTCCTGAGGAACTAGGATGGCAGGAATCTCAGGCAAGTGTCACAGCCCTGAACAGATTTGGGTCTTGTGCTCAGCCTGTGCCTGAAGCCCTGCCAGACCTCGGGTTCTACTGCCTGCAAGGCTTGGAGGGTAGTTCAAGTGTGGGTCATGAACTCTTTCAGTTGTCACATCCTAAACCAGGCCAACTCTGCTTAACCCCCAAGAGCAGGGGAGCTGGAACTCCAAGGGGCAAGGGAATCCCTCTGTAACTAACTATAGGGCTATCTGCCCTAGGCCCAGCCATGTACCAGGGCCAGTAGAGCAGACCTTGCTCAATCAGGTAGGATTTAAATGTCCTCAAGGATCTGGCAAGTGCAAGGCACACTGCAGAGAGCCCTTCTGGAAAGCTAGGAATCATCCTGTAACATACCTGTTTTGAGAACGGGATGCTTCTGATTCTAGCTAGCTTAAGGAAAGATTTGCCAAAGGCCTCTCTCCCTCCTCTCACTTCTACATGAGAACAGCCCACGTGGTAGCACCACACCAGGTCTGGAGGACTTCGCTGTGCCCTTGCAAAAATGGCTCTGAGTGAAGAGCTGGGGCCAGACCCATCCTAAAATGTGGAGAAGCCCTGCCTGTGCTTAAAGCTGTTCTTCTGTGAGTCCTGTTAAAGGGTACCCAGTCCTCCCCTTTTCAAGTTCAGCAGCCTGGTGGTTTTCCAGAGGAGGTTTGTTTAGATGAAGAACTCCAACCCTCTTGTCAGTCTACCCTGCACCATCTGCTTGTGCCCCACCTCTCCTCTGTGCCTTTTGCTACCGGTGTGGCTTCGTTACCTCTTCTGCCTCTCCACATGGACTGCTTCACACCTCCCCACAGGAGGGGTTTGAGCAGTCACCAGCCATGTACCCAGCACTGAGTGAGGGGATATAGATAGATCTCAACACATCTAATCCCTTTAGCAACCCCATGAAGTGGGTGCTCTTATTTCTTTTTTTTTGGGGGGGGTGCTCTTATTTCTACAGGTGAAGGCTAATCACACTAGTCTGCGGTAATCCAGGACCCTGGACAGCAGAGCACAGTGTACAGTACGGGGGTGTGTACACCGGGGGTTGCAGACCACGATCCAGATGCCAAATCTGACTTCCATTGTGATTTTTGTAAAGTCCTGGGAGCTAAGAATGGTTCTTAAAGTGTTATGAAAAAAGAATTTGCGACAGACTGGATATGACCTTCAAAGCCTTAAGTATATGCTCTCTGTCTTATAGAAAGACTGTGGCAACCCCTGGTTAGATTATTCAGAGTTCAGTGTGAATTCTAGAGCCACCCTGCCTGAGTGCTACTACTTTCTTCATTTCTTAAGCCTCAGTTTTTTTATCTATAAAATGAAAATCCTCTATAAAGCATGGCTAGCCTCACATTGTTATTAGAATTAATTTAGATAAACAACAAAAAGCACATACCCTAGAGTAGGCTTCCTTTGAGGGTATAGTGGGTAAGAGGATATTTCTGAGCCTTTGCCAGTCTCCTCCACCCAGTAGACACGAAAACCTGGCTCTAGGCCTCTGGATACCCCAGCCCCAAGCATGGCTTGCTCAAGGCAAGTTCCCTTTGGCAGAAGGAGAAGGGCCTGCAAGCTGTCCGGTGTAGCCCATCCTGCTGGTAGGTGAGCTCTGCCCTTCCTCCTGCCCCTATTCCTGCTGACTGTCAGCTGGTGCCACTCACCGGGGCTGGGCATAAAGCCCACACCAGGTGCCCAGCAAGGCCCTAAGCTACCCAGCTTCTAACACTGTCACCACCTCCTTTCTATATCAGCCTGGATGAATCCCTTGTTTAACTGCAGGAGGTGGGGCTGGGGCTCATCCTCACGGCGTGCACTTCCTCATCTGTGGGCCAAATAGGCAGGCATCTATGTTTCCTCAAACCCCAGCTCTTGGCCAATGATTGCTTCCTACTGGGGAAAAGGAAAGAAAAGGGTGATCCCAGGCTAGTCAGATTCCCTCTGTTAAAGGAGTGGTCTGCAAAAATAAATTTTAGTGGATAATAGGTAAAGTGTAAAGGTTTAACTCATTGAAGCATCAGAAAAAAGAACATTTTCAGGTCTGGAGAGAGATTTCAAACTTACAAGCAATGGGGAAAATTCTGATATGAAATATCAGTTGTTGTTAGGTATCGTCAAGTCAACTACCACAGAGAGCAATCCTATGAAAAACAGATCTGAATTTTGCCCTATCCCGAACCATCACACTTTCTTATATCCCACCCACTGCTGTCAATTCAATTCTGATTCATAGCAACCTTATTAGACAAAGTAGAATGGCTCTGTAGGGCTTCCAAGGTTATAAATCTTTGTGGAAGCCATCTATCTATTTTCTCCATCTCACTCAGAGAAGCTAGTGGGTTTGAAACTGCTGGCCTCGAGGTTAGAAGACAAATATTTTAACCATTGTGCCACTAGCACACCTTAGTTTACTATATAGAACCATGAAACTATGAACACCAGAAGATCCAAAATGAAATTTTACATCACATAGAAGGTGAGAAAAAGGATACTTATATCAGATAGGCTAGAGAAAGACTTAATATCCTTAAAATAATAATCTTTAGAGTACAGAGATATTAAAAAAAAAAGCTCTACTAGTTAAAATTCTGTGATTTATAAATTTTATATTGAAGGGGAGGAAAGAGTACAGAGTTCTTAAAAGATATTTAGCAAATAACTTTTGCAGTACCAATTGTCTTCCAGGCACAGGTTAGTGAATGTTATACATATTCACTCAATCCTTGTAAACAGCTATGAGAAAGGTACTATTATTGTTCCCACTTAACAGATAAGCAAAAGAGAGAGAAAAACTAAATAAGCTATAATAGCAAGATCCATATTTATTCTCATTCTAAAAAAAGTGATCCGAAAGAATGTAGACATTATTGAGCAATATCATTAATAACCACATGCAAATAAAAACTTGCTGAAGATTAATTTTAAAACTGCTGGGATAGTATATTGAGGATTGCTAGAAACTCAAGCCACATTGAGAAGAGGCGGTGGAATGAGGGATTTCATTGCCAACATCAATTGGATCTTGTCTGAAAGCAGAGATTACCAAAGAGAGGTTTAATTGTGTTTTATTGGCTGTGCGAAGACGTTTGACAGAGTGAATCAGAATAAATTATCGAGAAGAATGGGGATTTCAGAATATTTATTTGTGCTCTTGTGAAACCTTTACATCGACCAAGAAGCAATTGTTCAAAAACAAGGGGATACACTGTGGTATAAAATCAGGAAAGGTGTGCATCAAGAGTGTATCCTTTCTCCTTACCTATTCCATTTTTATGCTATACAAATAATCCAAGAAGGTGGACTGTATGAAGAAGATGACATCAAGTTTGGAGATTCAGCAACAACTCACCTTATGCTAATGAAACTTTTTTTTAAGTAAAGAGGACTTGAAGCACTTACTAAAGAAGATCAATGACTGTATCATTCTGTATAGATTCTACTTCATTGTTGTTGTTGTTGTTGTTATTACGTGCCATCGAGTCGCTTGAGACTCATAGTGACCCTATGTACAAGAGCTCTCTATATGCTGTTCTATCCTGTGCCAACCTAGCCATCTCAAATGCACTTATTCCCACCTCTCCAGTCACAGAATAGATCCATCTCATCAAAGGTCTTCCTCTCCTTCACCACCCCTCCACTCTGCCAAACATGATGTCCCTCTCCAAGGACCAGTCCCTTCTTGCAACATGCCCAAAATATGTCAAACGAAGCCCCAGAATCCTTGACTCCAGGGAATATTCTGGCTTCACCCTCTCCAGGACAAACCTGTTTGTTCTCCTAGCAGTCCATGGTATATTCAACACTGTTCTCCAGCACCACAGCTCAAAGGCATCAATTCTCTTTCTATCAACCCTATTCACTGTCCAACTCTCTGATGCATAGCACGTAATTGCAAAGACTATCGCCTGGATCAGGCGCACCTTAGTCTCCAGTCTGACATCATTGCTCTTCAGTACTCTTGAGGGGTCCCTCACAGCCGACTTTCCCAATGCAATCCGTCTCTTGATTTCCTGGCTGCTGTTACCAAGAGTGTTGACTGTGGAGCCAAGTAAATTAAAACTGTTAACTATCTCAATCTCTTCACCATCCATACTGATGCTGCCAATTGGCCCAGTGGTTAGAATCTTTGTTTTCTTGATGTTGAGCTTCAGTCCATATAGGAGGCTGTAGTCCTTGATCTTCTGCAGCAAGTGCTTCAGGTCCTCCTCAGTTTCAGCAAGTAGGGTTGTGTCATCTGCATAACACAGGTTGTTGATTCTTCCACCAATCCTGATGCCACATTCCTCTCCGTGTAGCCCAGCATCTCGGATGATCTGTTCTGCATACAGATTGAAAAGGTATGGAGACAGAATACATCCCTGACAGATCCCCTTCTTGATTTTGATCCTTGTAGTGTCTCCTTGCTCTGTTCTAACAACTGCCTCTTTGTCCAAGTATAAGTTTCGCATTAGCACAATCAAATGTTCTGGGATTCCCATTCTTCTCAGAGTCAGCCACGGCTTATTGTGATCCACACAGTCAAAAGCCTTTGCATCTAGTCATAAGGATTTTTGTTTTTATACTTCACTATAAAAACAAAAATCCTTATGACTAGATTAACAATATTACGATAAATGGAGAAAAGATTTTATTGATATCCACAATAGACAGCCATGGAAGCAGCAGTCAAGGAATCAAAAAATGGAGTGCATTGGAAAAATGTGCTAAAGAGTACAGATGCCAGTTTAAAGATGTGTGTCTCAGTTATCTACTGCTGCTATAACAGAAATACCACAAGCGATGGCTTTAACAAACAAAAATGTATTCTTTTACCATTTCAGAGGCTAGAAGTCCATATGGAGGATTTTGCTGTAGGAGAAGGTGCTCTCTCTGTCAGCTGTAGAGGAAAGTCCTTCTTTCTTTCCAGTATCTGTAGGCCCTGTATTCCCTGAAGACCTCCATCTCTTCTAGCCTTCTAGTCAAGGAGTTTCACTGTGCTTAGGTCCTTAGTCCAAAAAGATGCATGCCATTCCTGGCAGTTATTTCTTGGCATTACTAACGGCCCGCCATCATCTTGGCTCACCTTCCTCTCTAGTGAGGTAAAAGGTCTTACCCACCACACAGTAGGGAAATATCCAGTTAGGCTTGTGATGGGAGTAGGGAGTTGTGCATTTCATCCTAAAGTTCCTGCAACTGTATTTGGTTTAACAGATTATGGAGAATATAGCTTCCACATTATATCATTATATACATGTCTTGAGCAGGCAGCAATGAGCACAGTTCCTTCCATGAAAATACCCTGACTTGAGCTAGGGTATTTTCAGTTGCTTTATATGCATATAAGAGTTGGACAATAAATGAGGAAGCCCAAAGAATCGATGCCTTTGTCTCATGATGTTCGTGAAGAGTATTGAATATACTGTAGACTGCCAAAACCAAACAAGTCTGTCTTTGAAGAAGTAAAACCAAGATGCTTCTTGGAGGCAAGGATGGTGAGACTCGTCTTCATCTCACATTGGGCATGTTATCAGGAAGAACCAGTCCTTGGAAAAAAGGACATCATGCTTGGGAAAGTAGAGGACCAGTGAAGAAGAGAAAGACCCTTAGAGAGGTGGATTGACACAATGACTGCACAGTAGAGATTGTGAAGACAGTGTAGGTCTGGGCAAAGTTTTGATCTGTTGTCCATGTGGTTGCTTTGAGTCAGGATCAACTGGACAGCATCTAACACCAACAACAAACTTAGCCATGTAGTTCCTCATTGACTCACTACTTCTAGGGCTCAATGTTGCATAGACACCCATTTGTACAAGGAGACATGGTCAAAGACATTCACTGAAGTACTGTTTGTAGCAGCAATTAAAATGATGATGATAAAACTACACATCATAAGGGTTTGCGGGAGAAGGATGGACAATCTCGTCTCATGCTCGAGCCCATCAGAGGGTCCTATGTGGGTCAGTTCCAACTCTACAGTACACAACAACAACATAAGGGACACATACATAATCGAATACATTATATGGCTAAAAATAAATAACGTCAATTCAAGTTTCAAAACAATTCTGAATGTAAAGAACAATTTACATAATATACATGTATGTGTGAGACTATTTATGCAAATCTTTGAAACAAACAAACAAAACATAATATTTCAGGGCACATATATGTAGGTAGACAGCTTGAATCCACCAGCTCTTTTGAGGAAGAAAGATGGGTAGTTTCCTTTTGTGTGATTAAAAACCCCTGAAAACCCCTGGAGGGTCATCAGTGAGTCACCTCCCACTCAAAAGCAATGAGCTGAGTTGAGTTTTTATGTAGAAAAAGGAGTCCCAATGGCTTATTACAGGTCAGACTGCTAACTAGTAAGTCAAGAAATTGACAATTCAAATCCACAGAAGAAATGAAGCAGTCGCCTCCTGAGGATGTACTACCTCAGAAGCCCAGTGGAGGCTGCCACGAGTCACAGCAGCCTTGAGGGCAGTGGGATGTTTTGGTATATGTAGAAAAATATGAGCTAGATAGGCAAATAATATACAAGCTTCAAAATGGTAGCTACTTTGGAGAGGAAGGAAGGGAGGGAGGGAGGGATGGATGGGTGGGTGGATGGATGGATGGATGGGTGGGTGGATGGGCACAGTAGATCTTAAATTGTTTCTTTTCATTTACTTTTAAAAGGAGAAAAATGAAACAAATATGCCAAAATGTTAACTAATATTCTAAATCTGGATGCGATATATCTATTAAATTATCTTCTTTACTTTTCTACAAAATGGGCTAGCTAAAAATTTGACATTTTAATAATATGTAATTTCATTAAGACTTATTAGTGTTACAATGTTACAAAGCTTGTTGTAACAAGGACAATACTATTTGTTTCCACAATCAATTCTATCCCCTTCCCACTGGCCCTCTGGCAACAACTGATCTTTTTACAGCCTTTTGTAGTTGTTCTGATTTTCTCCCCAATACAAAATTGATAGATAGATAGTTAGATAGATAGATAGATAGATAGATAGATAGATAGATAGATAGATAGTAGTTGTTGATTGCCTGAGTCAAGCACCACTCTTAGCGACCCTATGAACAAAAGGCCTGAAGCCTTTCTATAACTATCGATATTTACCAAATTTCATAGAGTTTCTAGAGGCATGTTGTTTAGGAAGTGGATGCCACTCCTGCTTCCAATATGTACATCCATAAAAAAAATAATAGAAAATGTGTATAGGCATAAAGAAGAGCAGATCTCCAGAATCTCACCCACTACTATGAGCATTTTGGATACTTCCTTTCAAGCCTTAATTTTTGAAACTTATGCCGGTTGGTAGCCCAAAATGTCTTCCTCTGTGATTTATATACTAAAAAAAACCCACTAGAGGCTCAGCTAGGAGTCAGTTCTGTCTTGACAGTAATAAGAACACAAAATATTACTAAAAGGAGAAAAAGGGAGTATATGGGTGATCTGGGTACTTTCCATGCAATTTTTCTATAAACCTAAAGCTGTTCTAGAAAATTTAAAAAAAAAAATTTAAATGCTAGAAACAGTAACAGCAACTGCAGAAAATGTGAGTGTGTTTAACCATAGACAAACACCCAGCCCATTGCTATCGAGTCAAATTCTGACTCCGAGAGATCAAACCAGCCACTTTTTAGTTGGCAGTTAAGCACTTAACAATTGTGCCACCGGAGTTCCTTTTAGACCCTAGCAGAGCTCCTAAAATCTAGAAAGAGTGGTGTCATCATGGGGTGTCAGATTGTCCCAGCTTTGAATGCTGGCCTTGCCACTTTCTGACAGTGCAACCGACTTTTCATGCGCTTCTCTTTTGATAAGTGTTCATTGAGCACCAATTCCATACCAGGAGCTGTACACGACTAGAGATACAGCAGTGTACAATGCATACACAGCCCCTTTCCTCACAGAGTGGAGCTTGTAAGGAGCGGATAGTAAATCTTGTTTATCACCACAGATCGTGAGGCCTGCTAAGTATCAGGCAGTTACATGACTCTGATTTGATTGGGTGGCCTGGCAACCTGACCTCTGAGTGATACTGGAACTAGAGTCAAAAGAGTGAGGATTCCTGGAGCCCCAGTAAAGGGAAGTCTTAGGGGAAAAGAAAGGCTCTACAGGTCATCTGCTGATCTGAAAGTAGTCAGGGTGGCAGGAGTAAAGGGAGAGTTGGCAACGTGAAGCCAGCCAGGTGAGAAGCCAGATCCCTGAGAAATGCCTTAATGAGGGTGGTGGGAAACCATTGATGCATTTTCAGCAAGGAGGTGACTTATAATTGTGGGAGATCACTTTAATGCTCTTTGAAGACTGGGGTGGGGGGACCCCAGTGGAGAATATGGTGTTCTGGATCACAGTTCGCTCTGGATTGTGGAGCTGGGAGGCATGGGAGGATTTGAGATACTTTTGGAAACAGGCTTGAGGTGTTGGTGATGGCAGAGAGTGAAAGAAGCCAGCAGGTTTGGGGTCAAAGAGTTGTGGATTGGTAGAAATGAAAACACCAGAATAAGAGAAGTCTGGTCAGAGGTAGAGCAAGGGGCAGGGATGGAGCTGGGAGCAGGAGCACGCCGACCAGCCTCGCTGAGTTGTGCTTGCTCCAGGTGTACACGGCCCTCCCAGAGTGGGTGTTTCAGCCATGTTGTCTTCTCCTCCACAGGTGGCACGTGTTACTCTTGGGGCTGGAATGAGCATGGCATGTGTGGGGATGGCACCGAAGCCAATGTCTGGGCCCCCATGCCAGTGAAGACCCTGCAGCCGTCATCAGGACTCCATGTGGGCTGTGGAGCTGGTCACTCCCTGGCCCTCTGCCAATTGCCAGCCCTTCCTGAACTAGATCAGGGACCCAAGGCCATGGACTCTTCACTAGATGCCACCAAAGATGCCAAATCTCAGGAAACAATGGACAGAGAGATGAGAAGCAACAGCTAGTCTGACAGGTCCTGAAATGGAGAACTTGTGACGAGAACGCTTAATAAAGTGGCTCTTCCCACTAAATGTTTTCACAGAGAATTGCTTTGCTGGGTTGTGGGATTGGCCTGAGAAAGGCTCGGGAGGCACTGGTGGCTGGCCGACCACAGACCAGAGAGATAGGAGGTTTCTTGCCTACTGTCCAGGGCTCAGGGAGGCAGACACACATTTCACTCACCAAGGCATATGGAAAGCTAAAACACCACAGGAATGTTTCAACCTGACCTTCCTGGTGGGATCAGAAAAATCAGTCCTAACTCCAGCAACTTTTCCAGTTTGTCCAACAGCATTGAATTTAGCAAGACAAAGGGTCATGCTTCAAGCAGCTACTAGCCTTCTGGAGCTTTATGCTCAGAGCTCAGAGCATGTAGTGTACAGGTTCAAGAATGTTGAGGGACCCTGTCCTGATGATGTGAATACTCAAGACAGGAAGGTGCTCTTGTCTTGGTGGCTCAAGTCAGCCAAGGGAGAAGGCCCTGGAGTGGAAATAGAAGGAAACCGAAAGGAGGAAATGGAGGAAAAGCCAAGACTTCTGGAAAGATGCATCAGAGGGACCCTGGAGACAGACCGAAGAGTTGAGAGCCATCGAAACTCTCAGAAGATTGATTATCTTATCTGGGGGGAACTCTGGGGCTAATTTTTGTGCCTTTACTTGTCAAACAAATTTCAGATGAGGACTAGGGGTCCTCAGGTCATAGCACAGGAAGGAGAGTCTGTAGGGATAGCAGTGTCAGAGGCTCTGCCCCAAGCCCTACAGGAATGGGTGAGATGGGGACCGGGTCATAGTCCAGGTCTCTTGGACTCCAGGTTGTGGCTCTGGCTCTGGAGGGCCCAGCACCTTTCTTGCTGCACCTTTCTATGACTGGCAGCAGGTCGTGGCCAGAGGACCTCTGAGACGCCTTTCTCTAGAGCATGGTGTAGCAGTGTCACCGCCAGCAAGCCAGGTCTGTGACCCATATCGCGCTGTTTTCTCTTTGTGCCTCAGAAGAAGGTTTGGGCCCGCAAGGCCTGGGCTCTAAGTAGCTCTAAGAGAAATAACAAAATCTCAGGGCATCAAAGCTGGGAGGTCTTTTCATGACCATCTAGACTTCAGCCTGCCTTCATTAGGACCCTGAGATTCTCCAGAGAATTTAGTGGCCACCTGGGAGGCTATGGGTAAAGGAATGCTAACTAGACAGGCCCAGAGCCCTATCTTCCACCTTCGTCAAAGCATTATATATTGGACCTCATATAACTTTTCACTTAATAATTCTTGAGAAAGTTTAAGAGCTGGTTAAAATGTAAAAAAAAAAAAAAATCAAAACACATTAATCTTTTCCAACATTTTCATTATTTAGCGAGTCAGAGAAAGAAGACGACCCTCAACAAGACGGGTTGACACAGTGACTATAACAACAGGCTTGAGTATGACCAAGATCACGAGGGTGGCGCGGGACGATTCCGGTCCTGACCGAGATCACGAGGGTGGCGCGGGACGATTCCGGTCCTGACCGAGATCACGAGGGTGGCGCGGGACGATTCCGGTCCTGGTCGAGATCATGAGGGTGGCGCCGGACGGGGCAAGATTCCGGGTTGTTGTTCACAGCATCGCTATGAGTTGTGGTTGAATCAGTGGCACCTAACAATAAGCAGCAAAAGAAAGGAACCATCCCAGGGGACACCTCATGCTAGTCCAGGGTCTTCTTGATTGGGAAATGACCTTCCAGGACCCTTAACCAGAGACAAAGAGTTAAAGTGAAGTAAAGGGAAGGCTTGGGACCTGGGGTGGGCACAGGACAGTAGAGTTGAGCTGAAATTAAGCGTGAGCATCTCAGACCTGAACCCGACTTAGAGACCACCACTCACAGTCACACAATGATTTCAGACACAAGGATATGGAATCCTGCTCCCAGAGCTGGGCCCTAAAACCATTGCTGCCCTGGCCCAAAAAGCCCTTGCCTTTTCCCAGAACCAACAGAAGCCAGGACAGCCTCCAATCTTGTGATGAAACAGAGACCATCTCTATGCATTCTGACCCAGAGTGACCAAGTCCACTGAGATGGAACAATCATGATCCTGAGATGACCCATCCTGGAACAAGCTTAAGGTAACTGTCCACCCCTCGCTGTCCTGAATGGTCTGCATTAGACACACAGTTTAGAAAACATTCCCAAATGGAATAGGACTCAGGCCCAGACCTTCTGGACAGTTTCTGACACTCTCACACAGGATTGTGATGGGAAGTTCCCTCCTACCTCTTTCAGCATCTACTGGAAGAAACCACGATGTCAAGCCCTCTGCTGCTTAGTCTTAGTACTTCTCCTTCTGTCCTGGGGTTCCTTACCATGCTCAAAAATTGGAAGGCAGCACATCGACCCTGAACTGTTTGATCTAGAACCTCAGATTCTCAGAACCTAAGTCACACCCTTCTTGGAAGCAGGCAGGGTACAGATAATCTATACATGGAATGATGAATAAATAGTTCTTGGCTCTAGAAGATAGATACCCTGGATGGTGTCACCACCTTGAATTTCCATTTCACCTTCCCCACAGCAGCCTTGGGCAAATAAGCTTTCTCCAGGTCAGGTCATTGGCTCCATCTGAGGAGTGACCAAATGCTCCAGAGCAGGGAGCGGGTGTTGACAGCTTCTTTCAGAGGCTTCTCGGTCACCCTTGAGCCCTCCTGCTCATTCTGAGACTTGGATTACAGACGATCACGCCCTTCTTTCCTGCTACACCATGAGTTCTTTGAGCACAAGGGACCTTGTCTTGGTCAGTTCTGGAACGCCTTCACCAAGGGTGAGCCTACTACAAAGTACAAAGACAAATGCTCCGCAAATGTCTGTTCATGAACGAACTGGCCGGCACACCAAGCTTACATGAATGGACCTTATGTGTTCATTTACCAACCTCACCTTCCATCTTCAGCTTTTATCCCTTTTACAAATATTTGATAACTATGTTATGGCTTCAAAGTCAATATTATCCAGTAATAATGTCCAATACTATCCATTCAGTTAGCTAGTGGACCATAGGAATCAACTTAAGAAAATGCCTATCCATTGGGAAAAAAAAAGTCTTTGATTGACTTAGTGAATTTGTCTACATGACTCTGGAAGAGAAGAAGGGAGAGAGGCCTTATTGTGAGCACACAGGTCTCTGACCTTGTTGCTTGAGTAATTGTTGTGAGTTGACTACTACTGAGTGGTTATGGGATGCTTTGCATCGTGCCTACCACACACTCTCTCGATCACAGATACCACATCGTCTCCACCGGTATCTTTGGTCCTGATGGGTTGTGAGGGCCACAAGACCAGCATTAGCAGATGAGATTGTGCTTGGTAAATGGTGAACACAGGTCCAGAGTTCAGAATAAAGACTACCCACATGCCCCAGGGACCCACCGCTTCCAGATGAAGTGACTTAGTAATAACAGGGTGTTGGGAGTTAGTGAATTA
Organism: Elephantulus edwardii; assembly: GCF_000299155.1. Classification (NCBI taxonomy): domain Eukaryota; kingdom Metazoa; phylum Chordata; class Mammalia; order Macroscelidea; family Macroscelididae; genus Elephantulus; species Elephantulus edwardii. The sequence continues at coordinate 6,829,205 of NW_006399859.1, forward strand.
GTTGGGAAATGGCTCAAAAAGGGAGGGAGTTTCAGGTGCCAAGGTAACTGATACATGTCCAGAATTTCAGAGTGGCTGAAGTACAGAAGATGGGGATTAGAAGTTGGAAGACGAGAAGTGAGAAGAGCCTTACAAGCCACCTTAGGGAGAGTAAACTTTATTTTGGGGCAAAGGGGTGTTTAAGAAGAAGAGTAAGGTGATCAGATGTGTGTACAGAACATTAGGGGTATGGCAGGATGGAAAGCGTCTCATGTGCCATACCCAGGGTGCTTCAGGTCAAGTCCTGATGTTCCTGGGGCTTAGGACCCTGACTCTAGTGTTGCCATAAATTCCATTTCTAAATACCAGGGCAGAAAGGCCCCAAATAGCCTATGTCAGCTTGACCAGAGCTGTGGAGTCAGGGCACTTCAGTTAAAATCTTGGCTGCTTCAGGCCCTAGCTGTGTAACCTTGAACTAGTTATGTAACCTCTCTGGGCCTTGTTTTCCAAAATGAGAATGTTGAACCACTCTGGTAGCACAATATACTGTGCTTTGGGTTGCTAACCTAAAGACTAGAGGTTCAAATGACCAGCTGCTCCAAAGGAGGAAAATGAGCTGTCTCCCTCTGTTAGGATTTACAGGGTGGAAATCCCATAGAGGATTGCTTTGAGTTGGAATCGACCGCAGTAGGTTTGTTTGGATTCGTCATCAGAAAACATTTGTAAGAGGCCCAGCACCTAGGTTAGCCTCTGTCCCCATTAGCTACCATCCCTGAAAACACATGTTCCAATTGGCTTTGGATTGAGTCCTCCTTGATTGCACCGGAGGCACTTCCTTGGTGGGGATCCCTGCGCAGAATAAACATATTCCTCCCTGCCGCAGCCAAGGCAGCTTGGCGTGTACATCCTAATAATAATGAATTGTTACACATTGTAGTCTTGGCCATTCTTTAACCACATAACCTCAGGGCCAGATTACAGAACCCTTTGATTTCTGGACTGCACAGACCACTCAGAAGTTGAAGCACTATCTTAGTGAGGGTCGGTTAATTGTTAGATGAGAATTTGGCACCCGCCTGAAGCCCCTCACGCTGATCATTGACTTGGGCCATGCTGAGCAATGTCAGGAGGACTAAAGTCTTTTCAGTTGTCCTGGATTGATTATTGCACTCAGTTCTGGGTCCGTGGAATACTCAGGGGTCGCCCTATGTAACCACCTGAACATTTCTGGGTTCTCTGACAGATAGGAGAGAATTAGAGCCCCTAATCCCCACTCCTACTCTCCAACCCCCTGCAAAGCCAAGTGAACAACCCTAGCGATCAAGATTCCTCAGAAATGTCTCGGAAACAGACCTCCAACTTAGTGACAGTCTGTGGGATGAGAGTGGTCTACCAGACCCAGTGCAGCAAGAGTGCAGCTGGGTGAGACACCAGCTCTGCCAGTCAGGCCCCCACCTCTGGCTCCATCAGATTCAAGGGTGGTCCCAGAAGGGAGCTGGCTGTGGTCTGCACAAAGGATGCATAGCCAGATTCAAGGACTCATCAGTATGACATGACTGTCAGAAGATGCTTCCTCTGAGGCTGTGCTGGCTCTAGGGTCAGGTCCTGGGTATCCCAACCCTTCTGAGAGCTGCCTCCCCCCTCAGCCCAGGGCATTGCCCGCAGAGAGAAATCCAAGGGTCCCTTCTTCCTCAGGGTCTGACTTTTCCCCTTTGAGAGCACAGCCAGCACCTTGAAGTGTACATTCCTCTCTCTAGGCCTCATCTGCGTCTCTGTAAAATGCTTAGGGTTAACTTACATAACATTCAGGGACACTTTTAACCTTCCTGGATTCGCTAAGGACCAGACCAGCCAACCACAGTGGGTCTGACCAGAGGCCGGCGCAGAACTGTGACACTGCCTGACGGCAAGAAAAACTCAAGCCCGTGCTTCATCTCAAAAATCAGCTTTTTTATTATTGGGGGCCTGGGCCCGGGTCGGGGGAGGCTGTTGAGCTAAAGCATCATTGTTCTCTTTCCAGGAAACGTTGTGAGCTGCGGTGTGAAAGCTCAGGATGTTGCATTTTTGTTTTTCCAACTCCAGCATGTGTTTTTCAAAAATATCACCAGTTCCCCACCCCCCACTAATTTTAGAATCAGACCAAAGCCAAGCTACTGTCCTCTGTTTCTGTTGGGAAAAATATTCTATTTATTTGAGATGCAGAAGTGTTTCTCTGCAAACCTCCCAACTGCTTCAGGGAAACAAAGCTGCTTTAGACTAGACAGAAACCATGATACAAAATTTATTTCATGCTAGAATCGCTTTGCATAACATTGGGCATGCAGTTGGTTTTTTTTACTCTGAAGTTCTAAATTGCATACAATGCCAGGTTGTGCCTTAATAAGGGTGGAGGAGGGCGGCTCCTCCGTGGTCCTGAACTGGTGGTGATCTACATCCTGGTTTGAAAGTAACACTGGGAAAATCCGCATGGTGGTGATGACTATGAGCAACTTGTCATGATAGGTGGTCACGTTGGATCTACACACCAATAAGATGACAGAAACAACCTAGACTAGCTGCTGTCAGGGGTCCTGGGGTGACGTCCGCTGGGTCACACGCATGCCAGGTGGAGAGGGAAGAAGGCAGAGATGCGAGTTTCCACAATTCTATTTGGAGCAAAGTTCTCAGTCTCCACGTACGAGATGAACTATGAAGGTGAGGCCAATGTGACTGATGACTGACCGATTGCCCTCGCTGGAACCTTTACTCTCCATCTCGATACAAAAAGGGAAGCAATCCACCCCCGACCCCCGCAACCCCGCCCCCAGATAGCCAGAGGTGTCTACTGAGCGCAGTCACCATTCATTGGAACTTCAACAGTGTGTGTGAAAATTAAAGAGCTTTGAAAGAAAATAGAGAACTTTTGCTTTTTCTTTTCGTTATTGTTGTTGTTGTTGTTTAAGGTAATCATACAGTTGCAGGGGTTTGGCGGGTTTGGTTGGCTGGGTTTTCTGTTTAACTTCATGCAAGTCATGCTAAGGAACCCCTCCACCCACCCGCCCCAAAGAAAAGAAAATGTTTAAAAATAAAAAAAAGAAAAGAAGGAAAAGAAATCCTCTACGGTCAGTTACCATTTGGCCGTAGGAAAAGCTACGTCCGTCCTAGTACAATGCCTGGGCCACTCGGACTCGTCCGGCAAACCTGCATGGCGTGAATTTACTCTGTCCGAGGGTGAGGAGGGGCTGCAGGTCCACCCAGATGCTTAATAGCCACCAGTGTCCTCGGCCAAGCCGCCGGGTCAAGTCACTCTCACAGCCTCTGTCGGCATATACTTAGCAATGACAGGGCTTTCTTTGCAAAGATCTGTATGTAAAGAATACAATTAACACTTGAGCTTCTCCTCTCGGCTTTCCCATCCCGCTTGGTACTTAGTTTTAAGGAAGGAGGAGGAAAGACAGAACAGCCGCATGCAGAGGCAGGCAGATTCTTCTCCAGCTGGCTTGGTGTTCCCATGCAGTGAGCCAGCCTAGCACGCCTCTTTCCTTCCCTCCTGGGGAACGGGGTGGAGTCCCTAACTTGTCTCCTATTCTGCACAGGGCCTCAGACACCTGCATGGCTTATGACTCGAATTATCCTGAGAAAAGCAAGTCCTCAACAGTTGGCATGGCTCCGTGAGAGTGGGGGCCAGATGGATGAGAGTGGGGTAGTTCATTCACCTTGGTGCCTCCCGAAGGATCTACAGGCTTAGGGAGTGGCGTTCACTGTGAATAGTGGTTGTTGCAGTGTTCCCTGGCTAGTACAGGGAGTGGGGGCATCTTCTGACACACTCCCTGGACTTCTGGAAGCACAGCAAAGAAATGCTCCCGTCTGCTCTCTAAGGCTGCACTGATTGACCCAACATTCAGGATGGGGCCAGGTGCCCTGAAGACCTCGCTCAACCGGGCACAGCCACAAGGGACGTTCTACCTGCTTCCCCTCTCTCCCCAAGCTGCCCTCCTCCGGGGCACTCTACAGCATCCACCTGGTTAAAAGCCAATTGCAAAGGGAGGTATCAGGCCCATCCAAGGAAGGTGCCAAGGATGAGACCCTCCCGAAGGCCAGCAGCCTTCCACCATGCAGCACCATGCAGAGAGCAGTACGGGGCACCAGGGTCCAACAGACCTCTGGGCAGAGCAAGGAGGCAGGGGCCAGCCTAGGCCAGGTGGGCACACCAGGTAGCATCCCTGGCATCAACTAAGGACCATGGCCAGAAGGATTCCCCACCTCTAATGTAGTTGTCTCACCTTTTCCAGGTTTGCCTGTTATTTTGAGTTCTCTATTTAACCACTCCAAGTACTTGGGCAGTTGTGAATGGCCAAGACCTATATACCAACTGCTGTGAGCAGTAACCGACTGCCAGCTCTCTCCCAGCCCAGCCCTGCTCACCCTGGTCAGCATGCAGCCTGTGTGAGCGTGGGAGGCCCCCCTGACATGCATGAGCTGCCCAGCCAGCCTGCTGCAATGAGGGGCATTTCCTTCATCTCTTCCACCTTCCAGGCCCAGGCCAGTGCCTGCAGCCCTGAGCTGGGGTGCTCTGGGCCCCACCCCAAGCCTCTCTCCAGTCCATGCTCAAGCTCTGGTACAAGTCTTCTCTCCAGCAGGGACAGTCTAAGAGTCTGACTACAGAGAGGCCAACACCAGTCTCGGCCTTCTCCTGCCACAAGGGGGCTTCTGATCACATCCTGGGGTGTGGCCAGTGGGCATCTGGGACAGAGGGGCCTACAGAGCCTACTGAAACTCATCCTTGTGGCTAGTTCTCTGACTGGCACACACCTTACCTCCGCAAGGACAGTGGCCTCAGCACCCAAGCCTGAAGTCACTTCAAGCCCCCCCCCCACCCCGGCCCCAGCCCACTGCCTTGTGGATTCTAAGGAAAGGATGCTTCTTCCTTGAATGGCTAAGCTAGGCCTTCCTAGGCCCGCCCTCCTACCCTCCTCCTAGGTCAGTGGGCCTGACTTGCCTTCTGCCCCAGCAGTCTAGAAGAGTGGAGACCCCTGAGTCCCACTGCTTCAAGGTCATGGCCAAGCCCCTTTCTGCCACTTCACTCACTACCAACCCTGAGATTCTCTCTGGAAGTCTGACATCCACTTGGACAGAGGCTCAGACCTCCAGGGGCCACCCAGGAACTCCCTCCACTCCACACCCCTGTGTGCCTGCCTGCCCCTCAGCACCCTTGCCCACCACCCACCCACCCATCTGCAGGAGCATGAGGCCGACCCTGGCGATGCAGAGCGTGCCGGCCTCCACTACATACCCTTTCTCATTCCTCCACCAGGTGGGCACGCGTACTCCCCAGTTGATAAGAGGAAGCAGGGTCCGTATCTCTCGCGGGTGCCCGAGCGCGTAAAGGGCAGGCCCTCATCGGGAGTGAGGGCCTGGTCTATGTGGGGGCAGTCTTCGTTCGCCAGCGCGGCCTTCGCCACCTCCCCATTCAGTTTGGAATCTTCAAACATATAAGCAGAAGCTATTGAGACACTGAAAACCGTTTAGTGGGGGAGATAGGCCAAAGGTGGGGCATTGGCAAAGGGCAGCCGTCCTCAGGACAGGAAAGCAGGTGGGCTGTGGAGGGAGGACAAGGCTGGAGGGTCCTCGGATCACTCAGGCAGCCTACGGGCTGCCCATATGGCTGGGTAGAAGGGAGGGAGGGGTTCTGGAATTTGCTCAAAGTTTGCAAAAAGATGAGTCTGTGATGAGCCCAGCAGGTGTTGTGCTGGGAGTGGGCCCAGGGCCCAAAGCAGGGCCAATGAGACAAGATGATGTGGATGCAGTCAATGGGCAGGGGCCAGACACAGAGCTGGGGCAGAGACAGACAGACACTCAGAAACACTCCAGTCCAGAGAGGTGGCCATTTGGGGCACCTCTACTGCTGACCAGAGCCTGGCTTCTTCCCACACCCAGCCAGCCAGTCACTTAGGCTTCCCATTCAGACCCAGCCCGCCACTCAGCCTGGTCTGCTCCATACAACCCTCGGCTGATCTCCTGTGCCCCACCCCCTTCTGGATCCTGTCTAATCGCTCACTTCCGCTGTCCCCCACGCACACGTTAGCTGACCGCTCTGCCTGCCCAGCCTCCCGCCCCTTTAGAGACCCAGCTGCAACTGCATGCTCCACCCCGTCCACTCAGTCCCCCATGCAGACCCAACATGGCCACTCACTGTACCTTCCCGCACACAGACTCAAGCTGACCATGCGCTCCTCAGCTCCCATACAGACCAAGCCAGCGGCCTCCACCCACTCTGCCCTCGTGGGCCTGATCATCGTGCACAGGCACAACAGGGATGTATGCATGAGGCTGTGGCGGTGGGACATGGGGCTGAGGGCCTCCCATCCCTCTGTTTCCTTCAGCGTCCCCGGCAAAGCAGAGCAAATGGATGTGCAGAAGACAACAGCAGCTGATGGGCTGTGGTGGGGAAGGAGCTGAGCCTTGGCCTCTGCGGTAGCCTGGGAAGGAACCTGGGAGGAGGTTTGGGGGCACATATGAGAGGGGACAAAGTGCGGTCAGAATAAGCTCTCCTTCTCCCACCCCAGGACAGCTGTGGAACCTCTGGGGTTGGCAGAGGTCGCGCTGACTGACTGATGCCCCTGTCCCATCCCTCCCCGGGACTGAGCCTGCTCCACACTCCTGGCCCACAAAGCAGATTTTTCTGGGCCAGGGTGGAGCCGGTTCAGAGCCAGGGTCTGCCAATGGCATCCTCAAATCTTCACCTCTCATAGGAGCCTCAAGGGTAAAGCCAGTTGTGGAGAAGACATGTTCGGAAGGCTCTCCTAAAGATTAAGCATGGGGGAAAGCTGAATACAGTTTCCACCCGGGTTGACACTTATGTGATCCTGCTCACATCATGTAACTACACGCAGAAGTGGTCCGTCCGCACGTGCACACGCTCAGCGTGCACGTGGGTGGGATCACCGCCCGTGCACACATCATGTCACTACAAAGAGGCAGTCAGTCAAAAGAGAAATGGACCAATCAGGTTTATTCATAAAGCAAATCCAAAAAAAAAAAAAAATCCCATCATAATTTTGGAACTTAAAAAAAAATCTCTCGTACAAGATGGCAAAGCATTTCACGTACAGTGTGTTTCTTTGACAAACCCCATGGGCTTCACTCCCCATTGACTCAGAACCAGAAAGGCCAGTTACCAAGGTAACCCTGACACCATGTGGCTGGGGCTGGGGCCTCTGGCTTGGGGGGGGGGTCATGGCTGAGCGTCCATGGGGCAGGCGGGTCTGCAGGCACACACGTGTCCTCACAGGCATGCCTGGACCTGCCTCCCACTCTAGCTGCCTTTGTCTTCCTTCCCCAGGGCTCTGGGCTGAGGGAGAAGGGTGCTGGATGCTGGGTGCTGGGTGAGAGAGGAGGGGAGGATAAGGAGGTAGAAGGAGTAGACGGGAGGCGTGGAAGTTAGGGCCCACAGTAACTGCATTTTTCTTAATGGGAAGGCAACGTGTCCTCCCAGGCCGTGTCTCCATGTGAGAAGGGAGAAAGGCCTTGCTGTCTCTGTCTGGCCTTTATCTGTCAGTCGAGGTGTCTACAGCCTGCAGTTCTAGCCCAGGGGATGGGTTTAAAGGTGGACGCCTTTCCCTGTATGCCTCCATGGAGATGGTGCCACCTGAGTTCTCTCCTTCAGCTCTGTGGGCGCTGAGCCATCACCTGCCCACGTGTTCACAAGCGCCATTGCCCCAGAAGCTTGCGGCTCCCACAGCCTTCAATGGCTCAAAGTTTGGGCCATTTTCCCTGCAGGAACAAGGGGCTAAGAGCAGTCATCAAGGATCCCTATGGTAGATGTGAGCTAGGGACTCTCCCTTCCCTGGGAGAACCCCCCAGAACCCCCCCCGAGAGCTGCTGCTTCTCCTGGCCTTTAAGGAGGCGCTGGAACTGAGTGGGGTGTTTATGTCTAGCTTGGTGACTGAGCTGAGCCCTCATGTGCTGTTGCTTTGTTTGTAGTTTGGGGTGCTCTCAGAGACCTGGGACATTCTTCCTCCCCAGCAACAGAATGTGGTTCTAAGAGAAACCAAAAGGGCTGTCCCTAAATCTGGGAAAGCTGGGGATGGGCCAGTGGTGTGAGCTCGCCAAAGCCTCCCACCCATCAACCCCATCTTTTGAATGAGATGCAGGTGGAGCTGTGGTTCCTCTTTGTCCCAGCAGGCTGAGTGCTGCCTCCCTTGGCCTCTGGCCCCCACTAAGCCCGCAATGGTGAAATGGCAGCATGGGCAGCGTCTTACTGAGATGGTTTCCGGCTTTGAAATGGGCTGAGATGAGCGTCCACAAGAGGGTCATTTTTTTTTAAACTTTGGAGCAAGGAGAACCCACGTGGCCGACCAGCAGGACTGGTGTGTCCGCCCTGGTCTCCAGACGCCACCATATGTACTTACAGTTTGCACCAGCAGCGGGCGCCGGGGGCGCACGCAGGGCTGGGGCGGGGTAGGGGGTTGCTGGGGGTCAGCCCAGCTGGGGGCTCAAGGAAAAACGTCCCGGGCTAAATGGGGACAGCCTGAGAGACACGAGCAGAGTACAGTCACGAGAACCGGCACAAGTCATGCAACAAAACGAGGAGAAAGAGAAAGAGAGAGAGAAAGAGAGAGACATGATTAGTGGAGAGAGAGAAAACGAGAGAATGTGAACAACACGGAGAAGAACACCCACGCCTGGCCCTCAGAGTCCACTCAGTTCTCTACTCTTCCTCATCCCGCCTCGGGCACTGAGGCCCCCAGTCAGCTGCCTGCGTTGCAGCTGGGCGTGTACTCAAACTCTCCTCCACACAAGGGGCTTTGTCACCCACTGTGGAGGGGCCACACCCCGCACCCTGCCTGCCCAACACCCTCAACCCTCCATGCCCCATGCCACCCCTTCTTTGCCATCACTGCAACTCCACAGGGTGGAAGGGCCTGAGGAAAGGGGCACTTTGGACTCTGCTGCTGAGGGAAGAACCCACCCCTACCACCCCTCACCACAACCACCACCACCACCACCACCACCACCACAGACGACCTGGAAAGGAGGCTGCAATGAGAACGCCCACTGGACCCAGGCAGGGGCCGAGAGCTCACCGCCACCCAGAGTGCTCTAGTCAGGAGGGGCCTGGCCACCGCCCTCCCCCCACTGCCAGCCCCCTGCTCACAGCATATGACCCTGCAGCCCAGGACGGCACCACAAGGACTGACCCACATCACAGAAGATGGACAAGACACACGTAAATGGACATGGCAGGACAGAGAGAACACTCCAAGCTGTCCAGAGCAGGTGGTCTGGGCCCCTGACTGCAGATGGCTGGGAACCCCCTCTGGGAGAACAGTTTCTTCTCCTGGGTCACCAGCCCCCCTGCAGCCTTTGGCTGTGTGGAATGCCCTCCTGGCATCCCCCATAGATCCCACCACCAGCTGCAAACTGGTCCCTTGACCACCAGTTGGTAACTATAACTCCCTAGGACAAGACTTCCAAACACTGAGGCCATGCCGGCACAGAAGAGACCAGACTGCCCCTGGGACAGACACACAGACCTGAGGCTTCAGGAGTGGATGTGAGGGAAGGGGTGCTGGCAGCACTGGGGGCATGGAGGCTGCCCTCAGAGTCCAGCTTCCTTTTAGAGGGGGACTGGCAAACCCCATGCTTCATCGAGGCAATACTCATGGCAGGGCTGGTCTCCACCCACCACCTTTGCCTGCCTTACCCTGGCCTCCCCCTCACTCACTCACAAACTCACCCAGTGCTCATCTAGGCCCACAGCTGCAAGCAGAAAGGAAGCAAGTGGTAAGGAACTTGGTGGAAAGATAGGGAAGGGGGCGCCCCCTAAGGACTAGACACCCTGCTGCTGGTAGGTAAGTGGAATTTACACACTAGCTCCTCATCTGGAGAGTCCCAAGGCTAAAGTGAGAGGTGTTAGGTGAGGCTCCATGGCAGTCTCTAAGAGATGGACAGGAAAGAACAGCAGGGAGGCAGCACCACCAGCAGTTCCCTCTCCCCTTGGTGTCATTTGACTCCCTGAGCTCTGGAAAGTGAATATTTGAGAAAGGAACAGGGATAAGACATGGGGAATGGATAGGACATGCGGGTCTCTGAAGGTAAGCTTGGGAGGGTCCAAGAGACCTCATCAACCACAGAGATTGTTCGAGTCAGTGTGCTCTGGGACCCTAAGACCCAGGACCAGGGTTAGGTGGTTTCTAGAAACAGAGCTGCCAAGGCTAGAGGAGGCCTGTGGGGTCTGAGGGTGCATGAGCTTGAGATGTGTGCTGCACCATGGGAGAAGGCTGCATCCCTGGGCCTAGCTGAGTATCTGAGCACAGGGGTCTGCTCTCGTGCTCTCGTGTGTGTGTGTGTGTGTGTGTGTGTGTGTGTGTGTGTGTGTGTGTGTGTACATGCACATGTAGATACCTTCAGCATGTGGATAATAGTATGTCAGTGCTTAGGAGTGCAGAAGAGTTGGTGACTGGCTGGAGTAAACCTGGAACCCTGTCAAGTGGGCCCTTGCTTGTCCACACCACCTGTGGATGATCTAGCGTTTGAGAAGATGGAAGGGCCAGTCGGTGCCATGATGATGCCACGTGGACTGAGCTCCATCTGCTGGGATCAGAAAGGCGTTCCATCATGGTGGCTCTTAAGGTCATGATGCTCAGGTCATCAGTGACGTCTGATCAAAGCAGAGAGCTGGGGCAGGGCTTGCCATAGATAAATGACTGGCTATTGACAGGCGAGAACCGTGCCTCGGCTAGGGAGCCCTACTCCCCCCCACCCCAGACCCTCCATTCTTGCCTCTCAGAACCTGCCCCAGCCTCGAGTATTAGCTACTTTCCTTGAAGGTGTCTACAGGAATGCCAGGAATCAGGGGAGGGATGCAGAGGAACCAAGCAAAAGGGCTGGAAAGCTTGCATGGGTAGAAAAATGAGCCTCAGGGACACTGCTGCAGCTATGGGATGAAGCCAGAGCAGGATCAGGACGGGCTGGTGGTTCAGAGAGCATGTTAGCTGGGAAGAAAGAAGCAATCATCCGCTGGAAGAGGCCATCCATACGTCAAGGACACCTGCTCACTGGGAGCCCAGCCAGCCTGCGGCCTCTGCCCGTACCTGGGGCAGGCTAACTGCTCCCTAGCCCTCCCCTTCCACCTCCTGTTCACCCCAGCACTCCTCTCAGTTCAGTGTGGTCATTCTTCTCTGGGTCATCCATTTCCCTTGAAATTCCTATGTCCACAGAATAAGTTGATGGTATTCCATGGGTAGAGGTAGACTATGGGCTTTATATCTATGGACCAGAGCCCCGAGATCAACTTTATGTGCTATGAGCAGGTCTCATAAAACTGAGATAGTCCCATAACAAACCACTAGCCATGGAATATTAGAATATATCCCACGGTGACTAGTATTGTTGCATGCCCCCCCCTTCCCCGGCCCCCAGTGAATTCATGGGCAATAGTTGTGCACTGGATGTCTTGTATTGCTGCTGCAGTCCCTACGCTGGAAATGGGGAGAACCCTTGGTGGAGGGCTGGTGCTGGTCTGTTACGCTTTCGTCTGAGCTGCCAGGGTGGTGGCCCCCTCTAGGGCTTTGCTCACCAGCCATTTCCATCAGAAGGCCACCGGAAACTCCACTTGACCATCAACCCCAAAGAGACAACATGAAAGCTATCGTCACTCCAACAGGTTCCTAAAGATAAACGCTAAACTCGAGAGCGGTGGTGGACGATGAGTTGGTTCTGCATGCTATGGGGTAAGTAAGCTTGTTACGGAGGGCTAGAGGCGTCTTCTAGGAAGGACCTGGAACTAGGCAGCCGGAATCAGAGCAAGAATTCTACTCAGTTATGAAGACGGGCTCTGCCGGGGAATGAGACTCCGTGCTTCTGCCTCTGCAGGGACCCCCTGCCCAGATCCCATGCACCATTTCTGCCATCCACACAGCCTCAAGGAAGCTGTGCAGGGACCAATTCAAAAGCCATCTGGTGTTTTCGAATCACACCCGCCCCCGCCCCCAACCCTGCCCCAACACTGGGTCAGAAGCCTGAGTCAGAGACTTGCACTCAACTCCTGCCCACCTGAGCAGCAGCCCCAGGGGCTCCTGCTGAGATAGTCCTCACAACCTTGTGGGCCGTGCCGTCTCTAGAACGTGGAGACCAACGGCATCAACCTCCTTACCCAGGACCACCAGTGAGGCTCGTGCCTTCAGAATTTGGTTGCCCAGCATCTCCTTGGGCTCCTAGGCTCCACACCTCCAGATTGAGTGTGGGGTCCTGGGTCACCCACGGAAGTAAGGAAGCAGTCTGGCTGAATCCGGAATCATCGCTACAGGGGGCGGAGTGAAAGGTCAGATCGACATGCCCCTAAGAGGTTTCCTACCTGCTCTGTTAATTTCTAAAATTTCTTCCTGGGTCAGCGGGCATGTGTCACTCTGAGTACTGTGGTGTGGAGAGTTTACGACTGATTTACAATAATTGGGAGATCCCAGCTGCGGTGGCCGTGGAATATGCTTCTTTTTTTTCTTTGGTAGTTTCTGCTTAGCCATGGCTAAGGAGTAATACATCCCGAAATTGTTCACAATGACGGGCACGGGCATGGCGATGGTCAGCACGCCCGCCAGGGCACACAGCGCACCCACCAACATGCCGGACCATGTCTGTGGATACATGTCTCCGTAGCCCAGTGTCGTCATGGTGACCACGGCCCACCAGAAGCCAATGGGGATGTTCTTAAAGTGCGTGTGCTCACTGGCACTGGGGTCGTTTGGCTGGGCCCCTATCCTCTCAGCATAGTAGATCATGGTGGCAAAGATCAGAACACCCAAGGCCAGGAAGATGATAAGCAGAAGGAACTCGTTGGTGCTGGCACGGAGAGTGTGGCCCAGGACCCGAAGGCCCACAAAGTGGCGGGTCAGCTTGAAGATGCGCAGGATACGCACAAAGCGGACGACTCTCAGGAAGCCCAGGACGTCCTTGGCAGCCTTAGAGGACAGGCCACTCAGGCCCACCTCCAGGTAGAAGGGCAGGATGGCCACAAAGTCAATGATGTTGAGTGAGTTCTTGATGAATTCAACCTTGTTGGGGCAGAAGACGACACGCATGAGGAACTCAAAGGTGAACCACACCACACAGACACCCTCAATATAGGTCAGGAAGGCCTCGGTCTCTGCTTCCCGATAGTAGCGAACTTGGGTGCCATTCCGAACATTCTCGATCTCTGTCTTGTTCACAATGGGGTTGAAGCGCTCATGGGTTTCCAGGCAGAAGGTGGTGATGGAGACCAGGATGAAGAAGAGGGAGGCAAAGGCCACATACTGTGGGGGAGAAACAGAGAGTGTCAGAGGGGCCGCCCACCCACCCACTCACAGCAGAGAAACTGTTTCCGTATTGGGTTCAGCCTGGCTGGTGGGGGGATGACACCTTGCATAACACTTTTCACACCCCTAACATGGGTCAAACTGGCTATGTTGCATATTCAGGATAAGGAGTTTAAAGGAGTTATAGAGTTGTGGTAGAGACTCTTAAGCTTTCCCAGGCCCATTTTTCAGCTTCCTGGACACACATTTCCCAGCTGTGCTGTAATCTTGAAGGCCTGCAGTTCAAATCCAACAGCTGCTCCTCAGGAGAAAAAAAGGGCAATCTCCTCCCATATGATTAACTGCCTCTGAAAACCTGCCCAAGGGTGGGTTCCAACTCAATGGTAAATAACAACAGCTACTTGGGGTTAAATGAGATCACAAGATAAAGTCCGAGCCAATGAAATGTGGACAAGAGATAAATGCTACTTCTGGGCCAGACCCATCAATCTCCCATGCTCTTACTACCCTCTCCATCCAATGCTGGCCGAATGCAGAGGACAAGAGTCTGGGTCCCTAAAAGAAACAACATGTACTAAATAACCACTCTGATCTATTCTGCAAGTGGGAAATCAACTATTGTATTAAGTACTATATTAAGTACTTTGTGATTTGTAGTTGATTTATTGGAGCAGGTATTCTTGGGTGATGCAATTAGTTAAAGTCTCAGCTGTTAGCGGAAAGATTAGCAGTTTAAACCCAACGAGAGGCACCTATGGAGTACAATTCTATTCTGCATCACACAGGATCATCATGTGTCAGACTCAACAACAACTGGCTTGGCCTTTGACTAACCTAGCCTGCTGAGACTGAAGCTTGCAAAGAAACAAGAGGGCCAGAATCAGGTCCCCCAAGGCCCTATCTCCCACCTCACTTCCTTTCTAGTTTGTTCTCTTTCCTGCTTCTGTAGCTAATGCATGTGGTCTCCTGAGTTCTAGCCTAGGGAGAGTCAGGGCCCTAGAATTGGGGCCCTTAAACTCAGGGAGAACCAGGGCCTTTGAACTTAGGGGGAACCAGGGCCCTAGATGACATTTTTGCTTCAATCCTCAAAACTCCAGTCAACTCGGAAATGAGCTCCCCATTCTTGCAGGTATTGAAATAGAGGATAAATTATCACTCACCCGAAGTAATGATGTTAGGGGTTCAGACATCAGGAAGAGAGTTGGACACTATCTTTGTACGCCTTGCCAGATCCCGGGCAGGGTGTGGGTAGGAGGAAGGAAGAAGTTTCTCAGGGCAAACATAACTGCTTCTGTTAGGCTCCATCAGAGAGAAGGAAACCACCTTTGATAACATCCTTGGAACATTCTCAAAACTCACTGCCATTGAGTCAGTTCCCTCCATCAGGTTTCTGAGGCTAGAAATTACAACAGGAGGAGAATGCCCATCTTTCTCCTGAGAAGATACTGGCAGATTTGAACCATGAGAGATGCATGGCTTTGGGTTAGCAGCACAACTCTCTTCAGACTCGACCACTGGAGCTGCCCAAACATGGGGAAAAAACTTGGTCTTCAGAGAATCATGGACAGCCTGTCGGTATTCTTTTCTTTTAGGGCCTACTATTTTAGGGAGGGAGCTGTGGTGGCCTAGTGGCTAGGACTGCTCTGCAATCCCAAAGGTACACAGTTCAAGGCTACCAGCTGCTCTTCAGGAGAAGGATAGATCATCTCCTCCCATACAATTAACTGCCTCTGAAAACCCGCTGGAGGGTCAGCTATGGGTTGGTTCCAACTTGACGGTACACAACAGCAGCGACAACTATTTTAGGGACCAACTGCACTGGACCAAACCAAAGACACATGGTTCAAACCCAACAGCTGCTCTACAGGAGGAAAACAGGTAATCTCCTGTGCAGTTAACTTCCTGTGAAAACCCACTGGGGGGTCAGCTATGGGTGGGTTCGGACTCGAGGGTACACAACAACAACAACTTGCCTTGACTACCCTGGAGCAAACTTAGAGGACGCTTTGAGTTGATTTAAGGAGCCCTGCTGATATCATGCTGGTGACCCAACAAGGTAAACATACATGTTGGCTGGTAGTTCAAATTTCTGCAGTGCTCCCAGGGAGAAAGATGGGCAAACTCCTCTCATAAAAACGTACAGCCTCAAAAAATAAAAAAAAAAATAAAAAACGTACAGCCTCAGAATCATGACCGAGGGGTGTTATGAGTTAACTTGATTTGACGGCAGTGTGGGGTTTTTTTTGGTTTGGGGTGTGGTGTGATTTGGTAGATCCATTTAATGAAAGCTTTCAGTCCCCAGCAGACATGAGTACCTAGGGAGATAGACTCAGGCAGCTGTCTGAGTTTCAAACAGCTCCAGAATTCATGCTGATCAAGTCTCTTTTCATAGCCTCAGTCAAATACTCCTGGAATGCCAGCATATCGTGTCCTCCTCTGGCACTGTCCTCACTGACCAGTCAGTCCTTCCCTGGAGGCACAGGGGTCATTCCCACCTGCATGTCCCCACAAGCCCCCACGCCTCTGGACTCCCTTTATCTCTGCCTGATCAGGACAACCCATGGCAAGAACACAGCAACCTTCCAAGTGGCAGCCCAGCGCTACAGCCTGGAGTGGGTGGCATCTTCGTTCTCTGGAACTGTCTTTATGGGTAGCTTCAAGAACTGCCAAGGTCACACCTTGTGGTGGCAGCAGGAGGCAGCCTGCATCTTCTAGCAACTGTCAAGTGTTTACACTGCTTTTGGGAGGCAGGGGCTGGACACACTGATTACTCTGGGCTGACCATGGCCACAGAGACTGCCACCAAACAATTGTTAAAAGATAGAAATAACCCACACTTTCATAAACAGATGAATGGGTTAAGAATCTGTTCTCGAAAACAACGTATTCAAGTTTTGTAAATAAATTAGTAGTTTTTTAAAAAGCCAACTTGAGGAGGGGGTAAAATGTGCAACAATTAATGAAAGAAAATCTAACTTTTCTGTAAACTTTTGTTAAGAAATGACAATTAAAATAAAAAAACTTAGAAAAATATCTTATAGTCATATGATGGGATATTGTCCAGTCATAAAGAGAAATGAAGATTTGAAACATGCTATGACATGGATTAACCTTGAAAATGTTCTCCTAAATGAAAGAAACCAGACACAAAAAGACAAATAATGTATGATGGCACTAGCATGAAATCTCTAGCACAGGAAATGCAGAAACAGAAAGGAGATTAGTGGTTACCATGGGCTGAGGGATGGGAGAACAGGGAGTCATTACTTAATGGGTATGGTATTTCTATTTGGGGTGATGAAAAAGGTTTAGAAATAAGTAGTGATGATTGTTTTGCTCAATCCTGTGAATCTAATGAATAGCGCTGAATTCTTAAGTAGAAACATTTGTGTTATGTATATTTTACCATAATATTAAAAAAGAAGTGGGGACCACTGGACCCCTGGGCTCCAAGTCCTGGCCAGGACTGGGAGTAGGGAGGGAGGCACCACACCTTCTTGCTGCCCCATCAGCCTTGCTGCCCCTCCTAAGTCTTCCCCACACCGGCCTCCTCTCTGGCCTCTACTCATACGTGATTCTCTTAAAAGGGCCAGCGCCATCAAGAATAACAGGTGTCTCTAGACTCCAGTCGGCCACTAGCTCTCCGCCGTACAGTTGAAAGAGAGCACCTGTGTGATCCTGGCCCTCGCTGTGTCACCTAGACATGCTGCCCATGCAAGAGACCAGATCCCTCAGCCTGGCACTGAAGGCCTGCCATGCCCTGACTTGATTCAACTTGCCAGAGTCCGTTCCCTACACAGCCCTATGTTCCCCCACATTCAGTTCTGCCATTTCTGACCACAGAGCATCTCCTCTGTCCATGTCCTGACACGCGCTAGTCCCTCCATGAGAAAGTGTTTCTACATACTCCCTTCACCCCCTCCACGTCACACTAACTTCCCTTCCCCCCAGACACCCTCTCCAGGTGAAGCTCCCTGTGGCATCTGTGACCCTGAAGGGACTGTAAATATTCCCCAAATAGTCGCTAAATTCCACCCCAGGGAGGTTATGAGCCTGTCTCTAATTCTGGCTCAGCAGTGCTTGGGGAACAGCTTAGTTAGGGCGGTGATGTCCCAGGAGCCTTCTAACTCCCAGGTGCCCCTCTGGCCTTCAGAGCTTTCATCTCATTTGCCCCTCCCCCATGGTACAAATACTGGTGGGAAAGTGAGGCCTCCCTGTGTAACTCCCTTCTAACATTATTTCTCTCCCTCCCTTCCCTTCCACCTTCTTCCTCTTCCTCCAGCCTCTCCCCCCAGAGCTACTGAATTAGAACTGACTCATAGCTGACCCTCCATTGGGTTTCTGAGGCTGTAAATCACACAGGAGGAGACTGCCTACCTTTCTCATGCAGAGATACTAGTAGACCCCAAACGCCAGAGATGTGTGGCCTTTAGATTAGCAGAGCAACTCCCTATGGTCCAAGCCAGCATTAAGGTAGGAATAAACTTAGTTCCCAGGTCATCAATGGCTAGCTTGTCCAGATTCTTTCCTTCCTGGGTTCCGTCCCCCAGGAGCAGAGAGCCAGACTCTAAGACTTCTTCCCCAGAGAGGGGTGAGTGGAATCTGGGCTCCTGCTCTGCTGAGGCTCCCTGAGCACCTTTCAGCCTCTGCTCCATGGAAGACTGGGCCACCCTCTGTCACCAGCAGAGTGTCTGTCACATTAGGAGGGCTGTAGGGAAAGGGTCCCCAGGCTGCTTAACCCCACACATAATCTAAGCCTGGAAATCAGTAGGTTAGCCATAGGATGCAGCCAAACAAAAGCTCACACCAAGCGGAACCCTCTGCTTCCTTCTGCGTATATTTCAGGACTAGCTCAGAGAAGAAAGGAGAAGGGGAGGCCTGGTGGAGTTTACTCTCACAAATCTGGAATTACAGGTGATCATATCCCCCACCGTGCCAAAGAGGGATATTAAGCCGAGGTCTTAAAACTGGTCATGAGTTTGGTCGGTGGATGGAAGAGGATAAAGGAAATGGAAAAGACCCGGTGGGGATCTGCAGTGCAGCAATGAAGGGTTTAATGGTGATTGAGTTTATAAAACGTAATGAATGAGAATATTATAATATGCATAATGATTGTATGCAACACAATGTGAAAGAAAGATAGTGTGAAACACAACATATACGAACTTTGTATAGAAACCAATGTTAAACAAAAAAAAAAAATTAAAAAGCTAACTTTTTTATGAAGTCATGAAACTAACTCTAGAACCCAAGTCCTTTCTACCACTAGTCAACAAGTCTAAGACTCACTGAGTGTCTGTCTCCTGAGTCTGGCTGGAGAGTTCCATCTTGGAGTCTGTGATCCACAATCCAGACTCTCCTGTGATGAGGGAGAAGGTGAAGTCTAGATCTGGGGGTTGGAATCCAGCCACACCGGGATCCTCCTTAGACTCCAGTGTCCAGCACTTGCCCCAGTGACAGAACAGCCCCACAGTGGAGACGCTACCTCCACCTCACCCAGGGCATCAATGCCACAGTGCTCTTGGTGGCCTGGCCCAGCTCCACACTGCCCCAAAGGGCAGGTTGGGAGAGAAACTTAATTTGCTCAGGGATCTAACCCATGGCTAAATGATGCACATGGGGGTGAGGAGTTCCTGGGATCTGCTGACCCCTGACATGCGGGGGTTCCCCAAACTTGGAAGCAGCTTCCACAGAGACCCTGCACTGTAGAGGACAGAACATAAACACGCACAACTACCCTGAGCACACACTTCACCCAATACCGAAGAACCTCCACCATATTTTATGAAGGGCATACACATTACAATAGTAATGTCCCTACACGCATGCATATGAAACCAAGGGAGCCCACTAGAACTTACTGACACATGCCACCACACCAGAAACAAACAGGCTATATGATAAGGCACGCATGCGCACGTGCACACACACACACAAACACACACACTCCAACAGTGTTCATATTTATAAACTCAGAGCACATGACAATGCCTCAGTGGTAACCACTCAGTACACCCTTGATAAATGCCTACAGACCCCAGGCATTAGCCTTTGCCCCTGCTCTGTCCTGGCACTAACACTCTGTCCTTATCTAACACTCAGCCTCACTGGCTCAGGATCTATCTCTTCCACAGGCAGACAGTTCCAGCCCAACCACCTTGCCTCCCCTATGCCTATCGACCACCTGCCTGTGTGAACGATGCCAGTTCCTGGATTTCCCATGCATACACCTTGCCCATCTTCCACGGGCTCTCTAATTTCCTGTTACTTTGCCTTTCCCCACCCCGGTGGAAAGGGGCTCTGACAAGGTAGTACATCATGTGATGTGTTACTAACAGAAATGAACACAAAAGCCTCCAATGACAGGTAGCTAGCTGCCTTGAGATGCATTGGCTGGGAATTGAACCTGGATTTCCCACGTGGAAGGTTATGTTGCCAGGAGGAACCAGTCCTTGGAGAAAGACATCATGCTTGGAAGGGTGGAGGGGCAGTGCAGGAGAGGAAGACCCCGGATGAGTTGCATTGGCACAGTGACTGGGGTAAGAGGGGAAGGTGTACTGGAGACAGCAAGATTGACTCAGGATAGAACAGGAGTCAGAGCTACTGTACAAAAGGGTCCCTATAAGTCACTGGTGACTCGACAGCACATAACAGCAACTAACAGAAAGGACAGCAGTTCAGGTCCACCAGCTGCTTCATGAGAGAAAGCTGGGCAGTTTCCTCCTGTAAAGACGTATAGCATCAGAAGCCTGACGGAGGGTCAGCTGGAGGAGTCAGAATCAGCTCGACATCAGGGGGGAGTAGGAGTGATATCACCAGAGGGGACTTAGGGGTGGGGGGATGCAGACAGCACCAGGTGGCATCGTCATTGGGGGCAACATAAAATTACTGTCTGAAAGTTCCTGGGCACTGCTTCAGCAAAGGTTCATTTTTTATGAAACTATCCCACATATTGTCTCTCTCAACCGACTCACAGCTGACCCTCCGTTGCGTTTCTGAGGCTGAAAATCACATGGGAGGAGACTGTCCATCTTTCTCCTTTGGAGTGGCTGCTAGAATCAAACCTCTGGATTAGCAGGACAACGATCTACAGACTAGGCCCAGTTGTTATTGTTGTTGTTAGGTGCTGCCGAGTATGACTCCTAGCGACCCTATCAACAATAGACCTAAATCCTGCCCTATCCTGTGCCATCCTTACCACCTCTGGCACACCTGAGCCCATTGCTGCAGTCACTGTGTCAGTCCATCTCATTGGTGGTCTTCCTCTGTTTGGTTGACCCTCTGCCTCTCCAAGTATGATGTCCTTTTTCAAGAATAGCCATACCTAGTAACATATCCAAAGGATGAGAGACAAAGTTTCACCATCTCCCCTGGGAGTTCTGCTGCTCACTCTCTGGCAGCGTTCAAATCCACCAGCCACTCTGCAGGAAAAAGACGGGTAATCATCTCTGAGAGATTTACAGCCTCTGGAAACTTGCATGGAGGGTTAGCTATTAATGAATCAGTTTTGACTCAGTGGAAAAAAGTGAGTGAGTGAGTGAATTACAACAAAAAGATATTTTTGTAGGCCCAGCTAACACGAGTTAATATACCTTCCCAGCTAAACCACTGTGCTGATTTATGTTTTGAAGCTTATAAAGCACACCCTGGTACCCTGGTAGAGCAGTGGGTAAAGAGTTTGGCTACCAACCAAATGCTGGAGGTTCAAACCCACCAGTTGCTTGTTAGGAGAAAGATAATACAGTCAGCTCCCAGATTCTAGTCTCAGAAAACCTGTGAGGCAGTTCTAGTCTGTCATGTAGGGTCAACAGGAGTTGAGATGTCATACTTGGAAAGGTGGAGGGTCAGAGAAAGAGAAGAAGACTCTCAACAAGACAGATTTACACAGTGACTGTAACAGTGGGCTCAGACATATCCCGGTTGGAGGGATGACGCAGGATAGGGCAAGAGTCTGACCTGTTGTTCCTTGGATCAATATGAGCTGGAATCAACTCAACTACACCTAACAACAATGATAAGTTGAAATTAACTCAACAGCCCAAGGTTTAGTTTTGGTTTCATGCACTCCTTCAGTTATTCTTATTATTATCACCCAATTATAATGATGCTTTTAGATCATGTGGTTTTGTCTACACTCATTGTTTCTGTTGCTGTCAGTGTTTTTAAAGTCATTGATTTTATAAAATTTTCTGGTGTTTTAGCTACAATATTGTGGCAAGCTATTTTTGAGACTCTACATGGATAATGTTTTTTTGAGAAAGAAGTAGTAATTAAAGGAAGAAGAAAAAGAAAAAAAGAATAGCTTCCACCCAATTACTGATACTATAATTCAATGTAGAAAGATTTTACAAAACTATTTTGTTGTTAGCATTAATATAATCTAAGAAGTATTACATTTAGACAATTTACAATTATGTTTGTCACACATTATTCTATGATTAAAATCGATAATGAACATTACAAAGGACTATATAATACAGAGCCCTAGTGGCACAGTGTGTTATGTGTGGGGTTGCTAACTGAAAGATCAGTGGTTCAAATCTAAGAGGCACCCTGGGGTCAAAGGTGGGTAGGCCCCTCCCATAAAAAATGTACAGCCTTGGAGAACCCATGGAAGACACCATGAGTCTGAATCGACTTAATTACAGAAAGGTTTCGGTTTGGTTTTTTAGGGTTCTGTATGGTCTAGTATTGGGAGCGGTCTATAAGTCAGGTGACACCATGACTTGCCAACTCTCATGACATAAGTACTACCTGAATCCTGCAGCAATCAAACCCCTCTAGATGCAGGATTCAGGTCAGCTCTAAGGCCATGCCCTTCTGGCTGCCAGTCTGGATAGAGACACACAAAGAGAACTTTGCCCCCAGCCTGGCTACCTCAATGGCCACCCTGTGAAAGTGGAAGACAATACAGGTGAGAGATCCTAAAATTTCAGCATAAGCCCAACATGGTAGTTTTGGGGCTTTTTTTTTTCTTCTTTCCAGAACCACATCACAAACTGTGAGAGACCCACCAATTGTATTCCAGAAAGTGGTAGCCATGGTAACAGAGCGAGGCATCCCATCCCCATGACAACCAGGGTGGTGAGGCTGTTGGCTGTAAAGTCAGACAAACCTACTAACGATCTGTTGACTTAAGAAGATGTTTTATAAATCACCAAGATATTTTTATCATAACCCCACCCCTGGAGTCATAAATCACAGTCAGAAAGGCAATTTACTATCTATTAAAATGACCAATCTGTGTTATGACTTTCATTTATCAATTATGTATGCTACAGCCGTCTTCAGAAAATTGTGCTTGCATTTCAGAACTGTGCAGGGGTTTGCCGTGGGAGAATCTGCATCCCTGTAGTCTGGGTTTTCAACAAGAGGCAGTAGTTTTAACGTGGTGCAAGGACCAACACTCCAATCTGGCCATCCCTGTGTGACCTTGGCAGGTCACCTCCTCTCTCTGGGCCTCACGTTCATTATCACTAAAGTGCATTTGGAACCTGCCAGGATTTTGACACAGGCGGTGGGGGCATATGATGGCTAATCAGGGGAGCCCTGGCTGCTCTCCAGGCTCCAGGCCCCCAGAGGCTTCAGGTCAGGTTTTCTGCCTAATTAAATCTGCCCAGCGGGGGTGTGCAGCGTTTTGACTTGATCCATGCGGAGTCAGTGATGCCGCGCAGGCGGGATGGCCAATTGGCCTAAATAAATTGCCAGTTGAGTTGAGTTTGGAAACTGAATTAGACCCGTCTGGATTTCCTCGGGCTGGGCGTGCCCACAACATGACAACATGCTGAGCTGGCGGACGCCTTTTAGGGAGGGTCCACAGGGAAGGTATGCTATTTGGAGTCCAGTTCCCCTTCTGTCCATCGGTAAAAGCCTCCACTATCACCATAGAAGGGCATGGCTCCTGCACACTCAGTGGAGCCCCTGCTCCTTGATCCTAATCTCCACCCTCCCCTCCCACCATGATGCCAAGCTCAGGGCTCAGCAGGTGGGAGGGGCTGCCCATGGTGGTGATCTGAGAAGTGTGTGTGCAGAGAACATGGCTGTGGGGGTGTATGTTTGGAAACGCCTGTGTGCGAGGAGAGATGGGCTGGAAGCCCACATGGCACTGTGGACATGATGAAGGTGTGTAATTGGTTTATGTGCTATAACTCAGGTGTGTGCGGAAAGGCTGTGTAAGTGGCTGCCTGTGTGTTGTGTATATAACTCATGTGGGAGACAGAAGTCTGTGAGAGTGTGTGCATGGAGATGTACAGCGGTGGAGTGTGTGTATTATGTGTTTATGTATGGAATAATATGTTGTTCATGTGTATGGAAATCTGTATAGAGTGCTATGAGTGTGTGTCTATGTAGGAAATGGACATGTGTGTATCTGGAGATGTGTATGAGGGAAGTGTTGTGGGGGCCATGTGTATATGTATGTGTAGAATGCATTGGTTTTGTGTGTGTGGATATGTGGATATGCATACCACAAGGTGGAATGTGTGTACATAGGGATATGTAAGAGGTAATATGTGTAATGTGTGGGGTAAATGTATGGGGTATGATGTTTATACTTGCATATGGGGTGAAATGAATGGAGTTGTATGTTTGTATGTTTTTGTTGTTAGGTCCTGTCATGTCAACTACAACTCATAGAGACCCTATGAACAAGAGCTCTGAACTTTTCCTTATCCTGAGCCAAACTCACCATCTCTGACACATCTGATCCTACTGCCACAGTCACTAGATGCTACATCTCATCCAGGGTCTTCCTCTCTCGTGCTGACCTCCTTCCTACCCTTCCAAGCATAATTTCCTTCTCCAATGACTGGTCCTTCCTGGCAACATGTCCAAAATATGTGAGATGGAATTAAAAATCTTTGCCTCCAAGGAGCAACTTGATTCCACCCTCTCCAGGACAGGCCTGTCTGTTCTCTAGTCATATTTTAGACACAGAGGATGAAGCTGGGGATTCTGGACACAGTTCTGTGGATCAACAGCTCAGGGCTCTATTTCCTCTGGCCAAGGGTGGTCACTCACCCACTAGTCTAGCAGTGTGCTTCTTTCCCTGGCACTGTCTCTGACAGGGAAGAAGAGAATGGACAGGATGCTCTGAGACAGCTGAGGCGAGGCCACCTCCCCCAAAACTGTCCTCTGGATCCAGGGGTCCAGCCTGGGCTATGAAGGAGCCAGGCTCAGAAAAGGCAGTGTCTAACCTGAGAGACAAACACCCACCACCTTACTAAGTTCATTCTCAGGACTCTAGAACAAGGTCATATCCAGAAAGGGATTCCCTTCACAGTAGAGCTGGCCTATCCAGAAGAGACTCTGAGATTCTGATTGGCCAAGCCAATCAGAGATCCTTATGTCACTTTCATGCCACTTTTTTTTCACACTTTGGAATGTGAAATATGTCATAAAATATGCATATCTTTAAAGTAATATTTCTTTCCACATCTCCAAGATGTTGCTATTGAATTAGCAGCCTGTTTTACATCAACAGGATTTGGGATTTGTAGAAACATGATTATTACAAACCTGCCATGCCAGAACAGAAGAGGCTCTTTGATCCAAGGTCTGTCCCTTGAAGCACAGCGAGGAAGGGGGACCTGCCAGCATCCCAGTGCTCAGTATGGGGCAGAGGCTACATGCAAGTTGTCTTGAAATCCAGGACTGGGCTCTAAGATGAGCTTTTTTGTCATATTGTTTTGGAGGCTTTGCTATGCTGTTCCCTCCCCCAGGGCTCTCTCTCCAGTCTCTCCCACGTTCTAGACCCAGGCAGCTCTGGTCCCTCTGGAGGCAGCATTTGGAGCATAAATGGCAGGACCCTTAAGTCAGACCTACCTGGGTTTTAGGCCTTGCCCAGCTGAGTGACCTAAGTCACTGACCTTTTCTAGGCCTTAATCCCTCTATTTGCAAGGGAGAATACTACTGCCTGGCTCTCATGGTGGGTCAACTGATTTAACAGAAATAATACCCAGAGAGTACGAAGAAAGTGCTCAAAAACCATGGTTCAGTTTCCACCCCACCTCTGACTCTTGGGAAGCACCCTTGCCTTAATCTGTCTTCTCTCCCATCACAACCAAGCTCTTAGGTTCAGAGGTCCTCACAGAACATAAAATCTTAGTCACAGAACAGGAACCCTTGAGTTACAAAGCACACAGGAGACAGGCAAACGTGCCCTCAGGCAAAAAGTAACACCACTGTCTGTCACTGAGCTCCTTCCCCACCCTCAGCCCTTGTGGGCTGATACGAGGCTGAACAAACACGGTCCTGGCCACAGATATCCATGTCAGTCTACTGAGGCCTGCCCTGGTCCCGGAGTATTAAGTCTGGGTGTTTCCTTGGAGAAGGACCAGTGGGTTAGGGTCCAAGGAAGAGTCTCTGGAAAACAGCAAGAAGAACATAGCTGGGCTAAACCCGGGCCCCAGTAGCTGAGGAGTGACCTGGAAGGGTGGAAGGGAAAGTAGAGTCACAGGCCCTTCCTCAAGAAGACTGTGAGGAACAGGAGGCAGGAGAAAGCAGAAGGCAGCGTGACAGGGAAAATGGCTGTGGAGGCATCGGCTGACCGAGTGGAGACACAAGAGACTCTGATTTAGCAGTTACGATGAGAGCAGAAATTGATTTCAAACGTACATGTCACGTGTCTTTTAGGTCACCAGTCTAATCCTGGAATCTGGGACCTATAAGATCAGATAAGACACAAAGCAGTTAAGAAGCATCACAAACATCAGCTTAGACAACATTAGGAGCTGAAAGGCAGGCAACATGTGGAAGGAAGAGCCCTGACTAGAGTCCTGGACTAGGCTTTGGCAAACAAGTTTCGTAGCACCTCTGCCACTAACTGCATGACTTCAGGCAAAAAACTTCTGAGAGGCTCAACCGCACCACCCATAAAATAAATTTACTGCTGCTAGTAGGGAGCCCTGGTGGCGCACAGGATTGTACTGCTAACCCAAAGGTGACACCTCTCTGGTGGGTCAAATCCACTAGACATCCTCCAGAGGACAAAGATATTGGGAATAACAGTAACGCACTCCAGGAAATGTGACAGTACTGAGGTACCATGAAGCAAAGGCCAGGTATCTAGGGCTTCCCTAGATTCAGAGCATAATTCTGGGGCAACAAGGAATCCCAAGACTGCTAGCTTCCTCACACACTGGTATTCCAGGAGCTGGGCCAAGAGCTGCCTCACAAAAATCCAAACACAGCATATTTTCCTTCCAAACTTACAGAGGCGTGGTGGAAGAAAGGCAGTAAAATCAGCTAAAGAGAAAAAGTGTAATATTTTTCCCTTATTTTTTTCTTAGAATTGGACCCTTGCTACTGGTTGAGTGCTAAGAAGCAAATGGCAACCACCAAGAGTCAGCCTCACGGCCCTTGCTCTGTGCCCAAGACTGAGGCCTGCAGTTGGTGGGGCACGCATTTTCCAGCATGGTGGTGGCTTAACCTTCTGCACGCTCACAGCGTTTCCCACAGGGCAGTGAGTATGAGGCTGGGAAGGAAACTGAGGCTGAGGAGAGAGGACACCCAAGGTCACTGAATGAGTTGAGTCTGTAACTAAGTTCCTGGCTTTCTCGCCTGGTCTAGTAGCAAGCTGGATGATAAGAACAGCTCCACAGGTCTGACACAGGTCCTGCATCCTGGGTTCTACATGGTGGTGTTGGCAGGAGTCGACTGACCCAACCTATAACAGAATAAACCACTGCCTTGTCACATGCATCCCCACAATCTTTGCTGAATAAGCCCACTGTTACAGCCACTGAATCAACCCATCTCCTGGAAGGTCTTCCTCTTTTCCACTGACCTTCCACTTACCAAGCATGATGGCCTTTCCCAGGAAGTGGTCCCTCCAGATAACATGTCCAAAGGAGGTGAGACGAAGTCTCTGAATCCTCATTTCTAAGGAACATTCTGATGGTTCCTCTTCCAAGACAGATTTGTTCATTCTTCTGGCAGGCCATGGTATATTCAATGTTCTTTGCCAACACCATAATTCATGCGCATAGATTTTTGTTCGGTCTTCCTTATTCATTGGGTAGTCTTTGCATGCATATGAGCCTATTGAAAATACAGCCTGAGCCAGGCACACCTTACTTCTCCAAGTGACATTTTTGCTTTTTTAACACTTGAAAGAGGCCTTTTCCAGCTAATTTACCTAATACATCATTTGATTTCTTTTTTTTTTCAAGAACTCACAAATAGTTTTAAGTTTATTTCTTTAAAGGCGAGTTTACAAATCATGTTGGGTTTTACTTGATCATTTATAAACATTTTTATAACCTTGTGATTAAAATTCAATTCCATCATTGATGCACATTTTATAACATTAATTAGAATAGATTAATATAGTTAACTAACTATAATGCCTGATCAATATATTCTATATTGCCTTTCAGTTCACCCAGTCTACCTGTTTATTTTTATTCCCCCACCTCTCTCTCCTCTCATGTCTGGTAACCATCCAAAATTAATCCTATGTATAAACCTTTCCATAACAGTGGTTGTCATTTGACTTCTTGACTGCAGCTTCTATGGGCATTGACTGTGGACTCCTGTAAGTGGAAAATGTCAGTATTTGTCTATGATCATGGTGCTTTTTGGTCCACTTGTGAGGATTTATGTTTTCTTTAAATTGAAGTCTCATTCACACTGAAGGCTGCATTCATTTAAGTCATCTTTAAATTCTTTAAGTCCTCATAATTTTCAGCAAGCAAAATTGTGTTATTTGCATAGTGCAGATTATCAATGAGTCTTCCTCCACTTACGATGCCTCACTCTTCTTCATGAAGTCCAAGTCTTCGGATTATTTGCTCAGCATGCAGATTGAATAAAGATGGCACACAAATACAATCCTGAAGCATAACTTTGCTAATTTTGAATCCATGAAGTATCTTTTTTAAATAATGTCCAGGTTCTACATAAGTACAATGGACTGTTCTAGAATCTCATTGTTCTCAATGTTATCCATAATTTGTTATATCTGCACAGTCTTTGCATAGTGAAAAAAACAGAGTGAATACATTTCTGGTATTCAAGATCCATCTGGTATCAGCAGGGATACCCTTCATTCCACATCCACTTCAGTTTTAATTTCTCGTCAAGGTACCACTACAATTGCTTCTTAATTATCCTCAAGATTTTACTTGTTTGTCATTGAAGTGATACTGTCTGCATTCTGCTTTATCACCTTTCTTTGGAATGGGCACAAATATGGATCTCTTCTAGCAGTCAGCCAGGTAGCCATCTTGCAAATCTCTAGGCATAGAAGAGTGTGTGCTCACAGTGCTGTACCTATTTACTGAAACATCTCAGTTGGTATTCTACTGGTTCCTGAAGTCTTGTTTTTATCAAAACCTTCAGTGCACTTTAGACATCTTCCTTGATAACCTTGGTTCTTTATAATACGCTTCCTCCTTAAATGACCGAACACCATTTCACTTTCGATACAATGACTCTGTAGAATCTTTCCCTCTTCTTTTGATGCTTCCTATGTCATTCAATAGTTGCTAAATATCTTTTATCATTGAAACTCAAGACTTGACTTTTCCCCTCCAATTCTTTCAGCTTGTGAAATGTTGAGTATGTTCTTCCCCTTTTGGTTTTCTAATTCTAGGTCTTCACACATTTCATTTTAGTACTCTTATCTTTTTTAGTTGTCTTTCACAACCTTCTACTCATCTTTCTTATTTCCTCTATTGTAACTTCTCTATGTTTTAGATCAAGTTTCAGAGTCTGTTTAGACATCCATTTTGGAAGCAGGAGTGATCAATGTGATTACTGCAGGCCTGACCACTTCAGCTTGGTCCTACCTCAGTAAACCACAAAACAGTAGAATGGGGTCGTGATGTCCTGGAATTCTGCTAAGATTCCACAGGAAATAATTCCCCTAAGGTCCAACAGGACATGAAGTCTGGTGGCAGTGCCCCAGAAGGCTGAGATTATCAGGAGCTAAGATATGTCTCCTATGCCCTATGAATCCTTCTTGGAGACCAGACAGTAAACACAGGAGGCAAAAGGAATCTCTCCACTCTCTCCTATTAACCTTGTCGACTCAGAGAGCTATTCCACAGGGGGAATTCCTCTTATAGTTAAGGGCTTACAGCCAGAATATGTCTCCTGATGAATGTGTCTACTTTTCTGTTAGCAAAAGACAAGTTACGTACGGATGGCAACAAACCAAGTGTCCATCAACTGGTGAATGAATAAACAAAATATGTTATAGCTGTACAATAGAACATCATTCAGTTATAAAGAGAAATGAAGTCTGGTTACACACAACCACATGAATGAATCTTGGAAATGTGATAGTTAAGTGAAATGTCAGACACAAAAGAACAAATATTGTATCTTATTTACATGAAGTATCTAGAATGGGCTAATCCACAGAGATAAAAGAAGACTCAAGGTTACAAGAGGATGGTAGATAGGGCACTGTGGAATACTGGGATAACCATTAACTGATGTAGTATTTACTTCACACAGAATATTATTATCTTTAAGTCCTTAAGTATACTTATACTAAAATTATTAGGATATGTAATTGTAGATAATACTCTATTTTAAAAAGACATAGATAAAATAAAAATACCTAGATACCATTGTGCTAGAAAAGAAATGTTTGTCTATATTTGTTTTATAACCGTAATGTAAATTGTCATTGATGAGTTTTTTTAAATGTTGATTGTTAAATAATTAAAAATCAAT
Source organism: Elephantulus edwardii (assembly GCF_000299155.1). Lineage (NCBI taxonomy): Eukaryota > Metazoa > Chordata > Mammalia > Macroscelidea > Macroscelididae > Elephantulus > Elephantulus edwardii. Next base: position 6,859,144 of record NW_006399859.1, read on the forward strand.
TTTAAAAAGATAAACTACATAATCCTTCATATTTCCTCTTTCTGCAAGGAAGCTCAGGTAAATTTGGGGCTCAATTTCTAGGCTAATCTTTTCCTTAAGTTTGTGGTGTAACTATTTCGTCTCTTCATTACACTGTTCTTATTTTTTGTCTTTATAGTTTCCGTTGTATGTGTGTCTCATGCGCTACAAACACTTTTTGTTGTTGTTAGTGTCCACAAGGACACAAGCGAGAGTAAGAAACATGTGAATGAGACCCCCAAATCATGATATGTGTGGCCAGGCTCCCTGGCCTTTACTCTCAGTGATCCCAGCCCTTCCCTCTGGCATCACCAGAATGCATGTGGTCCTCTTCTTCCCTGTGGCTGTCCAGCTTGCACGTGCAGGTAGACTCAGGACATCCCACCTCCCAGTGCTCCCAGTTCCCCCTCCTGGGCCTGTTTCAGAGCTCAGCTGCCTTTGTTAAGCACTCACTGTATGCACTCATGGTTAAATGGTTAAGGGGTACTTAGCTTTGTTAATCACCATTGCCTGCTGTGAAGTAATAATGGCACCATTTATTGCACGCTCACCAGAGGCCAAGCACTTTACAGGCATTATCTCATTTATCTTTAAACCTCTCTAAGGGAGGTATCGTTATCTCCATTTTGCAGATAAGAAAATTGAGGTTCAAAGTCACTGAGACATTAAAAAAAGAAAAAGCAGCCCATAAATTGATGTGGCAGGGAAGATAGGCAGGCCCTGAAGCCAGGTCTGCCTGAGCCCAAAACCACAATGCTCCAGGGCTTCTATTTATATTCTTTACACATCCTGCCCAGGTGGCTCTGGGAGGAAGATGTTATGATGACAACACACACAGCCTTCTACAGTTTACAAGACATCTTCGTGGTAAGTACCACATGCACCCCTCCACCCAGTGACTACACCTCACACACACATATACACAAACCCCATAGTTAGGCTACTAGCAGAGCAGGCTTGATAAAAGCCACCTAGCAGATGATAAAATTGAGGCTCCAAGTTCCACAATGCCCACTGAGAACAACCTGAGAAGAATACCTACTGCTCACTTTTGAGATTATGTTAATTGAAGGACACGGTTGCAGCTAGAACCCCGAAGTTCTGATGCCCAACAGATGTGTATGTAGAATGTACACTATGTGTTTTGAGAGAGGAAGCAGCAAAACGATGGCCCCAACAGGGACAGTCCAGGTGGGCCTACAGCTGACTACCCAACTGCCTTCCTTCCAACAAATTTTATAAAATGCTCTTTAGTTCCTGCCAGGTATCTACAGGGACTGGAAATAGGAGCAATTAAATGTTCCACAGGCTCTGGTCATTATCAAATAATGATACAAAGAAATACATACTTGTTTGAGGTAATGAAGACATCAAAGAAAATGCACAAGGCACTCTCTCTCACACACACATACTGTTGATGAGTGGAAGCAACTCACGTCTGACCCTACATTTGGTTTCCAAGGCTGCAAGAGAAAAGACTGCTCAATTTTGTCCTATGGACTTGCTGATGGACTTGAACTATCATAGAGGCATGTCCCCTGCTCTATTCATGTTGCTATATTATTCATAGGATTTTCAGAGGCCTGCTATTTAAGAAGTGGGTGGCAAATCTTGCTTCTAGTCTGTCTTAATCCAGAAGCTCTATGGAAAGGATAGTTGACCCTTTTGGCATTTGACATATTGGTGACACAGCATTCAGCATTACAACAACCCACAAGTTACTTTAGTACAGCAAACTGACAGACAAGTGCTGTTCTAATAAGAACAATGGTAAACAAGCAAGGATATAAATCTTTAAAGTAATTAAGATACAGATCATTCCCCAAATACAACAAACTAAGATACGTGTTGTACTTCTAACAGCAAATCAGGCATATGAAATATATTAATTGTATTATCAGATCCAATTGAGGGCCTGTGGCAGCATGGAAGGATGGGGTCCCAGGTGGGAAGTACCATCTGATCAAGAACCAATGGTGATGAAGGAAGAAGGCCAAGCTGCACTGAATGCACTGGCACTAAAAATAAGGCCCCAGGATTGACAGAGAACCAGTTAACATGTTTCAACTAATAGGTGCAGCTCTGGATGTGCTCACTAGTCTATGCCAGGAAATCTGGAGGGCAACTGCCTGGTCAATTGACTGGAAGAGAGCTATATTTATTCCCTTTCCCAGGAAAGGTGATCCAACAGAATGTGGGAATTATCAAACTATATAACTAATATTATATGCAAACAAAATATTGCTGATGAGTGGCTAAACAAGTACATAGAGACCAGCCAGCAGTTCAAGCTGGGTTGAGAAGAAGTCATTGCACCAGGGATAACACTACAGCTGTCAGATGGATCCTAGCTGAAAGACGAGAATATCTGAAGAGTGTCTATTTGTGCTTTGTTGATTATGAAAAGACATTTGACTGTGTGGATCACAAGAAACTATGGCTAACATTGAAAACATCAGGAATCCTTGAACACCTAATTGTGCTCATATGTAACTTCTATTTAGACCAAGAGGCTGTTGCACAAATAGAGCAAGAGAACACTACACAGTTTAAAATTAGAAAGGTGTGCCTCAGCTTTAGTTTTCTTGGCTCCTCAATCGACACTTTCGGCACCAGCAGTCAGGAAATTAAAAGATGTATTGTATTGGGAAAGTCTGCTGTCAGTGACCTCTCCAAAGTACTGAAGAGCAATGATGTCAGCTGGGTATCTAAGGTGCATCTGAAACAGGCCATGGTCTTTATAATCACTTATTATGCATCAGAGAGCTGGACAATGACTAGGGATGATAGAGGGAGAATTGATACCTTTGAACTGTGGTGTTTAAGAAGAGTGTTGAATATATCATGGATTGCTAAGAGAACAAACAGGTTCACCCTGGCGAGGGTTAAATCAGACTTCTCCTTGGAGGCAAGGATTCTGGGGCTTCGTCTGACATACTTTGTACATGTTGCAAGGAGGGACCAGTCCTTGAAGAGGGACATCATGTTTGGGAGGGTGAAGGGACAGCACAGGAGGGGAAGACCCTTGATGAGATGGATTGTTTCAGTCATTGGAGTAATGGGGATAGGTGTGTTGGAGACAATAAGATTGGCACAGGATTGCTGTTGTACATAGTCACAGGCGACTCAACAGCACATAACAACATACCTATTCAATCTGTATGTTGTTGTTATGTGCCGTCGAGTCGTTTGCGACTCATAGCGACCCTGTGTACAACAGCCCTAAACCCTGCTCTATCCTGTGCCAATCTCATTGCCTCTGACACACCCATCCCGATTACCCCAGTCACTGAATCAATCCACCTCATAGAGGGTCTTCCCCTCCTGCGCTGTCCCTCTACTCTACCCAGCATGATGTCCCTCTCTAAAGACCTGTCGCTCTTTACAACATGTCCAAAGTATGTCAGACAAAGCCCCAGAATCCTTGCCTCCAAGGAGTAGCCTGGTTTAACCCTCTCTAGGATGAAACTGTTTGTTTTCTTGGCAGTCCATGGTACATTCAATACTTTTCTCCAGCACCACAGCTCAAAGGTGTCAATTCTCCTTCTATCCTCCCTAGTCATTGTCCAACTCTCTGATGCATAACAAGTGATTGCAAAAACCATGGCCTGTATCAGATGCACCTTAGTTTCCAGAGAGACACCGTTGCTCTTGAGTACTTTAGAGAGGTCCCTAACAGCAGACTTTCCCTTCGCAATACGTTTTTTGATTTCCTGGCTGCTGGTGCCAAGAGTGTTGACTGTGGAGCTGAGCAAACTGAAGCTGTGAACAATCTCAATCTCTTCGCCATCGATCCTGATGCTACCGATTGGTCCAGTGGTGAGAATCTTTGTCTTCTTGACACTAAACAAATTATTCAAGAAACTGGATTCTGTGAAGAAGAATGTGATATCAGGATTAGAGGAAGATACATCTACAACCTACATTATATAGATGTAGGCAACCTTGCTTGCTGAAAGTGAAGAGAACTTGAAGTGACTGCTGCAGAAAAGCAAAGATTATAGCCTTTAATATGGATTACATCTCAATGTCAAGAAAACAAAAATTCTCATCACTAGAGTGACAGGGAACAATATAACAGATGGAGAAAAGATTGAAACTGTCAATTACTTCATTCTGGACCCACAATCCAGGGGATCCACAGTCCCTTGGTACCAGCAGTCAGGAGATTAGGAGATGTATGTTGTTGTTGTTGTTGTTGTTATGTGCCCGAGTCGGCTCATAGTGACCCTGTGCGCAACAGCTCTGAACGTTGCTCTACCCTGAGCCAATCTCACTGTCTCTGACACACCTACCCTCACTACCCCAGTTCCTGTGTCAATCTATCTCATCTGGGGTCTTCCTCTCCTGTGCTGTCCCTCAATTCTTCCAAGCATGATATCCTTCTCCAAAAACTGGCCCCTCCTGGCTACATGCCCAAAGTATATGAGGGAGAGTCTCAAAATCCTTGCCTCCAAGGAGCAGTTTGGTTTCACCCTCTCCACGACAGACTTGTTAGTTGTCTTGGCAATCCCAGGCAAGTCAGCAGTCAGGAGCATCTCCAAATTATTGAAGAGCAATGATATCAATTTGAAGACTGAAGTGAACCTGATTCAGGCCATGGTCTTTTCAATCACTGCCTATGCATCTGAGAGCTGGACAATGAAATAAGGATGACAGATGGAGAACTAATGCTGCTGAACTGTGGTGTTGGACAAGAGTGCTGAATAAGCCATGGACTGTCAAATGAGCAAACAGGTAAGTTTTGGAGAAGATATAGCCAAAGTGCTCCCTGGAGGCAAAGATGATAAAGCTTTGTCTCTCATACTTTAGGCATGTTGCTAGAAGAGGTTATTCCTTGGAGAGGGGACATCATGCCTAGAAAGGTGAGAAGAGTCAGAGAACAAGACAATGACCCTCAACCAGTTGGATAGACACAATGACTGCTGTAATGGGCTCAAGCATGTCCAAGATGATGAAGATGTCACAGGATAAGACCAGGTTCAGATTCATTGTTCACAGGATTGTTATGAGTCATATTTGACAGCACCTAACAACTACAACAGGCCTTTGGGTTAGTAGCATAACTCTATACTATACTATACTATACTATACTATACTATACTATACTATACTATACTATACTATAGTCTATGACACCAGGTCTTTAACATAAAATTGTTATGTCAGTGCTCACTTCGGCAGCACATATACTAAAATTGGAACGATACAGAGAAGATTAGCATGGTCCCTGCACAAGGATGACACGCAAATTCGTGAAGCGTTCCATATTTTCAACCCTGAAATTAACCAGTCTGTAACGAAGGCTAACTCCTTTCACCTACAAATTTCGTCTTTGGATACAAAGCTAAGTGGATAGTCCTTACGGAGGGACTGTTTAAAAAAAGGCAGGGAAGAGAAAAGAAAAAAATTGTGATGTCAAAGAGACTTCCAGGAGGTAGTGACAAATGTGTGGAGATTTAGAATATTGGGTAAGGCAAGTAGGAAAACAGAGTGGGAGAAAACAAGATAATTCTAAACAGAGGGAACATGGGAAATGCTCTGCAATCATTCCAGTGATGCCATAATGCTAAGTCCAATTGTTGTTTTTGTTATGTGCCATCTAGTCACCTGTGATCCATAGCAACCCTATGTACAGCAGATCTGAAGCCTGCCCTCACCTGACCTGATACACCTATCCCCATTATCCCAGTTACTGTATCAATCCATCTCATCCAGGGTATTCCTCTTCTGTGCTTTCTCTATACCCTTCGGAGTATGACATCTTTCTCCAATCTGTCCCTCCTGGCAATGTGCCCAATGTATGTGAGACAGAGCTTGAAAATCCTAACCTCCAAGAAGAAACTTAGTTTCACCCTCTCCAAGACAGACCTATTTGTTTTCTTGGAGGTCCATGGTATGTTCAAGACTCTTCTCCAACTTCACAACTCAAAGGCATTGATTCTTCTTCTGTCATCCCTAGTCGTTGTCCAGCTCTCTGATGCATAACAAGTAATTGCAAAGACCTTGGCCTGGATCAGGTGTACCTTAATCTCTAGACTGACATCATTGCTTTTCTGTACTCTGGAAAGGTCCTTGACAGCAGATTTTCCCAATGCAATTCATCTTTTGGTTTCCTTACTGCTGGTGCCAAGAGTGTTGACTGTGGCACTGCGCAAGCTGTGATTGTAACACCTCAATCTCTTCTCCGTCTATCATAGTAAGCCCAATAGGTAGTTCTATCTTCATGTTACTTAACCTCCTACTTTACTGGCTGCTCCTCCTCCACATCCTTTACTGATTCCTTCTTCCCAATCTCTAACTTTTGACATTCCCCAGGGCAAAGTTCTTAGTCTTCTCTTGGGGACCACTGCTCTCTACATCCAATCCCTTAATGATTTATCCAGTGTCATGATTTAAGCATCATCTCCCATCAAAACACTATTAAGCCACATGCCCCCAAATGTTTATCTCTGGCTAAGCTGTTTTCTACACAGGATTCACACAGCTTCCCACAAAGGTCTAATAGTTACCTCAAATTCACCAAGTCAACTGAACTCCTGTATCTCAGTCACTTCCCTACAAACTCCCCTATCCCATCATAGATAGGTATCAAACTCCCCTATCCCATCATAGATAGATATCAACCCTATCCTTCCAGAACATGCTTCCCCAAAACTTTCCAGCCATCCTTGACACCTTTATTTCTGTCGCATCTCACACTTCATTTATCAGGAAATCCTTTTAACCTACATTCAAAATAAAGTCCAGAATATGACTACTTCTTTCCACTGCTGCCACCTACATCCAGGTCACCATCATTTCTTCCCTAGGTTTTGCCAACACTCTCTCAACTAGTCTCTCACTTTTTAGTATTCCTGGTGCTCAAGGACCATGTCCAACATGGATATTTTTAAAGCATAAACCTGTACCATTTCTCTGCCCCAAACCCTGTATTTACTTCCAATTTCTTTCACTGTAAAAGGCAGAGTTCTCACACTATCTGTGTGACTGAGTCCTCGTTGCCCCTCCAGTCTCCTCTCTACTGAATTCTCTCCTGCTCTCTCTCTCTCTCTCTCTCTCTCTCTCTCTCTCCTGTATGATCCATAAAAATCCCAGGTACACACCTATCTCAGAGCCTTTGCACTAGCTGTTCCCTCAGATTAGAATACCCTTTGTCAGATATCCCCATGGCTCCTTCCCTCACCACCTCATGAGGTCTAACAATTATCCTATCTAAAATTTCAACCAGCATTTCCCAGTAATCTGGCTTTTACTCTTTTTTTTCCACAGCATGTATCATCTTCTCACACACTAATGCTTTCCCAGTTTCATTCACATCTAATTTACATACATAATAGCATCCATTCCTTGTACGTATCTAGTTGGATGAGTTCTGCCAATTCTCACTACCCAATTTGCTTCTTTTCCATATTAATTGTTTATTGTCTCCTGTTTTGGCTTTAGAACAGAAGGTCCACAAAGAGAGTTATCCTTAATCATTTTATTTATGGCTAGAACCCAAGTGCGTAGAGCAGCACCTGGCTAGTGGAAGTATTCAATAAATATTTGTTGAGTTGAACTCAACTTTTCTATCTGTAAATAGAGCAAAGCAGCCAGCGGCGCCTGGTACACAGAAATCACCCCATAACCACAAGCTACTCTTAGATGCAAGACCAGCTGATACCCAGAAAAAAAGCAGATGTCCCAGTACTGCCACTTCTCGACTTTGTCACCCTGGGAAAGTCATCTGCCTTCATATTCAGTCTACTTGGCTATAACACGAGTTTGAGAAACACTTGTCGAATGGTCCTCAACCAATTATTTCCTCTGAACCTGCTTCTATGTCTATACACCAAAGGTACTGTGGGCCAGATGATCTTCAAGGGCTCTGTTTTTTGCAACACTTGCAATGGAATTCATTAAACAAAATTACAAACTGTATCACATTTCCTGAGCCTGTGTGTGTACCTATCATGATAAAATAACATCAACATGAGGGTTACCAAAAATGAGTCAATGTCATCTAACCAGTTGTTACTGGGTGGAACCGAACTACTATAACTTTCTGAAGACCTCAATAGTCCCATTGTGTTGCAAACCCAGTCCCTGCAATGGGCTCCTGATGAGGGTGGGAGAGGACACAAGTATCCAAAGTGCCTACATCCAGCATGTACTAGTTTATTTAATCTGCCCAGCTGCCCAAGAAGTGAGGTCCACAGATATGGAAACAGAGGTATAGAAAGGTTCACTAACTTTGCCCAATGTCAGAAAGATGATGAGTGGAGGGACAGGATTCCAACTCAAACAGAACTCCAAGTTCATAATGCTTCTGTCTTTTTTTTGCTTCCATTTTTAAAAACTGTTGTTGTTGTTGCTGCTGCTGAATAACCCAAACATTTAAAAACCTTATTTTTCTCTAAGTTGTAGAATGTATCTTCAAATAGGGCCTTCTCCAGATCAGAGAAGAGTCGCTCTCATGGAGGCAGGGTATCTAGAGCCCCCATTCAGCCTTCCTTTCTGCTTTGCCATGGTCCCCAACACCTCCACAGAATCCCAGAGCTCCCCAATCTCAGGTGGGAGACTGTTCTCATTCCCTCTGACATATAGAAAAGAAAACAGAGATTCAACAAAGGAAGGGTGACTTGTAGAGCTGGCACAGAGTCCCAGAAACCCAAACATCTCTAGCTACAAATCCCCTGTGCTTCAGAGCCCCTCTCCTCTCTGGGGCCTGGAAAAATCTTCCTCTGTTCTCACATGCCAGGGGGTGACCCAAGTACACAAGGAGCCAGGTAGAACGTGGTAGCCCTGAACACCTTGCCCACGTGGCCGGCACCTCTTCTGGGGCCTCACTGGAGACTCTCTGACAGAATGGTCACCGCAGGAGGCCTCCCACCTGTGGGTATATATGCTGGAGTGTACCCACCAGTTATATTCCTGAGGAATCCCTTTCTAGAGACTTCTTTTCAGTCAAGTGGAGTCTTTCTCTTTGAGATGTTAATGCGTGACCATGCTCATATTATTAAAAATGGGTGACCATGGAGGACATTATGCTGAGTGAAGTATCTCAGTCACAAAAGGACAAATACTGCATGGTGCCACTGTTGTAAAACAGGACTGACATTGTGGTTGGGGGGAGACTGAGAAAGATGGGATAAAAAATGTATACTGCATTGAAACAGATGAAGGAGAAAATTTAAAATGGATATGTGATTAGGTATTATTGTCATGACAGGGGTCTAGAACAATGGCTGCATAGTAGAGTGGACCTGGGGGGAGGGATTTTAAAACAATAAAGGATTTTTCTTTTACTTTTCAAAGAGATGAGTGTACTGGGGGGAGGGGGAAGGGAGAAAAGTGCAACAATGAATGAATGGGAATCCAAAGTCTCTGTAAATTTTCATTGAAATTAATAATTAAAAAAATTTTAAAAAAAAAAAGTGTGACCAGCTCAAGCTATCTAGTCTCCCTGGACCTCAGTGTCCTCAACTACAAAACAGAGATAATGATAGTCCCTCCCTGAGAAGGTTGTTGTGTGTGGAATTAACCAACATAAGTAAAATATATGACAGTTTCTGGTCCATGGTTACTACAACGTAAGCATTGTTACCACTATTAGTATTGGCACAGGAGGAGTGAAGCCCTTCAGGACTGTAGCCTCCATATCCTAGATTTGAGAAGATGAAGTACAAATAAGGCACATCTGGGTTACGTGGTTAAGAAGGCAGAGCTAGGGTGGGGGCGGGAGGCAGATCTGAGGGCCAAGGCTGGCTCTGCCTCACTCATTCATTGCCATCAAGCCCAAACCGACTCACAGCTGACCCTTCCTGGGTTTTCAGAGGCTGTAAACTGCAGAGAAGATATTCTCCATCCTTCTCCTGTAAAGAAGAGTATTGAATATACCATAGACCATTGATTTAAAGAACAAAAGGTATGTCTCGAAGAAAAATGCAGCCAAGCAGCTTGTTGGAGGCAAAAACGATGACGCTTTGTCTCACATACTTTAGGCATGTTTTTAGGAGAGGCTATTCCTTGGAGAGGAACATCATGCTTGGAAAAGTGGAGGATCAGCAAGAGAGGAAGACGCTTAACATGACGGATTGGCACAGTGAGTGCAGTTCTGGGCTCAAGCACACTGGAGATAACGAGGATGACACAGAAGGGCGAGATTTCAGCTCTGTCATTCAGAGAGTTATCATAAGTCATACTTGATGGCACCTAACAACAACTACCTGCATTTGGGCTGGCAGTGTACCTCTTTACCCATTAGGCCTTACAGGGCACCAAATATTCCAGTCTAGTAGAGAAAGGGTGACCCCTTGCTCAGGACCACCGGCACAGCCAATCCAACACTAGCCCAGGACTACAGCCAGCTCTGGGAAGCCCACTGCACATGTCTTGCCTCTGCTTGCCTCATTCCCTTTATCCACACAAATAATAGATCCTATTTCCTTGGCCTCCTTAAGAAGAGTACCTCTCTTCTGACAGCCACTTCTCATCTACAGGGGTCAAGCACCCAAGTGTTGGTTCAGATCCTGTACAAGCCTAAATGAGCAGCGTACACAACGAGAACTGTCAGACCCACATTTACAGCCGTCCTGGCCACCCTGCCAGCAGCTCTGCGTTGACACTGGTCAAAGGGTCACTCCTATCTGTGAGTCTGTGATGACCTTGGCCATGGGTTCTCACTGGTGATACTAGTTGTTACACTAGTAACAGACACAATGGTTAAGAGCAGACCCACATATACATTGGCAACGTGGGGACTCATATCTGCATGGGTGTCAGAGACAGTCACTGACCACACACCTGCACTGCCAGGAGAGTGGTACAATCAGTGAATCCTCCCCATCCACAAACACAAATGCCCAAAGGAGAGAAGGCACACGAGGATTCCTTTACAGAAGAGGCAGACATATCCTCCTGGCAGACAGACAGCACGCATCGTGGAGCTCCGCAGCCCGCGTGCTGCCTAGTGGGCAGAAGTGGAGTTGGGACATGGAACTCAAAACCTGGATGTGGGCGCTGGAATGCAGACTCTTGACTGAGCACCAGAACCGGAATGTGGGACACATGGTGAGGAGATGAGACCATGTCTATTCCCAGCGTCTTGAGATCACCCAAGGTGAGGAGAGGCACTAGCTGTGTGACTCCCAGAGCCGCCCGCCCCCACCTGCCCCACGCCTGGGCCTGGCCCCGCCGGCTTGGGCTTAAAAAAGCATCAGGAAATGTCACTTTATTTTTGAGGAGGTGTGATGGGAGGAGATGGCCCAGGCAGTTGAGCTACCGGCCTACTCAAAGGTCAGGAACAATGACAGTATCACTAAGTCTTGAAAGTTGTTTTGTATTCAGGCTGAACAGGATTCGTACCCCTGCTCTGGCACACAGAATGATGCTTAGTGTCTACCCTGCTTGTCCAATAGTCAGGTTCTGACTGACACATCAGGACATCTGAGGTAGAGCTGTGGGTCAAGCAGGCTCCAAGGGCCAGGCTCCAAATGAGCTTTGAGGGCTTGGGGGCTGCATCGCACCCTGAGCTAGGCCAGCTCAGTGCGGCAATTGTGAGCTCTGATCACCCACTGTGTGGTCTAAGACAATGCCTGCACCCTCTTTGCACTGCCCCATCTGTAAAATGAAGGCTGGCCCAGATACTCTGTTCGTCTTTGGTATCTGGGATCCTTGTGTTGCTCACAAGAACCTCTAGATGCTAGAAGGGACGTAGCGTCAATGCAAGACAAGTGAGAGTCTATTCTTCCTCAGAGAAGCAAGTCCCAAGGACACCTTACCATCATGGATGCAGGCTGCACTCAGCTGCTCATTCATTCAGTCATCTAATTTACTGTCTATTATTTATCAAAGAGTTCTGAGATGCAGTGCATTATGTGCTGCACTGATAACCAGAAGATTGGCAGTTCTAATCCGTCAGCCCATGGAAGATTTTACACCCTAAGAAACCCAACAGAGTGTTGCTATGAGCCACGATCAACTTGATGGCAGTGGGCTGTAAGTCAAGAGGGTAAGGAATGGTGCTGCCAACCCAAAGGCACAAGGTTCCAATCTATCTGCTACTTCACAGAAGAAAGATGAACAATCTCCTGCTGTGTGGTTTATAGCCTCTGAAAACCCTCTGCAGGTTCAGCTCTGTGTTGGTTCTCACTCAACCCCACACAACAACAACAAAAGAAACCATCAGAGCTTTAGATAGAGCTCCCATCAGAGAAACAAGCACATAGTAGGTATTCAACAGTGATGATACACTTCCATGAATTCATTCTAAGTCCATTTTATTTAGTTCTCCATCAAATCTACGCGGTCTATTCTATGGCTGCTATCCCCCAATTTACAAATAAAGAAACTGAGGCTCGCAGGCGAAGTAACTTGCCTAAAATTATAGAACTGAGAAGTGATAAAGTTAGGATCCAAAATCCCCTTTTGTCTGGTTCTAGAACACATATGCTTAACCACTGTCCTAGGCTCTCAGCAAACACACTGAATGGATGAGTGAGTGAATGTCTGTCTGCAGCTTTGTGTTGGAATGATGGTGTGTCCATGTGAGCATGACCACTGATGTGCCTGAGTGTGGAGAACATGTATATGCAGATGTTCTCACATTTGCATATGGAGCTTTTTTATGGAGAGACTTTCCCTTGTTGTCTTGGTCCTGTGTGTGCTGGAGCTATACTTAGCTGCAGCCGTGACTGTAATGAGCAGTTAGCGACGTGCCAGGCACTCTCATTGGGACCTGGTTTCCCAGGGAGATCGCCCGGGCCAGTATATTGGGGGGCGGGGGGGGTGCAGCTTGGTGCTGCGGAATGCTGGAGCAGGGCTCTGGGAGGGAGCCAGGAGCTTGCAGCTTGTGTTTATGCAAATGGAGATCCTTAGCACCAGCTAGAGCCGCCTGTTCCAGGTTAGCAGCTCACAAACCGCCAAGCCCTTCTAAGTTTGACCAGCAGCCATCTTTGCAATTAGAGCTGAAGCTGTGCAGTTCGTGTCTAGAGCCTGGGGGGTGATGACATGAAGCAGGCTCTGTATACCTGAGTCAGAATCCTCCAGGGCCTCAGAAGGGCCCGCTCCTTAGCTGCCCTCTCCTCAGTCTGTAAAGGAACACTGCCTCCTTGAGCTCACTCTCTCTGAACTATTAGCAGGGCTTGCTCACCAGGCTAGGACATTCAGAAAGAAGAATGATCTCCTCACTCCAGAACAGACTGAAACCACAGACATGCTCTGCATGACCTGGGCCAAGAGGCCAACCTCCCACTCACTCTGTCTTCCAGCAGCCACAGGGAGAGATGTGCCTGGAAAACCCTTGGCACTGAGGCATCTTTTGTGTTACACGACTCTGCCTGATAATTTTCTCCCAGTTTGGCCCTCATTCTCCTCCTTTAAGCCTCTCACCTTTGAAGAATGTCTAAGTGGGTCAGCACTCCAGGCCTGTCCTGGTCACCATCAAGCCATCCCCAGGACTAGAGTCTCTCGTTCCATAGACCATTCTGCATTTGGAAAACTGACTTTCTCCACACATGTGCTTCATCTGCTCCATTATGTACATTACCCCGAATTTATCTTCTTACAGCTCCCTTCCTCTAGGATGTTTTCATCATCTAATAGAATAGAAGGGAGCTCAAATGTCTGAGTTGAAAGGAATTGCACTGCCAAGTCAAAGGCATGTGGTTCAAATCCATCAGCCGCTCCATGGGAGAAGGATAGGCAATCTCCCATGCAATTTCCTGCCTCTGAAAACCCACTGGAGGGTCAGCTATGAGTCAGTTCCAACTTGACAGTACACCACAATAGTGTAGAACTTCATCTCCTGCCTTGAAATCAAGTAACAAGAAATTTATCCATCTATCCATCCATCCTCCCATTCTTTCTTTCAGCGAGACTCCTCCTTAGAGACACAGATTGTGAGAACTGATCCCATATATTTTTGGCATGCTAAGAAGAGTGGCCAGTCCTTGGAAAAAGACATTATGCTTAGAAAAGTAGTGGGTCAGCAAAGAAGGCACTCAATGAGTGGACTTCCGCAGTGACCACAGTAATGGACTTAAGCACAGCAGAGACTGTGAGGACAGTGCAGAACTGGCGGATGTTCTGTAAATGTACATAGGGTCACTGTGAGTGAGAGCCACTCAAAGACACCTACAATGATATCCTTGTATCCGTCTTCTATCCTCTGAGTTACCTACCCAACTGTATATCTATCCATCCATCCTTCCTTCTACCCATCCACGTTCATCTTTTCATCCATGTCTACCACCCATCTATCTGTCCACTCAACCAAATTCTCGACCATGGAACCACAGAAAAAGAAGGAACATCGTGCTTATTCTGTTTTCCTTTTTTGATTTCCATAAGAAGGCCTGTAATCTAATCCTCTTACCACTTGCTAACTGGATCATCTCGGACAAATAAATCTCTCTGGACTCTTTCCCCCTTTCCTCTATAAAATGAGTACCATTTCCAGCCCATCTATCTCACAGGAACTCTTGTGAGGCACACTGCTTTAGCCAATATTTATTGATTGCTATTATATAACAGGCACTATAATTGCTAAGTTGGTCCTTGTCCTCTGAGAAGTTACAGTTGAGTTGGGGAGATGTACAACCTCAATTTAGCATGAAGTCTGACAGGAAAAGTTCTCTGAGGGCACAAAGGACAGAACATGGGCTGCCAGAAGGGGATTAGGAATGGCTCCATCAAGTGGGGAGGGGGGCGTCAAAGCTGCCCTTGAAGAATGGATCCGTAGGGAGCTCTGGTGGCCTAGTGGCAAGAAGCTGCACTGCAATCCCAGAGGTACACAGTTCCAATCCCCCAGATGCTCTGCTGGAGAAGGAGGGGCAATCTCCTCCTGCACCACTCAGATCCAATTTGACGGTGTACACACACACACACACACACACACACACACACTAAAATAAAATAAAAAAAGAATGGATCCGATTCAGACCTGCAGGGACAGAAGAAGCGGCATCCTTGGTGGAAAGAACAGGATAAGCAACAACATAGTTCGGCAGTGGAGCTAGAGCACGCTGGGGAGTGGACTATGAGTCTCGAGTTTCTGTGTGAGCACTCTAGAAAGGCAGGATGAGGTGGGATTTTCACAATTAACATAACAGGGCTTGGAGAAGGCTGTGGACATGGGAAGATAGAGCAAGACAGGACAAACTACAGTGATTTCTAACTCCAAGGCTTTTACTCAAATCTCCAGACTGTCAGGAAAAAATATCTGCATGGTGACAGCCAGGCCTCAGGAGACACGATTCCTGCCGCCTAGAAAGAAAGCCAGTGCCTGGCATTCTGACCTTTGTGCCGCTAAATTTATCACTGGTGACAGTGGTTCATGTCCCTGAGGCAGTGACCACCAGAAGAGGCTTCCATGGTTCTCCTCCTTGTACCCAAGGCTCAGCTCTACCAGCTCCCCTGAGGAGCTGAAACTCAGCTGGGAGGAGGAGCGTACCGGGAGGCTGGCCCAAACCCTGGTAAGCATCATCCATGCACCAGGTACCAAGCTGGGGAACTAACTTTCTGCTTTGCCCCTCAAAGACTCATCACAACCTATGAGGTTCACAGTCACCCTATATCACAAAGGAAGAAAGGAAGAAACTTGAGCTTAGCAAGCCATTACTCACCTGAGTCCTCAGAGATGCAGAGAGAGACTGACCCCCAGGCTATTTTTTAGGTGCCTGAGTTGGCACCTTGCCGTACCCCATGCCATCCTCACAATCTCCACCATGCTTAAATCCACTGTTGCAGGCACTATGTCAATCCATCTCATTGAGAGTCTTCCTCCCCTTTTACTGATCTTCCACTTAACCCCAGCATGACATCTTTTTCCAACGACTGACACTTTCTCACAACATAATCAAAGTATATAAGAAGAAGTGTCCCCATTTGTCTCAAAGAAGCACTCTGGTTGCACTTCCTCCTAAAACTATTTGTTCTTTCAGCAGCCCACAGTTTATTCAATATTCCTCACCAACACCACAATTCAAAGGCATCACTTCTTTGGTCTGCCTTCTTCACTGTCCAACTTTCACATGCATATGCAACAACTAAAAATACCATGGCTTGTGTCAGGTGCACCATAGTCTTTAAGATGACATGCTTGCTCTTTTGTACTTTTAGGAGGCCCTTGACTGCTGATTTGCCTGGTGCTAATTGTATTTTGTTTTTCTGATCTCCAAGAATAACCAGGTCCATGTCTCTCTCAGATCCCTGTGCCTTCCCCACACCGCCCTGCTCCCCGTCATGAGACTTGCAGCCTTCTCCACACACGACCCTACTCCACAGGGCATGACCAACACCCAGGATCTGGAAGGTAAGGCCACCATCTAGAGGGTTTCAGAGAATAAAAGATTCTTTTCAAGTCTGAACAGCTAATGTAAATTGTTTTTCAGGGCCTCTGACTTGCTTGATGTCCATTATCCTTTTTTCCCCCTCCAATTTTCTCCATTTGTAATAGAAATCTCTTCCTTGTGACTGTTCTGCCATTATACTTTGGAGACAAATTTTCTCCCTCATAAACGATCTTTCTGCTTCTAGTCTACTAGATTCTCCCATCTCTGAGAGGCAGGTGAAGACCTTATGGGCATCTTTCTGGACAAAGAAATAAGTTCCTGAAAGGCAAGGAGCCAGGTGGGCAGGCTAATCAGGGTCAAGCTAGGAGAACTCATGGTAATGTGGGGAGAAGCCCACTAAAGGGGCCAGGCTCTTAACAGATAACAGCCACGTGGACTTCCAAGAACCCAGCCCCTGGCCCTCACCCAGGGCTCTGGCTGGCTCCAGGTGGCCCAGCAGGCAACCATGTTCCTCGCAGCTGCTCAGAGAGTCCCTGAGGTTGAACATAAAAAATTCATCTGTAAGTGGAGAGAAGTTGGCCCTGCTGGGTAGCTGTGGTCTGAGTGTGCTCACAGCCTTTCGCTGATGGCAAGGCCCAAAGGGAGTCACTCTTCTGCTCTCTACCACTGTGTGGGCAGAGGAGGCCCACAGGGCACCACCTGATGGGGCCTGTGTCCCCAGCAAAGCCTCCCCAGGGGCAGCAACATCCTTTGTAGACTTTGAGATTAGATTTTCAGACCACTCAGGTAGGGGAAGCCTTGTCTACAGAGCATCCTAGAAAGAGGCCTCACCTGCACAATGGTGATGGAGGCGGCGGCATATGCCTGTGAACACCTGGGCTGAGCACCATGCTGAAGGACTCTCTCGTGTTCCATTTGACTCTCACTACAGCCCTTGAAAGTGGGGACTCTGGTTATACCATTCTGCCGCTGAGCTGACTGAGATTTACTGAGGTTTACCAGGTTCAGGCAGCCTGAACTCAGTCTAAGGCAAGCACTTTCTCACAGTTTGTAGTGAGAACTGGATGGTCAGCCACTGAATTGTGTGTGAGTTTGTAAAGGACTGGCAAGGCCTTGAGCTGGCAAGCCCCTCACCTTCTGGCTGCATCATCAGTTTCTCCTCAGCTCCACATTCTCTCCTACCACACCCTAGGACTGGTGGCACAGCTGGCCTGCTTCAGGCAGAGCACAGCAGGCCATTGTGGAAAGGCGGGGGTCTGATCCCTTGAGGCCCGTCTCTCTGGAAGCCCAGAATGTGTAGCCGGCTCTGGCTGTGAGCACTGCAGCACTGGGCTGGTGCACTCTGGGAGCCCTCAGGGACAGGTCCAGGGAGGCTAACCCACAGGGGCAAGTCCAGTAAGGCAGTGGGACACTCTGCTCCGACCTTTCTGAACTGCCATTCTCCAGCTCCCACACTTGCCTGTACACCTTGAACCCCAACACACTTAGCTGGAGGCTTGTGCACATCCCCCCCAGTTCCCAGGTGCATCTGTGGCCTCTCCCTCACCTTCAAGTCTTCCTGCAACATCCCCTGCTCAGTGAGTCTACAGCACATCCTCCACCACTTCACCTCCAGCTGTGCTGGGCCCCCTCCCTGTGCTAGCAGCTCTCAGCTCCACAGCACTCCTCACCATCCACATCACAGATCACATGAGGTTTAGTCTCCCTGCAGTAGAATGCAAGCTTCTTGAGGGCAATGCTATTCCACCGATTTGTTCTTTGAGCTATTACTAACCTCTGGAGCAGTCCTGGCCACATGATATTATTTTTTATTATGTGTCATCGAACTGAAATCAACTCAAAGCTGACTCTCCAGCAGGTTGTCAGAGGTTGTAAATCACATGGGAGCTGGTAGGTTCAAACCACCTGCTTTGGGGTTGGCAGCACAACCAAATAAATATCTGTTAATGCATGAAACTTAAAAGCAGCTCACAGGCTATCTTTACCTACAGAATAGGGGGGTAAGAGAAAAGATCCTTCCTAGGAAAGAAGTTATTTGGATGGGCATAAGGGTGGTGGGCCCAAGCAAAGAAGGAGCAGAGGGAGCCCCCAGGTTAGCAGGGAGGGGCCCGGTCAGGAGGAAGGGAGAGTCAAGGTCATGCACAAGCTGAAGAAAGTCTTATTTGGTGTCCATGGCCCAGGCCAAAGCAGCAGCATTTCAGCCTGGGCCAGTGAGGCTGGCTCTAGAGGTCCCTGAGCTCAGCTGTCCGGGCTGCCCAGCTAATATTAGCCTGTCCCCACCCAGCCTGGCGTCAGGCTGGCGGGGAAGCCCAGCTCCAAAGTGGGCACCACCCACTGGCACCAACAGGATCCTCCAGGCCCTGCCCGTAGGTTCTGAAAGCTCCTTGGTCTACATGGCCCCTACTGCTACTCACGCAGTGTCTGGGTATCCTCTTTAAAGCAGACATACTTCAACACTCCGAGCTGCGATCTATTACCCCGTCCACCGCCCAACAGGCCCAGCACATTGGCACACTTCTCAGCATCTCAAGTCCTCTGTACCAGCCTCTGAGCCAACAGCCCTCTTTCCCTCCCTCTCACCCAGCACAAGATCCACCATCCATCTCTCTCCTCTGTTGCACCACTACACCTGAAGAGGGAGGCAGAGCAAGGCTGACCAGCCTCACCATCACAACAAACAGGGAGACTGAGGTTCAGTGAACTGCCCACAGGTACAACAGGTCACAGCAGAACAGAATGGAGTCCAAGATTGAACTCCTGATGGCATCCCTGGGAGACAGACTCTGGAGGAAGGGGCCTCAGTGACCCTTAGAAGTGGCGTATGGACGGAGAACCTGGAGCTAAAAGAAGAAAGCGGAGAGTGGTATAGACAAGAATCTGGACTTTGGAAGGCCAGGAGCTGGTAAAGAGAATATAATGGAACCCACAATAATTAAGTACTTATTATGTTGTCAGTCTGGGCTGAGTACTTCACACATTTACTTTTCCCAACTTCCCCATGAGTCGGGTGCCATTAACATCCCTCTCTTGAGCCACAGATGGCTTAAGGGAGTTGTCCAAGGTCACACAGCAAAGAAGTGGTAAGACTGGGATTCTAATACTGGTTGCTTCGCTCTCAGAAGACAAATAGGCTTCAAAATACTGTCAACATCATGTATCAAGATATGAAGAGCCAGCAGTGAAGTCCATGCACGCTCTACTGAACATGTGACTAAAGCCTAGTGCTCAGGGTTTGGCACTAAAAGCAACCTAGACCTTCTTAGGGGAAGAGTTGTTTGGAAAGTCAGTAACTAATGCTTCTCAAAATCAGATTGCCCTCAAGTCAGAACCGACTCAAAGCTGACCCTCCAGTGGGTTTTCAGAGGCCTTAAATCACACAGAAAGAGATCACTACCTTTGGATTACCAGCTCAACTCCCTAAAGACTATACCAATTGTTGCTATTATGTGCCATCCAGTCAATTACAACTCATAGCGATTCTCTGCACAATAACGCTGAACTCTGTGCTATCCTGAGCCAATCTCACCATCTCTAACACACCTACTCTCATTACCCCAGTTACTGTGTCAATCTCATCTCTTCTTCTCCTGTGCTGTCCCTCCACCCTTCAAACATGATAGCCTTCTCCAAAGACTGATCCCTCCTGGCTACATCCCCGAAGTATGTGAGACTGAGTCTCAAAATCCTTGCCTCCAAGGAGTATCTTGGTCTCACCCTCTCCAGGACAGACCTGTTGGTTCTCTTGGCAGTCCAAGTGACCTCCCTAACTAATTTCTAGAACTCACAAACATAGAGGAGAGAAGATAAAGGGGAAAGGAAATAGGGAGGGGAGAAATAAAAAAATATGGCTACGCATTATTTGTATGACAACAGTCCAGAATAAGAGGTGCACAGCCAAGTGGACTGGGGAAGGGAGGAAACACAACAATGAATGCATTTTTTTTTTTAAAGAGAAGTGGGTGGGGGTCTTAAGGAAAATGTGCAACAATGAATGAATGAAAATCCAACTTTTCTGTACACTTTTGTTAAAATCACAATATGAATGAAAATTAACTTTTCTGTAAACTTTTGTTAAAATCACAATATGAATGAAAATTAACTTTTCTGTAAACTTTTGTTAAAATCACAATTTAAAAAATGGGAAAAACAAAACAAAACAAAAATATGGCTGGCTTTCAGAACAGTCCCAAGAGAAATTCCATTTGGCATCCCCAATTCACAATCCTAATAAGAGCCTAATGAGGTGGACAGACACACTGCCTGTACTAATGGGCTTGAGCACGCAGAGACTGAAGGCAGGGCAGGAAGGGGCAAGGTTTCCATCCGTCGTTCACAGGGGGCTGTGACTCATAGTGGTCTTCACGGCCCTTAACAACAACAAGAGCTTGTGATAACGGCAATGGTGGCTGAGTGGTGGAATTCTCACCTTCCATAAGGCAGACTTGGGCTCTATCTGCAGCCAAGGCACCTCATGCACCATTCATTACCTTGTCTGTCTGTGGAGCCCTGAGCATTGCTACGACACCGACCAAGTTTCAGTAGCACTTCTACACTAGGATGAACCAGAAAAGCCCAGTGATCGACTTCCAACCATTAGCCAATGGAAAATCGTTTCAAATCTGATGGTGTGTGGGGTTGCCACGAGTAGGTGGCTGACTCGACAACAGGAACAACAAGCCCTTGTGCATCCTGGTTTTGCAAAACAGTTTCTTAGCCCCTGAGCTCTGGCTGTGGGTGGTGGCTGGGCTGACTCAGTGTGAAGGAGGAGGTTGGAGAGCTGGAAAGGCCAACGTGGAAAGTGACCCCATCTGACTCTGAAGGAGGTGGCAGTAGATGGAACACCACTAGGATATTCCAGGATAGCCCAGCCTCTACCTGTTCATCACAGCTGTAGGCCCACGAGATGGGAATCGTGTTCAGAGGGAAGCGAGGGCAGAAAGAGCAGCAAAGACATGTCACCTTAGATTTTTAACTCGGGCCCCCTTGTCCATTCTTTCAACAGATATTTATTTAGCACCCATTGTGTGTCAGAAGGGAACTCTGATGGCTTAGTGGTAAGGAACTGGAATGCCAACCCAAAGGTATGCAGTTTGAACACATCAGCTGCTCCATGGGAGAAATACGGGCAGTCTCCTCCTGTGAGATTTACTGCCTCTAAAAACCTTCTGGAGGATCAGCTGTGGGTCAGTTCTGACTCTCTGGTACACAATAGCAGCATGTGCCAAAAAACTATTTTATTTTACTTGGCTCCACAAGCAATACTCACAGCAGCCTCCATCAAGAGGTGAAAGGACGTGTGGCATGGGACAATCTGCTGTCAAGGGCCTCCCCAAAGTGCTAAAGAGCACCCACATCACTTTAAAGACTAAGGTGCACCTGATCCAAGCCATAGTCTTTTTACTTATTTTCTATGCATCGGAAAGTTGGACAGTGAATAAGGAGGATGGAAGAAGTGATGCCTCTGAATTGTATTGGCAAAGAATAATGAATATATTCATGGGATGCCAAAAGAACAAACAAATCTGTCCTAATGAAAGTACAACCAGGGTGATTCTTGGAGGCGAGGATGCTGAAACTTTGTCTCATATACTTTGGGTATGTTGTCAGGTGGGTCCAGTCCTTGGAAAAAAACCATAATAGATGGAAAGGTGGAGGGTCAGAGAGAGAAAAGAAGACCCTCAACAAGATGGATTGAGTGCTGGTAGTATAGCGCATAATGTATGGGGCTAGTAGCCGAAAGATCTGTGATTCTAATCCACCAGCTGCTCCTTGAGAGCAAGACAGACAGTCTCCTACTGTGAAGAACACAGCCTTGAAACCCCAATGGAAGACTGCGAAGAGTCAGAACTGACTTAATGGCAGGAGTTTTTAAATAAAAAGAACAAATGTGCCACTGTGAGGTCGAGGCTTTGAACCCATCAGTCACCCCACAGGAGAAAGAGGAAGGTGTCTGCTTCCAGACAAATCTGGAATCCTACGGGCAGTTCTACTCTGTCCTCCAGGATCACTATGAATCGGAAGCATGTCCTAGGCCAGGTGTCACTGGGTAGTATAAGAAGTTTACACTCAACCCTAGTGGCCTAGGAGTAAGGAGTTGCATTGCTAACCTGAAGGAACACGGTTCAAATCCACCTGCTGCTCCACAGGAGAGAGATGGGCAACCTCTTCTTGTGCAATATTGTACTACCTCTGAAAACCCACCGGAGTGTCAGCTATGAGTTGGTTCTAGTTTGATGGCACACAAGAACAATACCAATTAACTGAAAGGCTGGCAATTTAAGGAGCGCCCAGAAGAGCCAGGCCAGAAAGGCCTGACCACTTTCCATAAGATTACAGTCCTTTGGAGCAGTTCTACTCTAACACATGGGGTGCCATCAGTTGGAACCACTTCAATGGCAATGAGTCAGGTTTATGTGCCAAGCCGTGATGTGGGCACCAGGGAGATAACAGTGACTAAATTAAACAAGACTCTCTACCCTCATGGGGTTTATATTCTCAAAATCAAAACTCAAACTAATTATTTTGACACTGGAGCTGACTCACAGCTGACCCTCTAGCAGGTTTTCTAAGGCTGTAAGCCACATAGAATAAGATTGCTCATCTTTCTCCCTCTGGGCTGTTGGTGGATTCGAACCACTAGAGACACAACTTCTGGGTTAGCAGGGCAACTCCCTACAGACTATACCATCTGAGCTCCTTAAAGCTCACTGCTGTTGAGTGGGAGACTCGTCACCGAGTCTCCAATAGATTTTGGGAAGGCAGTAAATCACATGAGAGGAGTCTGCCCCTCCTACACCTTGATAGGACATTACCAAAAAATTTAAAAAATAAATGCACGGCCATCAAGTCAACTCTGACTCATGGTGACCCCCTCCCCTGGGATTCCTAGGATGTAAATCTTAATGAGAGGAGGCTGGCCAGCATTCTCTCTTGGTGTGCCTAGTGGATCCAACCACCAACCTATCCGTTCGCATCCCAACATATACGTTAGATGGTAAATGCTGAGGAGAAACAGTGGAGCAAGAAAGGAGAGAAGGAAATGAAGAAGGTGCAATCCAAGAGGATGCCATCCACGTGCAGACCTGATGGAGACGAAGAGATGAGTGTCGGAGGGAGTCACAACAGGTGCACAGGTCCTGAGGTAGAAGGACAAGCCAGATGCTGGAGGAAAAACGAGGAGGCCAGGATGAGTGAGGAAAAGAAGGCAGGAGGGGTTAAGGTGGAGATTAGAGGTCACATATAACCCAGTGATTCTTGTAAGGGCTTTGGTTTCTCTGCTGAGTGAGTCTAAAGGCACCAGAGCAAAGGGGTGTGTTGCTGTGACTAGCATTTTAACAGGACTGCTGCATGGACATGGTATGGAAAGACCAGAGCAGCAGCAGAGAGAACCACCAGGCCTTTGTGGGGCTTAAGTGAGAGAAGACTGTCATTGAGAGAGGTGGCAGTGGAGGTGATGAGATGCAATGTCAGTAGGATCTTCTGACATGTGAGAGGAAGAGAGTGGTCTAGAGTGAGTCCATGGTCTGAGCCATTTACTGAGAGGGGTCCTCCCCTCCAGGTCCAATCACCCTACCGCCGATGCCTAGGCAAAGGGAAGATGAGAATCACCCCGAGAGCTCTGCCAATCTGCACATCCAGCCCTCGCTGGGTCTGCATCCTTCCCTTGGAATGAGAACTACTGCTGACATCAACACTTCTCAGACTTCACAGTACAGATGAATCATCTGGGGATCTTGTTAAAATGCAGATTCTGAATCAAGAGGTCTAGGATGGGGCCTGACAATCTTCAAGTGTAGCGAATGCTGACATGAGGCTTGATGCCACTGGTCAGAAGACCACACATGGGTCAAGAAGATCCCACGGCATGTCCCAGACACACTGCAAGGATCTTCCTTCCCTGACCATCTGCATCATCCTGATTCTTGGCCTTTTCAGGACCAAGAATCAAACTGGGAGTGAGCCCAAGAGTCCGACCTTTCTGAAGCTGCCCAGGCGATTCAGTCAGAAGATTGGGAGTCCTCTAGCAAACTTGACTATGGCCACAGCAGCCATTCTTAGCATTTCCCCCATGCTTTGCCCCTGATAACCCAGTTATCTAGCCACTGCACCCCATGGACAGTACCCCAACACCGTCAAATTGGCCTCTCAGGCCCTGCTCCAGCTCTTACAGCTCAGGACAGCAGCTCCCCTCAGAATGTCTTTCTGAAGTTCCCTGAGGGCAAACAGCCAAGGATCTGGAAAAGGGGTAAATACGGGCTGACCCCAGGGCCTAAACAAGCAAATACTAAAAAAGTGGTGTCCACAGGTGTGCACTGCCAAAGGGCTGAGCAATCTTCTGAGGCGGATGAGAGCTCACAGCGATGGGGCACCTGTGCTGGCCCAAGCCAGGATATGGTTATGGCTTGACTGAAGGGCTGAGGAGGCTGGGAGCATAAAGGAAGCCCTTCAGGTGTGATGTTCTCATTCACCATGCCCTCTCACTGTCAGGACTCACACATATCACACGCTAGGGAGGAGGGAACAGACCAAAGATGTGGAAGGACAGACAGAGGAGGAATAACTTGGTAAGTTAGTAGGCTCCTTTGGGAAGCTGAAACCTAGAATGTTTGAACACCTGAAATGTCAGAACTGGAGGGCTTAGAAGTCCTTTAGTATAAAGGACTTGCATTTTATAGGTGGAGAAACTGCAGCCCGGAGGGGTGATGGGACTTGGCCAAGGTGGCTCACCTGGGTAAGGAGGCCAACTATTGACCTTGCTCTGGTCCAGCTCCTGTATGCCCACAACTAGGAGCCATCTTATGTGTGGCCTCATCTTTGCCCATATCTGGGCCAGTCTCTAATTTTGATAACCTGCCTGTCCTCAGCTCTAGGCCTCCAGAACTAACCCACTCACCTCAAGCTCTAAATCCTGCCAGCCTTGTGACTTGGTGCCCTACGCAGACCCTTCACCCCCAAAGGAGGAAGTCAGTGAGGGCTGGGGCAACCAGGAGAGGCTTTAGAGAGCTGGACCTTGAGCAGCAGGTGTTCATGTTCAGCCAAGAGTGGAGAAGAAGAGAGGAGTAAAATCCCAGAGACTGGAGTGAGAGCTGAAGGCAAAGAGGCCAGGGTGGAGCCTGGCAGAAGGGGGCAGCGGGAGGCATGGCCAGGCTCCAGAGCAGAAGGCCTCAAACGCCGAGCTGAGAAAGAGCCAGCATTCCCACCAAGCAGCACTTCACACAGGAATGACTTCCGATCTGCCCCAGTCCCTCTGCTACTTCCCTTTAGGCCATATGGAGCCCCAGAACCTGTATGTATGGGTGTAGTTGGGACACTCCCTCTGTCCAGTCCTGACTCGCATCCACCATCACCCTGGGACCAGAACTTGCTGAGAAAGAGTCCCAAATGGGTTACTGGGAAACAGTGTGTGGTGAGGGGGGAAAGGAGGAGAATCAGAAGGAAATCTAAACCTTAGACACAGCAGGCCACGAAGCCCACCACCCCTGAACAACAACAAGAGGCAGTGCTGTGTGCTGAGCACAGATCAAGCTCTGTGTCAGACACAGAGGACTGGAATACTGCATGCACCACTCGCAGGCTGAGTGACTCTGGATAAGTCAGCTGACCTCTCTGAACCTTACAGATTCCTTTCTGACACTGGCATGATAGTAACAATTGAGTCTAAAAGAGTTTTGTGAGAATATATATCAAGCCCATAGAATAGTGTCTGAAATAATACCAAACCCAAACCCACTGCAGTATCTGGATTCAGACTCAAGGTGACCTTCCACTGGGTTTCGGAAGCTGTCACTCTTTACAGGAGGACACTGCCCATCTTTCCCACATGAAGCAGCTGGTTGATTAGAAGCACTGACCTTTGGGTTAGCAGCGCGGCATGTATTACACAAATGCTTTGCTAAATATTTGCCATTAGGATTTTATTCAAAGGAGGAAGAGAGTCCAGGAAAAGCTTAAGAGATGGTGAAGACGGAATTTGAGACCCAGTCAGGGTTGACTGGAGTGAAGATATCTCAATCAGCGAGACTGGGAACTGGGAAGGAAACAGTAATGAGGAAGGAAATGCAGAGCAGGTAAACGCTTACTCTAGCTCCCTGGAGGAGGAATTAATGAGAAGAGGTAAGAAGCCCCACTCATTTGCCAGTTTGTCATATGGTGGTAGCGTGTGTGCACTGAGGCTGGACACTATTCCACCAGCATTTCGAATTCTAGCAGGGTCACCCACGGTGAACAGGTTCCAGTGGATTTCTGAACTAAGACTAGGAAGTAAGGTCTGGTGATCTACACCTGAAAATCTGCCAATGAAAATCATATACATGTACAACAGAATATCGACTAGCATTGTATTAGATGATTAACTCCCTATGATGGAAGGCACTCAAAGTACATAAATGGCCTCAAAAATATACTTGAGTGGACCAACAGTCAGGATGAGGCAATATTTCACTCTGTTGTACATGGCACCAGCATGGTTGGAGCCAATTCAAGGGCAACCAAGACTAAGAGGAACACAAGCTAAAAAGTAATAGAAACGGCTGAGCACACTAGGCTGAGAGGGCTGGGCTGTGAGCTTGAATGCCCGTTCCCTGTGTGGTTTGGGTCAAGTGTATTCCTCTCTCTGAGTCCACTTCTCCTCCACTGGATGAGGGTAGTAACTAAAGGTGGCCTGGGAGCACGATCGAAAATGGTTCCATCTACTCAAGTGCTTGTCCAGAATAAGGACTGTCCAGAAAACTGTTCTGATTCTCTCAGGCCGTTTCTTCTCTGAACCTTCACTGAGAGAGTGAACTCAGGCCAGGTTGGCTCAAGGGCTGACAGGAGGCAGTGGCTCGAAGCCTTGACCTTTTGGTCCAGAGTGAATACTCTGGTCATGGGACAGCTCAGAATAGCCAGAGACACTATATTCAGCTGTCATGGGAGGTCCTGAGATCCCAGGCCTGGGCAGCAGGCCTTGGAGGAGTCCTCACAGGCCTCCTCCCCCATGTCTGAGACAACCAGCCTTCTTCTCTGGAAGTTTCAAGCCAATTCTCTCCAGAACTCCAGACAGAAGTTAGGCTTGCCTTGAGCCAGAGAGCATGAAACTGCACCCCAACACCCCAGAATCCAAATACTTTCTGAGGTGTCCATGACCTAGGCCAGCCCCCAACTACCCTGTGACCTTGGTAAACACTCCTTTCTGGGCTTCAGCTTCCTCATCTGTCACAATAACAGCTTATATTGAATACACAGAAGCTTACAGTCTAGAGAGGGAGACAAACCTGAATCAAGCCAGGCAGCTGATGAGCATTTTATTAATATATTTTTATTTTATTTTTTTTTAGTAAAGAGAGTTCTGGGTCTGAACCCTCACCAAGCCTATAGGGTCACAGAGGCAATATGGAGGTAATGAGTGATGCTTGAGGCTGAATGTGAGGACTAAAGAAACGTGAACTAGGAGAACACAGTGCCAATGGGAAGAGCACATGCAAAGGCCCTGGGGCATGGAAGATCTAGCACATTAGAGACATTGGAAAATCAGCCAGGGCACTGGAGCCCATTGAGCGATTTAGAGGGCCAGGCCAGAGGTGGCTGGAGAGGCAGGCAGGGTGCTGGAAACTTCAGTAGAAAGCATTGAAGCAGGCAAGATAGCAATCTGATTGATTTTTCAGTTGAAAAGTCTCCTGTGGTTGCCACAGTGGAGAATAAATTTGAAGGGCCAAGGTCAGGAGGTTGTTGAGGTGGACTGGTGGGGAAAATGACGTCTGGACCAGAAAGTGGACATGTAGATGGGTAGATTAGAACGGGATCTAGACATAGTCATGAAGTGAAATGGTAATACAATCAACTGGAGTAATAACAGAAGCCTGCGCTTCACTGACTATGCAAAGGCATTGGACTGTGTGGATCACAAGTGTAGCTAACTTTTAGAAGAATGGTAAGCTCAGCACACCTGATAATGCATATGCAAAACCTATACCTGGACCTGGAAGCAGTCATCAAAACAGAGCAAGGAAACACTGCATGGTTCAAAATCAGTAAAGGTGTGCATTAGGGATTCATCCTATATCCATACCTTTTCAATCTATATGCAAAACAAATTATCTGGGCAGCTGGCTCTATGAAGAGGAATGTGGCATCAGGATTGGAGGAAGACTCATCAACAACTCTCATTGTACAGATGACACAATCTTGCTTGCTGAAAATGGAGGAGGACATGAGGCACTTGCTGCAGAAGGTCAAAGACTAAAACCTTCAATATGGATTGAAGTGCAACATCAAGAAGACAAAGATTCTCACCACTGGGCCAATTAGCAGCATTATGATAGATGGAGAAGAGATTGAAATTGTTAAGTTTCAGCTTGCTTGGCTCCACAATCAACACTCCTGGTATCCATAGCCAGAAAATCAAAAGACAAATTAAACTGGGAAAATCTGCTGTCAGGAACCTCTCCATAGTACTGAAGAGCAATGATGTCAATCTAGAGACTAAGGTACACCTGATCCAGGCCACAGTCTTCACAATTACTTCCTATGCATCAGAGAGCTGGGCAATGGCTAAGGATGACAGAAGAAATGATGTCTTTGAGTTGTGGTGCTGGAGAAGAGTACTGAATATGCCATGGACTGCTAAAAGAACAAACAGGCCTGTCCTGGAAAGGGTGAAAGAAACCAGGCTGCTCCTTGGAGGCAAGGATTTTGAAGCTCTGTCTGACATACTTTGGTCAGGTTGCCAGGAGGGACCAGTCCTTTAAGCCATCCTACTTGGAAGGGTGGAGGGACAGTGCAAGAGAGAAAGATCTTGGATGAGATGGATTGATTTAGTGACTGATATAATAGGGGGAGGTATGTCAGAGACAAGCTGTTGTACGTAGGTTGCTAAGTCACAAGCAATTCGATGGCAAACAAAAACAAAAACTTTTTGAGCACTTACTACTTGCCAGGTCTTCTGGCTCAGTATGTTAATCCTTACGCAGGTGCTCTGAAGGTTGGTGTGATGCTTTAGGAATAAAGAGGCTGAGAGACTATGACTAGAAGCTGCTCTGATTTTCATTATGAGGTTAGGATGTTGAGAAGGGCAGGTGAAGGTACCATTCAAACACCAGGACTGATGGCAAAAGATGATGATGAAAAGAACATTCGTAAGGGACATGTTGCTGAGGAGCACATCGGGTGACCTGGAGGGGAAAACACTCAGCCCCTTCTCCCATCCCCCTGGGGACCTTGTCCTAGGTGAGGCTCTGAAGATGAGGGGACCTAGGAAGTCCATAACAGCAGTCTGTCCCCACTCTGTCCTTATGCCTTGCCAGGACTCTCAGATACCTGGGTCAGCTGGGGCCAAAGGAAGAAGCAGAAGTGAAGCCAGCTGCTGGCTGGCTTATTCACTGAAGTCACCAAGTGAATTTCCTTCCCAAGGAGGTTAAGGAGAAGGCAGAGCTACATCAGGTCCCAGAGCGGGGGCAGGACAAAGAGGGGAGAATGTGGTCAGAGGAGAGGTGGGCAGGGGGTGGCAGAGGTGAGTGTGTTCAGCTTGAGCTTATACTTTTCTTTTTCCTTTGGAAAGTCAAGTGAGTCTGGGATACATCTCTCTCTCTCTCACGCGCATGCGCGCACACACACACACACACACACACACACACACACACACAGAGAGAGAGAGAGAGAGAGAGAGAGTGTGAGAGTGAGTTTTTCTT
>NW_006399859.1:6893198-6946653 GCF_000299155.1 Elephantulus edwardii
ACTTTTGTTAAAATCACAATATGAATGAAAATTAACTTTTCTGTAAACTTTTGTTAAAATCACAATTTAAAAAATGGGAAAAACAAAACAAAACAAAAATATGGCTGGCTTTCAGAACAGTCCCAAGAGAAATTCCATTTGGCATCCCCAATTCACAATCCTAATAAGAGCCTAATGAGGTGGACAGACACACTGCCTGTACTAATGGGCTTGAGCACGCAGAGACTGAAGGCAGGGCAGGAAGGGGCAAGGTTTCCATCCGTCGTTCACAGGGGGCTGTGACTCATAGTGGTCTTCACGGCCCTTAACAACAACAAGAGCTTGTGATAACGGCAATGGTGGCTGAGTGGTGGAATTCTCACCTTCCATAAGGCAGACTTGGGCTCTATCTGCAGCCAAGGCACCTCATGCACCATTCATTACCTTGTCTGTCTGTGGAGCCCTGAGCATTGCTACGACACCGACCAAGTTTCAGTAGCACTTCTACACTAGGATGAACCAGAAAAGCCCAGTGATCGACTTCCAACCATTAGCCAATGGAAAATCGTTTCAAATCTGATGGTGTGTGGGGTTGCCACGAGTAGGTGGCTGACTCGACAACAGGAACAACAAGCCCTTGTGCATCCTGGTTTTGCAAAACAGTTTCTTAGCCCCTGAGCTCTGGCTGTGGGTGGTGGCTGGGCTGACTCAGTGTGAAGGAGGAGGTTGGAGAGCTGGAAAGGCCAACGTGGAAAGTGACCCCATCTGACTCTGAAGGAGGTGGCAGTAGATGGAACACCACTAGGATATTCCAGGATAGCCCAGCCTCTACCTGTTCATCACAGCTGTAGGCCCACGAGATGGGAATCGTGTTCAGAGGGAAGCGAGGGCAGAAAGAGCAGCAAAGACATGTCACCTTAGATTTTTAACTCGGGCCCCCTTGTCCATTCTTTCAACAGATATTTATTTAGCACCCATTGTGTGTCAGAAGGGAACTCTGATGGCTTAGTGGTAAGGAACTGGAATGCCAACCCAAAGGTATGCAGTTTGAACACATCAGCTGCTCCATGGGAGAAATACGGGCAGTCTCCTCCTGTGAGATTTACTGCCTCTAAAAACCTTCTGGAGGATCAGCTGTGGGTCAGTTCTGACTCTCTGGTACACAATAGCAGCATGTGCCAAAAAACTATTTTATTTTACTTGGCTCCACAAGCAATACTCACAGCAGCCTCCATCAAGAGGTGAAAGGACGTGTGGCATGGGACAATCTGCTGTCAAGGGCCTCCCCAAAGTGCTAAAGAGCACCCACATCACTTTAAAGACTAAGGTGCACCTGATCCAAGCCATAGTCTTTTTACTTATTTTCTATGCATCGGAAAGTTGGACAGTGAATAAGGAGGATGGAAGAAGTGATGCCTCTGAATTGTATTGGCAAAGAATAATGAATATATTCATGGGATGCCAAAAGAACAAACAAATCTGTCCTAATGAAAGTACAACCAGGGTGATTCTTGGAGGCGAGGATGCTGAAACTTTGTCTCATATACTTTGGGTATGTTGTCAGGTGGGTCCAGTCCTTGGAAAAAAACCATAATAGATGGAAAGGTGGAGGGTCAGAGAGAGAAAAGAAGACCCTCAACAAGATGGATTGAGTGCTGGTAGTATAGCGCATAATGTATGGGGCTAGTAGCCGAAAGATCTGTGATTCTAATCCACCAGCTGCTCCTTGAGAGCAAGACAGACAGTCTCCTACTGTGAAGAACACAGCCTTGAAACCCCAATGGAAGACTGCGAAGAGTCAGAACTGACTTAATGGCAGGAGTTTTTAAATAAAAAGAACAAATGTGCCACTGTGAGGTCGAGGCTTTGAACCCATCAGTCACCCCACAGGAGAAAGAGGAAGGTGTCTGCTTCCAGACAAATCTGGAATCCTACGGGCAGTTCTACTCTGTCCTCCAGGATCACTATGAATCGGAAGCATGTCCTAGGCCAGGTGTCACTGGGTAGTATAAGAAGTTTACACTCAACCCTAGTGGCCTAGGAGTAAGGAGTTGCATTGCTAACCTGAAGGAACACGGTTCAAATCCACCTGCTGCTCCACAGGAGAGAGATGGGCAACCTCTTCTTGTGCAATATTGTACTACCTCTGAAAACCCACCGGAGTGTCAGCTATGAGTTGGTTCTAGTTTGATGGCACACAAGAACAATACCAATTAACTGAAAGGCTGGCAATTTAAGGAGCGCCCAGAAGAGCCAGGCCAGAAAGGCCTGACCACTTTCCATAAGATTACAGTCCTTTGGAGCAGTTCTACTCTAACACATGGGGTGCCATCAGTTGGAACCACTTCAATGGCAATGAGTCAGGTTTATGTGCCAAGCCGTGATGTGGGCACCAGGGAGATAACAGTGACTAAATTAAACAAGACTCTCTACCCTCATGGGGTTTATATTCTCAAAATCAAAACTCAAACTAATTATTTTGACACTGGAGCTGACTCACAGCTGACCCTCTAGCAGGTTTTCTAAGGCTGTAAGCCACATAGAATAAGATTGCTCATCTTTCTCCCTCTGGGCTGTTGGTGGATTCGAACCACTAGAGACACAACTTCTGGGTTAGCAGGGCAACTCCCTACAGACTATACCATCTGAGCTCCTTAAAGCTCACTGCTGTTGAGTGGGAGACTCGTCACCGAGTCTCCAATAGATTTTGGGAAGGCAGTAAATCACATGAGAGGAGTCTGCCCCTCCTACACCTTGATAGGACATTACCAAAAAATTTAAAAAATAAATGCACGGCCATCAAGTCAACTCTGACTCATGGTGACCCCCTCCCCTGGGATTCCTAGGATGTAAATCTTAATGAGAGGAGGCTGGCCAGCATTCTCTCTTGGTGTGCCTAGTGGATCCAACCACCAACCTATCCGTTCGCATCCCAACATATACGTTAGATGGTAAATGCTGAGGAGAAACAGTGGAGCAAGAAAGGAGAGAAGGAAATGAAG
Source organism: Elephantulus edwardii (assembly GCF_000299155.1). Classification (NCBI taxonomy): domain Eukaryota; kingdom Metazoa; phylum Chordata; class Mammalia; order Macroscelidea; family Macroscelididae; genus Elephantulus; species Elephantulus edwardii. The sequence continues at coordinate 6,896,180 of NW_006399859.1, forward strand.
AAGGTGCAATCCAAGAGGATGCCATCCACGTGCAGACCTGATGGAGACGAAGAGATGAGTGTCGGAGGGAGTCACAACAGGTGCACAGGTCCTGAGGTAGAAGGACAAGCCAGATGCTGGAGGAAAAACGAGGAGGCCAGGATGAGTGAGGAAAAGAAGGCAGGAGGGGTTAAGGTGGAGATTAGAGGTCACATATAACCCAGTGATTCTTGTAAGGGCTTTGGTTTCTCTGCTGAGTGAGTCTAAAGGCACCAGAGCAAAGGGGTGTGTTGCTGTGACTAGCATTTTAACAGGACTGCTGCATGGACATGGTATGGAAAGACCAGAGCAGCAGCAGAGAGAACCACCAGGCCTTTGTGGGGCTTAAGTGAGAGAAGACTGTCATTGAGAGAGGTGGCAGTGGAGGTGATGAGATGCAATGTCAGTAGGATCTTCTGACATGTGAGAGGAAGAGAGTGGTCTAGAGTGAGTCCATGGTCTGAGCCATTTACTGAGAGGGGTCCTCCCCTCCAGGTCCAATCACCCTACCGCCGATGCCTAGGCAAAGGGAAGATGAGAATCACCCCGAGAGCTCTGCCAATCTGCACATCCAGCCCTCGCTGGGTCTGCATCCTTCCCTTGGAATGAGAACTACTGCTGACATCAACACTTCTCAGACTTCACAGTACAGATGAATCATCTGGGGATCTTGTTAAAATGCAGATTCTGAATCAAGAGGTCTAGGATGGGGCCTGACAATCTTCAAGTGTAGCGAATGCTGACATGAGGCTTGATGCCACTGGTCAGAAGACCACACATGGGTCAAGAAGATCCCACGGCATGTCCCAGACACACTGCAAGGATCTTCCTTCCCTGACCATCTGCATCATCCTGATTCTTGGCCTTTTCAGGACCAAGAATCAAACTGGGAGTGAGCCCAAGAGTCCGACCTTTCTGAAGCTGCCCAGGCGATTCAGTCAGAAGATTGGGAGTCCTCTAGCAAACTTGACTATGGCCACAGCAGCCATTCTTAGCATTTCCCCCATGCTTTGCCCCTGATAACCCAGTTATCTAGCCACTGCACCCCATGGACAGTACCCCAACACCGTCAAATTGGCCTCTCAGGCCCTGCTCCAGCTCTTACAGCTCAGGACAGCAGCTCCCCTCAGAATGTCTTTCTGAAGTTCCCTGAGGGCAAACAGCCAAGGATCTGGAAAAGGGGTAAATACGGGCTGACCCCAGGGCCTAAACAAGCAAATACTAAAAAAGTGGTGTCCACAGGTGTGCACTGCCAAAGGGCTGAGCAATCTTCTGAGGCGGATGAGAGCTCACAGCGATGGGGCACCTGTGCTGGCCCAAGCCAGGATATGGTTATGGCTTGACTGAAGGGCTGAGGAGGCTGGGAGCATAAAGGAAGCCCTTCAGGTGTGATGTTCTCATTCACCATGCCCTCTCACTGTCAGGACTCACACATATCACACGCTAGGGAGGAGGGAACAGACCAAAGATGTGGAAGGACAGACAGAGGAGGAATAACTTGGTAAGTTAGTAGGCTCCTTTGGGAAGCTGAAACCTAGAATGTTTGAACACCTGAAATGTCAGAACTGGAGGGCTTAGAAGTCCTTTAGTATAAAGGACTTGCATTTTATAGGTGGAGAAACTGCAGCCCGGAGGGGTGATGGGACTTGGCCAAGGTGGCTCACCTGGGTAAGGAGGCCAACTATTGACCTTGCTCTGGTCCAGCTCCTGTATGCCCACAACTAGGAGCCATCTTATGTGTGGCCTCATCTTTGCCCATATCTGGGCCAGTCTCTAATTTTGATAACCTGCCTGTCCTCAGCTCTAGGCCTCCAGAACTAACCCACTCACCTCAAGCTCTAAATCCTGCCAGCCTTGTGACTTGGTGCCCTACGCAGACCCTTCACCCCCAAAGGAGGAAGTCAGTGAGGGCTGGGGCAACCAGGAGAGGCTTTAGAGAGCTGGACCTTGAGCAGCAGGTGTTCATGTTCAGCCAAGAGTGGAGAAGAAGAGAGGAGTAAAATCCCAGAGACTGGAGTGAGAGCTGAAGGCAAAGAGGCCAGGGTGGAGCCTGGCAGAAGGGGGCAGCGGGAGGCATGGCCAGGCTCCAGAGCAGAAGGCCTCAAACGCCGAGCTGAGAAAGAGCCAGCATTCCCACCAAGCAGCACTTCACACAGGAATGACTTCCGATCTGCCCCAGTCCCTCTGCTACTTCCCTTTAGGCCATATGGAGCCCCAGAACCTGTATGTATGGGTGTAGTTGGGACACTCCCTCTGTCCAGTCCTGACTCGCATCCACCATCACCCTGGGACCAGAACTTGCTGAGAAAGAGTCCCAAATGGGTTACTGGGAAACAGTGTGTGGTGAGGGGGGAAAGGAGGAGAATCAGAAGGAAATCTAAACCTTAGACACAGCAGGCCACGAAGCCCACCACCCCTGAACAACAACAAGAGGCAGTGCTGTGTGCTGAGCACAGATCAAGCTCTGTGTCAGACACAGAGGACTGGAATACTGCATGCACCACTCGCAGGCTGAGTGACTCTGGATAAGTCAGCTGACCTCTCTGAACCTTACAGATTCCTTTCTGACACTGGCATGATAGTAACAATTGAGTCTAAAAGAGTTTTGTGAGAATATATATCAAGCCCATAGAATAGTGTCTGAAATAATACCAAACCCAAACCCACTGCAGTATCTGGATTCAGACTCAAGGTGACCTTCCACTGGGTTTCGGAAGCTGTCACTCTTTACAGGAGGACACTGCCCATCTTTCCCACATGAAGCAGCTGGTTGATTAGAAGCACTGACCTTTGGGTTAGCAGCGCGGCATGTATTACACAAATGCTTTGCTAAATATTTGCCATTAGGATTTTATTCAAAGGAGGAAGAGAGTCCAGGAAAAGCTTAAGAGATGGTGAAGACGGAATTTGAGACCCAGTCAGGGTTGACTGGAGTGAAGATATCTCAATCAGCGAGACTGGGAACTGGGAAGGAAACAGTAATGAGGAAGGAAATGCAGAGCAGGTAAACGCTTACTCTAGCTCCCTGGAGGAGGAATTAATGAGAAGAGGTAAGAAGCCCCACTCATTTGCCAGTTTGTCATATGGTGGTAGCGTGTGTGCACTGAGGCTGGACACTATTCCACCAGCATTTCGAATTCTAGCAGGGTCACCCACGGTGAACAGGTTCCAGTGGATTTCTGAACTAAGACTAGGAAGTAAGGTCTGGTGATCTACACCTGAAAATCTGCCAATGAAAATCATATACATGTACAACAGAATATCGACTAGCATTGTATTAGATGATTAACTCCCTATGATGGAAGGCACTCAAAGTACATAAATGGCCTCAAAAATATACTTGAGTGGACCAACAGTCAGGATGAGGCAATATTTCACTCTGTTGTACATGGCACCAGCATGGTTGGAGCCAATTCAAGGGCAACCAAGACTAAGAGGAACACAAGCTAAAAAGTAATAGAAACGGCTGAGCACACTAGGCTGAGAGGGCTGGGCTGTGAGCTTGAATGCCCGTTCCCTGTGTGGTTTGGGTCAAGTGTATTCCTCTCTCTGAGTCCACTTCTCCTCCACTGGATGAGGGTAGTAACTAAAGGTGGCCTGGGAGCACGATCGAAAATGGTTCCATCTACTCAAGTGCTTGTCCAGAATAAGGACTGTCCAGAAAACTGTTCTGATTCTCTCAGGCCGTTTCTTCTCTGAACCTTCACTGAGAGAGTGAACTCAGGCCAGGTTGGCTCAAGGGCTGACAGGAGGCAGTGGCTCGAAGCCTTGACCTTTTGGTCCAGAGTGAATACTCTGGTCATGGGACAGCTCAGAATAGCCAGAGACACTATATTCAGCTGTCATGGGAGGTCCTGAGATCCCAGGCCTGGGCAGCAGGCCTTGGAGGAGTCCTCACAGGCCTCCTCCCCCATGTCTGAGACAACCAGCCTTCTTCTCTGGAAGTTTCAAGCCAATTCTCTCCAGAACTCCAGACAGAAGTTAGGCTTGCCTTGAGCCAGAGAGCATGAAACTGCACCCCAACACCCCAGAATCCAAATACTTTCTGAGGTGTCCATGACCTAGGCCAGCCCCCAACTACCCTGTGACCTTGGTAAACACTCCTTTCTGGGCTTCAGCTTCCTCATCTGTCACAATAACAGCTTATATTGAATACACAGAAGCTTACAGTCTAGAGAGGGAGACAAACCTGAATCAAGCCAGGCAGCTGATGAGCATTTTATTAATATATTTTTATTTTATTTTTTTTTAGTAAAGAGAGTTCTGGGTCTGAACCCTCACCAAGCCTATAGGGTCACAGAGGCAATATGGAGGTAATGAGTGATGCTTGAGGCTGAATGTGAGGACTAAAGAAACGTGAACTAGGAGAACACAGTGCCAATGGGAAGAGCACATGCAAAGGCCCTGGGGCATGGAAGATCTAGCACATTAGAGACATTGGAAAATCAGCCAGGGCACTGGAGCCCATTGAGCGATTTAGAGGGCCAGGCCAGAGGTGGCTGGAGAGGCAGGCAGGGTGCTGGAAACTTCAGTAGAAAGCATTGAAGCAGGCAAGATAGCAATCTGATTGATTTTTCAGTTGAAAAGTCTCCTGTGGTTGCCACAGTGGAGAATAAATTTGAAGGGCCAAGGTCAGGAGGTTGTTGAGGTGGACTGGTGGGGAAAATGACGTCTGGACCAGAAAGTGGACATGTAGATGGGTAGATTAGAACGGGATCTAGACATAGTCATGAAGTGAAATGGTAATACAATCAACTGGAGTAATAACAGAAGCCTGCGCTTCACTGACTATGCAAAGGCATTGGACTGTGTGGATCACAAGTGTAGCTAACTTTTAGAAGAATGGTAAGCTCAGCACACCTGATAATGCATATGCAAAACCTATACCTGGACCTGGAAGCAGTCATCAAAACAGAGCAAGGAAACACTGCATGGTTCAAAATCAGTAAAGGTGTGCATTAGGGATTCATCCTATATCCATACCTTTTCAATCTATATGCAAAACAAATTATCTGGGCAGCTGGCTCTATGAAGAGGAATGTGGCATCAGGATTGGAGGAAGACTCATCAACAACTCTCATTGTACAGATGACACAATCTTGCTTGCTGAAAATGGAGGAGGACATGAGGCACTTGCTGCAGAAGGTCAAAGACTAAAACCTTCAATATGGATTGAAGTGCAACATCAAGAAGACAAAGATTCTCACCACTGGGCCAATTAGCAGCATTATGATAGATGGAGAAGAGATTGAAATTGTTAAGTTTCAGCTTGCTTGGCTCCACAATCAACACTCCTGGTATCCATAGCCAGAAAATCAAAAGACAAATTAAACTGGGAAAATCTGCTGTCAGGAACCTCTCCATAGTACTGAAGAGCAATGATGTCAATCTAGAGACTAAGGTACACCTGATCCAGGCCACAGTCTTCACAATTACTTCCTATGCATCAGAGAGCTGGGCAATGGCTAAGGATGACAGAAGAAATGATGTCTTTGAGTTGTGGTGCTGGAGAAGAGTACTGAATATGCCATGGACTGCTAAAAGAACAAACAGGCCTGTCCTGGAAAGGGTGAAAGAAACCAGGCTGCTCCTTGGAGGCAAGGATTTTGAAGCTCTGTCTGACATACTTTGGTCAGGTTGCCAGGAGGGACCAGTCCTTTAAGCCATCCTACTTGGAAGGGTGGAGGGACAGTGCAAGAGAGAAAGATCTTGGATGAGATGGATTGATTTAGTGACTGATATAATAGGGGGAGGTATGTCAGAGACAAGCTGTTGTACGTAGGTTGCTAAGTCACAAGCAATTCGATGGCAAACAAAAACAAAAACTTTTTGAGCACTTACTACTTGCCAGGTCTTCTGGCTCAGTATGTTAATCCTTACGCAGGTGCTCTGAAGGTTGGTGTGATGCTTTAGGAATAAAGAGGCTGAGAGACTATGACTAGAAGCTGCTCTGATTTTCATTATGAGGTTAGGATGTTGAGAAGGGCAGGTGAAGGTACCATTCAAACACCAGGACTGATGGCAAAAGATGATGATGAAAAGAACATTCGTAAGGGACATGTTGCTGAGGAGCACATCGGGTGACCTGGAGGGGAAAACACTCAGCCCCTTCTCCCATCCCCCTGGGGACCTTGTCCTAGGTGAGGCTCTGAAGATGAGGGGACCTAGGAAGTCCATAACAGCAGTCTGTCCCCACTCTGTCCTTATGCCTTGCCAGGACTCTCAGATACCTGGGTCAGCTGGGGCCAAAGGAAGAAGCAGAAGTGAAGCCAGCTGCTGGCTGGCTTATTCACTGAAGTCACCAAGTGAATTTCCTTCCCAAGGAGGTTAAGGAGAAGGCAGAGCTACATCAGGTCCCAGAGCGGGGGCAGGACAAAGAGGGGAGAATGTGGTCAGAGGAGAGGTGGGCAGGGGGTGGCAGAGGTGAGTGTGTTCAGCTTGAGCTTATACTTTTCTTTTTCCTTTGGAAAGTCAAGTGAGTCTGGGATACATCTCTCTCTCTCTCACGCGCACACACACACACACACACACACACACACACACACACACACACACACAGAGAGAGAGAGTGTGAGAGTGAGTTTTTCTTGGCAACAACATGCAAATTACAGGCAAAGTCAAGGTCCTCAGGCTAGAGCGAGGCCCTAAAATGGGAAGAAGGCAGGTTTTAAGCCAGGGCTTCCCCAAGCTCCAACACACTCCCCTCCTCCTCTTCTCACCACTCTAAGCATTTTACTGTCTGCAATACCCATCCTCTGCCATCTGCCTGGCTAAATTCCACTTGCCCCTCAAAGCTTGCCCTGCCATTACCTCCTATGGGGCAGTTCCTTCATCCCACTCTCCTCACTGGATTCCAGGAGGACCCTTGCTCCTCTAGCCCAGAAAGCCCTTTCATGGTCCCTACCATACAGTGTCATTATCATCCTTGTGTTGTGTATCTGCAGCATTCCCTCAGAATACAAGCCAGGCTCATTCTATCTCAGCTCTCACCTCCTCAGCCCTCCCCCTTTAGGCTTGGTGCCCAGGGAACCAGGAAACCAGCTGCTCCAGCCAGTACTATCGCCCCTGAAGAGCCTAGATGGACCTCCTGCCCCAGTCAAGGAGTCCCTATCTTCCAGGGCCAACACCAAAGCTGAGGGAGAGAAGGAAGCTCTTCAGAGGGGAAAAGTGACCTCACCATCTGATCCCAAAACCAACAACCAGCCTGAGCTAGGACTCATGGAGGGTGGAAAACAGGGAGCAAACTCCTCACTGAGACTCCACTCTCCTGTATTAAGGCAGCAAGTAGTAGACTTGCTGGGGTTTCCTCTTTCCTGAGGTATATACATTCACATGCAGGCACACACAAGGTCTCTGTCACATACACGAGCACATGCACCATCACTGACTTACAGGATCACACACACACATAACACGCTATCCCACTTAGGACCTCATACACATCATCTCAATCAGCCTCACATATTCCCCTCCCCATATCCACATACGCAGAGGGTTTCATGTACATACACACAGCCTGACATGCAAAGCCTCAGACACACATAGCCTTTCACACATGCCGAACACCACACTACACTCAGAGGAACACTCTCACCTCATCTCTCACACATGAAGGCAGCAACCCTCTTACACATACACTCTTTATTTCTTACGTGCGCACTCTCTCCTTCACAGCCTCATTCTCACAATGTCCATCTCTCAAAACACAGTCACACCAAATTCATCTGACAGAGACTCTTGCACACTCACAGAATTGTGGTCACCTCTACACACACACCCCATGATCACTGTGAAAATCTCACACTCAAATGCATACTCTTACCAACACTCTCACAATCTCAGTCTCACACACATACACTCTCAGTCTCACTCATACACACTCACATACAAATACTCTCACACTCTGAAACACACACACATACACACTCTGAGTAGAACTTACACATATCTTTATTCTCACACACAGACTTTCTCATGCACATGAACCATCTCCCACCCACACAGAGAATCTCTCTCTTACACAGATTTTTTTCCTCTCTCACACATACAGCTTTACTTTCACACACATTCACAAGACTCTAGTCTCGAATTTAGACCAAAAATGAAAATCCCAGTCCCCCGATGTGAGGAGGCTTGCTGTCCCATGAGGGGGAGGGGTAAACAAAGGTGACAGCCAGCAACAGCACCAGCAGAGCAAAGATGGAGGGAGGGTGGGCAGGAGGCTAGTCGCTGCGCAGAGAATCTGCAGAGAGGCAGCGCAATGCAGCTAGGCCAGCTGGGAGGAGGGAAGCCTGGGTTCTAATCCCAGCTCTGCCCTCAGTTCTGTATGCCCTTGGGCAGGTCCATCCCCTTCTGGGTCTCAGTGTCCTCATCCATTACTCTCAAGAGGACAGGAAGAGACTATTTAACCTTTCTGTGGGGCTACCAGGAAGAAAGTGGAGAAATCCTTCTAACCCCCAACTCCATGGCTCCCCTAACTTGCTCAGCTTTTTCTTCAGAGTCTGTTCTTCAATGAACAGTCACTCAAGAGAACTAACACTTTTCTCTAAGAATGTGTACACCAACAAGACCCCAAACCAAACCAGTTGATTTGCTTTTCCATACTGGGTCAAGGCCGCTGGAAACCGAGAAATGTTAGGTAAGAGATGAATAGGAAAGGGGGCGGGATCATGCCTCTCTGCCAAGGGTCAGAGGCCTAAAGGCTGAGGTCAAGGGTGGGGATGGGGGCGGGGAGACCCAACTTCTTTCACTTCTGGCTAGAGAGTTAAGAAGGTGAGAGGACAATGTGGAAGTTGGGCCTGATCTTTGCTTCTGGGAAGCCAAGCAGTAGGGGAGAAGATAATGCTCTCCAAGGTCAAATGTGGGCTGAACCTGCAGCGGCTCCAGTCCAGCCTTTGCCCAGCCTGCCCCCTCCAGCATATGCGCTTCAACCTCCAAGGACCCCTCCCCCTCTGCTCCCCACAGCTCAGCCACAGCATCCAGTTACATAATCCTCTGGCTGAGGGGGCCTGTGTCAGGAGAGGGGAGGGGAGGTCTCAGAGAGCCTCAGACCATTCCAGGGAATGAGAAAGTGTTCACACATTGCTCAGGAGAGGATGGAGGCCCTGGAGATCAGAGTTCTAGTCTTGCTTGGCCTCTAACTCCCTGAGTGACCTTGGGCAGGCTCCTTAGCAGCCAAACCAGGCTCTCTCCCAGTTACTGGACCTCCATAGAGACACCTATTCTACAATTTAAGATATTAACACTATGACTTACTGCCCCCTCCCTCACAAGCTAAAACATGGAATGTTTTAGACTAGTAACCAATCTATTATAACTACACCTCAGTACAGGCTTTCTCTGCCTTGTGAGGGTCTCAATGTCCCCTAACTCACCCCACTGGCCTTCCACAGACCTTTTTGCTCATTCTTAGCCCCACCCTCACCTTTATGGCTCAGCTCTCGCTCCAGTGTGCAGGAAAGAAGGGACATGGGACAGTAAGGACCAGCAGGACAGAGGCAGGGGTTTGCCTGGTGAAGGGCTAGTGGGGAGAGGTTTTGCTTTAAACCCAACTAGGCTGAGTCCTGTCCTTCCCTCTCATGCATGAGGCCTTCTTTGGGCCTCTGAGGACAGAGTCCAGTACAGGCCAGGGGTGTCTCTCCCAGAGTAGGGGTTGCTATCCTATCTGCTGTTCCTTTGGGCCCAGCAGCAAAGGCCCTTAGAGCTCACCAGAACCCCATCCTGTATTTTACAGATGAGAAAGCTGATCCACAGAGGCCATCTGGGGGACCAAGGTCAGCATCAGGGTGTCCTTTCTCCCCAGCAACAAGCTACTGTCATTAAAGAGGAGTGTCTGATGAAGACACACCCACCTTTCACACACCTCTTTGCAAGCTGTCCCCAAGGGCCCCCTCCTGACCCTTCACAGGTCCCAGAGAAAGCACTGGACCCTTCCCACATCTTTCCCTTCTTACAAGGAAGAAGGAAAGTCTCTCTTCTCTCTCCAGGAGGAAGTCCCAGAGGCAAGGCCCTCCATGCAAGCTGGCAGCCCAGCCCTATACCAACTGTGGCTGATTCAGACAGTGACCCTACAGGATAGAGAACTGCTCCAATGGGGTGTGAAGCTGAAATATTTACAGGAGCAGAGCACCAGGTCTTTTCTCCTGCTGAGCTGCTGGTGGGTTTGAACACTGAACCTTTCAGCTGGAAATCAAGTGCTTAGCCATTGTATCTCCTGAGGTACCAAGCTACTAAGGAGCCACAGGGCAATTTCCTCATTGGCCCTCTCCTCAGAGTAGCCTGAGATTGCTTCCTCTGCCTCTCTGTCTGACCTGGCCTCACTCAGGCTCTTCTGCAGCCCTCTCAGCTACAGAACCCCTGTGTTTGTGTGTGTCTGTGTAGGTGTTTGTGTGTGTGTGTGTGTTTTAGGCGCTCACTGTTTCCTTTCTCAAGCACAATTTAGAAGGCAGTTCTCTATCACATCTGTCTAATGGGGTAAAGGCACAAATGTGCAGGCACAGGTTCTCCTGAGCACTCTAACATACACACATGCTCGCTCATTCCACTACATCCTTCATCCACCCAAATATACACCACCACATTCACATAAATATGCACCATTTACTCGTGCACACAAACACACCCCTTCATACGCATACATACTGACATCAGAAACACATCACACACATACCAAATCGCTCACTCTCCAAGAGTCACCCTTTCTCGTTCCAGTAGGTGCACACATACACACACGCGCGCACACACCTCTCCAGTGTAAGCTCTTTGGGCGCCAGTTCTCCAATCCACCCCAGCCCTCGGGGAGGGAGAGGACACTGCTTTTCCTGCTCGCTCTTCTAAAGGGGTTGTCACTTACCCGCGCGTAGCGGGATGAGTAGGGGTCCTCAAACAGCGCCCAGATGCGCGGCTGCCAGCGGCGCCAGAAGCCACCCGTCCGTCCATCTGGAGAGTCGCTGAGGGCCAGGCGCTTGGTCATTTCCAGCTCGTCCTCGCCGTCCCCCGAGTCGCCGGGGCCGTCGGCGTCCGCGTCGTCAGCGCTGTTGTCCAGGGGAGCACCGCCAAAGCTGTCAAGCGCCTCCTCGGCGTCGCGGTGCTGGCGGTATGTCATCCAGCAGCAGGGTTCCACGTCCGTCTCGTCAATGCCCCAGAAGGCCAGTTCTTCCTCGTAGAGGGGCCCGCACACGTCGGCGGGGCAGTGCAGCTTGCCCGTGCGGTAGTAGTTCAGAATGTGCGCGAAGACGCCGGGGTGGCGGTCGAAGAAGAACTCGTCTGCGCGCGGGTCATAGTCGAAGTGACTGTGGGCGTCGGGCTCCGCCAGCCAGGCGAGCCGCGTGCCGGGCAGCGTGCGCAGCGTCGAGCGGTACGTCTGGTGGCGCGTGCCGCCCACGTTGATCACGATGCGCTCGCTCTCGTCCCCTTGGCCCATTGCGGCGCCCCCTTAGGCATGGCGCGGCCCAGCGACACCCATGGGAGCAGCCGCCAGGGGGAGTCGGTGCCGGGGAGGGGGGCGCGCAGCCTCCTCCCCCCTCCCCCCAGCCGTCGGGGGGGACAGAGGAACTTAGTTCTGGCCACCCCAACGAGCTACCCAAGTCCCTCGGGGCGCTTTCTGTTGGTCCAGGAGGATGCGCGGGATCCTAAGGGTCTCCAGGCGCTAGAGGTGGGAGGGAGCTGGTCCGGTTGCGAAGGAGGCAGAGAATGGAAGAAGGGAGGGGTTCGGCGCTCAGCAACAAGCCCCGGGAGGAGGAGAAGAGTAGGGGGGCCGGGTTCCCGTGCCCATCTCAGCGGGAAAATGGAGAAACCAACACAAAGGTTTTTTGGGGGGAAGGTCAGCTGCTCCCAACGCTAGACAGACCAGCCCCTGGAAGGGGGAGGGGAAGAGAGGGGACCAGGAAATCCACGCTCCGCTGTGTGGTGGTCGCCGCAGCGCGCTCTCGGCGCGGGGGAGATGGATGCTGGCTGCCTTCCTCCCTACGTGGCCGGGCTGCAGCTTCGGGCTCAGGGCGGGCACCGGCCCCCTCCCTCTCTCCTTGCCTGGCTGCCTGCTCCCCCCGGCGGCGGGCGCGCCTGCCCGCCCTCCTCGTTTCTTCTCCCCGCCTCCCGGAGGGATGGCGGGCCCCCTGGGTAGGGGCGCCCGGGGTGCCGCTAGGTGCGGCGGCCGCTGCGCGCTGCGCTGGGTATGTTTGGTTTGGAGCTGGATCTCAGGGCTGCGCTCCTACTCCAGCTTCGGCGGCGGTGCTGAAGGGACAGCTCCTGGGTTGGGGTTTTCCGATCTGGGTTCGGTCTGCGGAGCCGCGCGGGCAAGGGCTCCGGCGCAGAACCCTGCGTTCTGCGCCCCGCTTTGGGCAGACGGTTGGCGATGCCCAGAGGTGAGGGGCTGCGGCGGTCGGGCCCGAGAGGCGGGGGTGGCAGGTCGGGGTGCGGCGAGGCGAGGCTGGGGAGGCCAGGCGGGCTACACGCTGAGCGGCCGCCGCCGCGACGCTGCTGGTGACTAGCTGCTGCTCGGCTTGCTGGCTCGCTTCCTCGCTCGCGCGGTCCGCGTCCAGCCCGCCGCTCTCCGGACACAGGCTCTCGGCGCGCGCAGCCGCACTCGCCCCAAAGGGAGGCGCCGCGCTGGGTCCTAAAAAGCCCTGGTTCCGCGCCCCCCTCCCAGCCCTGCGAAGAGCTGGGCCTCCCTCAACCCAGGCTCTGGGGGCGTCCGCCTCGCACAGCTTCTGCTGCTCCCGGGAGACCCGCCAACGCTCCGCCCTCAGGAAGTGCCATCTGATGGGCGGGGGCTCCCAGAGACGTCTGGGCCTGTACCCCTGGGTCAGACGGAGGCGAGAAAGGCGTTAGCACACGCCCCTCTCTCCAAATCAGGGACTATCTGATCAGCAGGTGAGACAAGTTGCCCCTAACTACCGTCAGAGACACCCTGCCAATGACCAATACCGTCCGTTCTGGTAAACCTTTTAATACTTATTAGCCCTTCCCCAGCCTGGAGCTCCCATGACCCGTCTCTGTGGATCTTAAATGTCTTCCCAAATAGCAGTCCAAACACTGACCTCTACACCTTTCATTAACATTTTCAGACTCCTGTTAATTCCTTTTGTCCACTTATGCTGAGCCCTTCATAACTCCCAACTGACCCTAGTTTCTAGTAAGCCCCCACAGTGCCTCCCACAACCCTGCCACATTGATTAAGGCTAATTCTGGACCCTTAGGTACTGCTAAAGCAAAAGATATTCTGCTCTCAGAAATCATAGGCAGCAGCTGCGCCTGGTGTCCTTGGCCATTGCCACACCTTCCGCTTCCCCTCTGAGCTGATGTTGTGGTTGAGGGCTGGGTGGGAGTCGTTGCTTGCTGGGATACCTACAGCTTTACACAGACAGCCTGGGGGTAGGAGTTGCAGCAGACTTGTCTTTGCCCTAAAACTGTCCTGGCACCTGCTTGCTATTTACTTAGTTGGGCAATCACTGTTTTTTTACTCCTTACTTGTTCCAGGCTCTGTCCCAAGAACAGAGGCAAAAGAGATGAATCCGATTCAGGCCTTGTCCTCCAAAGGCTGCCAGTCCGATGGGCAGGTGGGCCTGGCTAGGGCTGGGAGGTCAGGCCCAGCTCCAGGAGCAGTTGTGCTGGGATAGAGACTTATTGATCCCAGTCCAGCCCAATCGAACACAGGCTGCCTGGGCAAAGGGCGATTTAATTAAGAAGACACAAGGCATTTATTTACCTGTTGGTGCTTGCTAACTGTGCAGACAGCTGTCCATCTACACAGTCCCACAGGCGTCACTGGGGGACTGGAGACTCAGCTTTGCCACAGACCTCTCTCTCCTCACTTGGCTGGGGAAATCCCAACCCAACCGCAGGTGAATCTGTGTGGTAGGGGGAAAAGGTTTGGAGAATTGGAGAACTATGAGTAGGGACAAATGATTGGGCAATGAATAGGGATTAGAAAGGACTAGGGGAGGGACAGAGAGGAGCAAAATTAGGGACAGAACTAGAGGCAGAGATGGACTGAGACAAAGTGAGGGCAGGATTCTGGGGCAAAGATGTAACCTTCTCACTCCCAGGACATTTCTACCGCCCGCTTAAAAGGATCTCTTTCTCCATCAATGAACGCATCCATTTCAGAATAATTAAAGGATCAAAATGCTTCCAGGTATCCCTTTCAACCACTACTTGTGAGAAGGTCTGGCTTATTTCAGCCTTGCCAGGGCCAAATTCAGATCCCCAGGACACAATCTCTCAGAGAGATCTTCTGGACCTAAGGAAATGGAGAGCCCAAGAGGAAGAGGAATACAAACACACTACACACACCCCCCCACACACACACACACACGCTGCTGGGAGAAACCAAGACAATAAGAGCCAAGGAAAAGGACTCCCCAAACCTTCCCTTCCAGCTGGATGCCCAATGTCTCTTCTTTCCCAGGATTTCAGGTGTGCTTTCTGCAACCCCAGGGACCGAGGGTTCCTCTTCTCTCTCCTGCAGGACCACGTGTGCTAAGAGTGTGATTCCCCAAACATCTCTATCCTGCTGCCTTCAACTTGCTTCAGACTCATAGTACCCCCCTGATTGAGTTTCTGAAGATGAAAATATTTATGGGAGGAGACTCCCCATCTTTCTCCCACAGAGGAACTGGTGAGTTAGAATTGTCAACCTTTCAGTTAGCAACCCAACCCCCTATGCTCTATATATCACCAGGGCTCCTTAACCATCTGTCTTTACAGCTCATTGCATTTCCGTGAAAGGTCTATCATCTCTTCTACGGCTTCTCCTTGTTTGCTTCCCCTGCCACCCCTCACCCCCCCAGTGCCTTAGCACACAGTGCTGCTGTCCCTAGATGCTATCAAGTCAACCACGACTCAGTCACAACACAGTGAACAAGAGATGGAAACCTTGCTGTATCCTGCACCATCCTCACAACCTTCACCATGTTCAAGCCCGTGGCTAGTCACTGTGTATTCCCATCTCATGGACGGTCTTCTTTTCTTTACTCTGCCTAACCCTTCACTTTTCCCAGCATTATGCCTTTCTCCAAGGATGGGAACCTTCTGACAACATCCCCAAAAGCAAAAGCCAGTGAAAGTAAGCTGCCCCATCCTTGCCTCTTAGGAGCACCCTGGTTGTACCGTAGTTAGTTCCTCACTAACTGAGGCTTGATTGTTTGAGGAATTCCAACAGAGAGGCTGGAGTCCCTGAGTCCCAGTGTCAAGAAATGGGGAAGGGGAATCTAGAACCTCTAACTGAGGCACAATCAAGGGAGGGGATTGTCTAAGGTCTCAGAGGGAGACAGTTCATCTAACTCAGAAAACTGCCCTGGCTGAGCCAGGATAGAAGCTAAAGATCTGGGTGGCAGGGAAAGCAGGTGGAGAAAGGAGAAAAGTAGGTAGATGGAAACACTGGGACCCTAATAGGAGGGAGGCTGGATGAGTAGGGGTGTTAGTTAAGCCTGGCCCTGGAGGGCCAAGAAGACCTGGAGTGAGCGAGCAGTCAATGAACAAGAGAGGGCCGTGGTCCTGAGGTGCCCAATGCTGCCCCATTTTAGGATTCTCACTTTAGTCCCTGATGCCATCTCCCAGCCCAGGCCCCACAGAATGTCCTCCCTCCTCTACCCCGAGCAGGGACAGAAAAGTCCCTTCTCTCACTCCCCCTTCACACTGCTAGAAGGCTGGCATTTTCAGAAAGCACAGAAAAAAGCGAAAGGGCAACAGAAAGGAAAAAAATCCCAGAGAAACAGAGGCGGGAGGAGAGGTTTCTGGCAAAGGCTTAACACCACCCACAACCACTGACCATAGACCCAGCTGAACCAAGGACCCCAACTCCTTTCTACTTCTGAGCAAGACTGCCTGTCCATAGGCACCCTGCCTCCCCTCTCACAGTCATGAACTGCTGTGGGTAGCATTAATCAGTGGTTGAAGACTTGTCCTGCCCCTAGTTAGTTCACCACTCTGTAGGGAAAAGATTCCTGTGAAGATTTACAGCCTTGGAATTTCTATGGGAAGGGCTCGACTCTGTCCCAGAGGTTCTCTATAAGCAGCCCCCTCCCCCAGTGGCATTGGCATTGCATCCCTCTTTTGTGTTTTCATTTGTTTATGTGTTAAATGGGAATAATGCCTATATCTGAGCATATCAGAGATGATGAGGATGGCACAGTTTAGGGCAAAGTTCTGATCTGGTGTTCACAGGGTTGCTAAGAGTCATGGTCAACTTGATTGCATCTACCAACCGACACACGCTTGGGGATATTAAGCACTCAGCTGCTGTCTGAAAATTGACAGTTCACACCTGTCCTGTCACAACAGAGAAATATGTAGCACTTTTTTCCCATAAAAATTCCCACCCAATCCAGATCCACTGTCATCAATTAGATTTGGTTTCATAGCTACCCTGTAGGGCAGAGCAGAACTACCCCATCGTGTTTCCAAGGCTGTAAGTATTTACAGGATCAGACTGCCACATCTTTTTCCATGGAGTAGACACTGGGTGTGAGCAACCATCCTTTTGGTGAGCTGTCAAATGCTTGAATCACCATGCCACCAGAGCTATTATATCAAGACTACAGCCTAGAAAACCTTCCAGGGCAATTCAACTCTGTCACATGGGAATTTTATGAGTCAGAATTGACTTGACAGCACCTAACAACAAAAACAGCATGTCTTTAACACCTCAGCCCTAGAATCCTCTCATTTACACGGGGGTGGGAGGTGCTGGGCTCTGGTGAGTTCTGCAGTCAAATTGACTAGAGCATGAGGTAAAGCTGAGAGTGGACTAGAAGAAGACGAAGAAAGCTCTGAAGCCAAGTTTGGCCTGTGTTGTCGCTCCTGGCACTTTGAGACCTTCGATCTGGTCCTGCTAGGCTCTGGAGCCGCCCCAAGTCCAGGTTGGCACAGCCTTCATATTGCTCTCCCAGGCAGCCAGGTTTGGCATTCCTGGTGGGTTGGAGTTCCATCTAGTGGCCATACTAGAAACGAAACAGATTGTGAGGGTAACAATAGCGGAGGTTCGGTGCTCTCTTCACAGACAAGACTTCTCTCCACCAGGGGGCAGGGAAGCATGGGCCTAAAGGGGCCTTAGCAGCAAATGAGCCTGACTCTGCTATCTAATCTGTGAGGGGGCTGCACTGGGCTCCTTCCAGCAGTTCCTGAGGGAAGGACTCCCATCTCTTTTAGGCCATGGACTGTCTGGAAAGGGACTGAAGTAAAAAATGCTCTGGAAATGTGGAGGTGTCTAGACCAGGATTTCTCCACTTCTCCACCATTAACTTTTTGGATAACTCTGCTGTGAAAGATTTTCTTTCCTGAGCATTGCAGGATGTTGAGCAGCATCCTGACCTCTATCCACTACATTCCAGGAGAAGTCTTCCCTAGTTTTCAGAAATAAGAGTGTCTGCAGATATCAACCAGTGTCTGCTGAAGGGTAAAAATCTCCTCCAATTAAGAACCACTTATCTAGTCTTTGGTTATGACTGAAGTTGAAAAACCATCATCCCAATTTAATCATTTGTATGTATGCGTACAGCAGCAAAATGCTACTTGAAATTTCCATGAGAATTTCAGCTTCAGTATTTTAACAGATAAGGTTATTGGCTTTTGGAATGACCACCAGGAAGAGGGAAGTTAGAGAGTCATTTGAGAAATGTGAAGGACCTACATTATAGTGAAAATAGTCTTGAAAAAGAAAATTGGAGAAGTCATATGTTTCTATTTAAAAATTTGCTACAAGACAAGAGTGATCAAGACTGTGGTGACAGAAGTCAGGCATAAAAGGTCATGTAATGTATGATTCCAGCCAAGTGAAATGTCTAGAAAAGACGGGAAATAGATTAGTAGCAGCTAGGAGCTAGCAGAAGGATCTTTAGTGGTGCAGTGGTTAAGCACCTGCTCTTAAGTGGCTTAAACAGATCTAGCCAAAAGGTAGACATACAAACCTGCTCCTGTAAAGATTATAGACTAGAAACCCCTATAAGGCAGTTGTAGTCTGCCATATAAGATCACTACAAGACAATCAACTCAGGGCACCTAACAACAGCAGCAGGGAGAGTGCTAGTGGGTGCAAGTCTTCTTTAGAAGGTACTGAAAATGTTTAGGAGTTAAACAGTGATGGAGAAAAGATTGAAACAGTCAATAACTTCACCTTACTTGAATCCACAATTAAAATCCTTGGTACCAGGAGTCAGGAGATCAGGGAATTCATTGCAGTTGGAGTCTGCAGTTAGGGACCTCTCCAAATGATTGTAGAGTAATGATGTTAGTCTGAGGACTAAGGTGTGTCTGATTCAGGCCATGATCTTTCCAACCACTTACTATGCATCTGAGAGCTGGACAATGAACAGGGATGACAGAAGAAGAATTGATGCCTTAGAGCTGTGGTGTTGGAGAAGAGCACTGCACATCCCATGGATAGCCAAAAGAGCACACAAATATGTCTTGGAGAGGGTGCAGCTGGAGTGCTCTTTGGAGGCAAGAATGATGAGACTTCGCCTCACATACTTTGGGCATGTTGCTAGAAGGGGCTATTCCTTGGGGAGGGACATGATGCTTGGAAGGGTGGAGGGTTGGTGAAGTAGAGGAAGAGCACCACTAAAGAACCTTCTATTAGCTCCTAGCTGTTACTAATCTATTTCCTGTCTTTTTTAGACCTTTCACTTGGCTGGAATCTCCAGGTGGATTGACATGGTGGTGACTGCTGCAATGGGCTCTAGTGTGTCAGGAAGTTTGAAGATGGTACAGGATAGGATATAGTTCAAATCTGTTATTCTTAGTGTTGCCATGTGTCAGACTCTATGCACTTAAAAACAGTACTTGTACAACCTTGTAAATATGGTATATGTTATTGAATTGTATACTTACTCAAAGAGCAATTGTTATGATATGTGAATTATGGGTCAAATTTTATGTTTTAAGTTGGTTTTAATCCAATAGTTCATTTATGTATTATGCCTTATAACATCAGTTGATCAATGCTTTCTATGACCATGTCTTCTCGAATCCTTACTGTACCTCACCTATCCCTTCACCTCAATCATCCACTAATCTCTGCTGCCTTAGTATTTCCTCCCTTCCCTTTCATTCCTCCTTCTTCCCTTCCCCTCCTCCCTGAAGCAATTATACATGTCTTGCTTCAAGTTAATTCAAGTAATATCCATATTGTTTGTGTGTCCGTTCTTTCCAGGTTGATCCTCCCTTCCCTTGATCCTTTATAGTGTTCATTGTGTGTACATTCTAAATTTTAAAAGAAAGATGGGATGGTTAACTGGAAAGCGATAAATAATTTGATCTTTGATTTATTATGGTCCAGATACTCCCCACCCTTTTTATAAAAAAAAGAACTGCAGCATCTTTCATTCTCTAAAATGTTTTAAGTGAATGACTTAAAAACATTTCAGAATAGGGACATGCCTTTTAATTACAGAGAGAAAGTCAATATCCAGATGGGCTAAGTCATGTTCCAACAGTTACCAAGACAGGCAGTGGCCCGACCAAGCCTGGGCACCAGGCAATTTCATAGGCTTTTACATCATCTGGGACTCCCTGCTACCTGGCACGTTCTGTATCAATTAAAACCTGCTGTCAGAATGTCTGGGGCTGGGGAAGGACTGCTAAGTCCACAAACATTACCCTATATTAAAAAAACAAAACAAAATATTGCTGCTGTTGTTAGGTGCCACCAAGTTGACTGTGATTCTTAGTGACCTTACAAACAACAGACTTTGCCCCGTCCTTTATCAGAGTTGTCAACCCACCGAGCTCAGTCAAGCTCCTTGCTGCTAACCTGCTATTTAACATCATCACGATCCCCATCTTGGCTTTCATCTTCCTCCTCATCCTTGCTGCTTTCCTCTTCTTGTTCTCTTTACTTGATTTTTCCACTTTTGCCTACCTTTCTTGCAATTATGAGAATGCATATTCTTTCATTGACTCCTCACATGACAATGGTTTTATGATAGTTTCCATTTAGACAGTGTCGAAAAATCAACTTTGTGTTTCCTTAAGCATAATTGATCAAAATTAATTTTGTGCTATTGATAATTTAGGGAGCTCTGGTAGCTTAGTGGTAGGAGTTGTGTTGTCAACCTGAAACCAGCCAGTCCCTCCTCGAGAGAAAGACGAATAATCTTCTCTCATGTGATTTACTGCTTCTGAAAACTCACTGGAGGGGTCAGCTATGTGTCTGTTCTGACTTGACAGGACATAAGAACAACAATGACACTGATAATTAAGAAGATTCTTTTAGACTCACAACTCTATTGGAAATATCATTTATTTTTATAGGATTGATGTAAAATTTGGGGAATTCTCAATCAAGCTTCTTTCATTTGTAGGATGCCAGACTTCAAGGCTCTTTTGAGTTTTCTAGTGGAATAATTAATCTTATGTATTTTTTCTATAGTTCCCTCCCCCTTTTATTTCCCTCATTGTGTATTGTTGAATCAGATCCAACTGGCACAGGAGGAGATTTTCCCTCCTTTTTCAGCAGAGCATCTGATGGATTTGAACCATCTGTCCTCAGGATTGCAGCACAGCTTCTTGCCATTAGCCCACCAGAGCTCCCTTAATCTTAAGTATTTTTTTTTAATCAACATGCTCAGTTTTGTCTATCAATGGCACTGTAAGTGATTTGTTAGAATGATTTGTTTATATTATCTTTGTTGATGTTGACATTTTATGCTAGATCAGGAAAAAAGTACAACTTTTTCAGTGTTTTCACATAATTTCTTTTTCTTCATTGAATTATCAAATAATACAAAAGTCTTTTGATAAATCTATTGAAAAATGTATATCTTTCTCTAGCTTTTTTATAAACTACTTTTTTGGCATTATCTATATATTCTTTCATTTTAGTTACAATTGGCTTTCCAATGTCAGAAACTTTTGTTTCCTTGTCTATCGTTATTGCTTCTATTCCATGTTCTTTTTGTTTTTAATCCAAATTTCTCTCAGTTCTTTAATAAAGAAATGTAATAATGACAAAAGAAAATATCCTCCATTTGTCCAGCTCAGGAATTGGTAATTAATGACATTTTTCACTAACATTTTCCAAAACACCTATCCAATTTAAAGTTCAGATGGTATATTGCAACCTTATCAAATGCAAAACCCTTTAAGAAGCAAAACAGT
Source organism: Elephantulus edwardii (assembly GCF_000299155.1). Lineage (NCBI taxonomy): Eukaryota > Metazoa > Chordata > Mammalia > Macroscelidea > Macroscelididae > Elephantulus > Elephantulus edwardii. The sequence continues at coordinate 6,917,294 of NW_006399859.1, forward strand.
GGTGAATTTCTCATTATACATGTTGTATTATTAACACAATTTGGAAAGGAGAGCTTCCATTTTGAGTAGGCTGTTCAGAAAACTTAATTCCTCAACCCCAATGATATTGTCTAGATTTTTGCTTCATTCTTCTTACATCGGAAACCTTGTTTCTGCTTCTCTACGACATTTTTCAAGTTTGTGGTGCCAAAGGACAAACTTCTTAACACCTCCTCTGGCCCCTGTGACAGCCCTGTCATAAACTTGAGTGAGCTGGCACAGTGAGTTGTTGTTGTTGTAGTTGTTATGTGCCATCGAGTTGTTTGCGACTCATAACGACCCTATGTACAAGAGCCCTAAATGCCATTCTATCCTGTGCCAACCTCACTGTCTCAAACACACTCATTCCCACCACTCCACTCTCAGAATCGATCCATCTCATCAAGGGTCTTCCTCTCCTGTGCCGTCCCTCCACTCTCCCAAACATGATGTCCCTCTCCAACATGCCCAAAGTATGTCAGATGAAGCTTCAGAATCCTTGACTCCTGGGAACATTCTGGCTTCACCCTCTCCAAGACAAACCTGTTTGTTCTCCTAGCAGTCCATGGTATATTCAACACTCTTCTCCAGCACCACAACTCAAAGGCATCAATTCTCTTTCTATCATCCCTATTCACTGTCCAACTCTCCGATGCACAGTGAGTAGTAAGGGTTATCTCTGGAAGCCATTCCTGTTCTCGAATGACGACTGATAACTTCATTATGCACAGAAATTAACTACAAACAAATAGATTTTTCCATAACTCAAACTAAATGGATGTTGTTATGTGTGTCAAGTCAGAACCAGCTTATTCTCTAGTGGTTTTCAGAGGCTGTCAGTCACACAGGAAGAGATTACCCATCTTTCCCCAGCAGAGCAGTTGGTGGCATTCCTTTGGGTTGCCAGTGCAATGCCTTTTTACCAGATCTCCCTGTACCTTCAAATGTTGTTGTGTACCATTCAGCTGAGACAGATTCATGCGACAGTAAATCACACAGGAATTGACTGCCCATTTTTCTCCCATGGAGCAGCTAGCAGATTCAAACCACATGCCCTTACCTTCAAATTGTTGTTTTTGTTGTACTGTAGAGTAAGAACTGACCCATAGCTGGCAATCTGGTGGGTTTTCAGAGGCAGTCAGTTGCATGGGAGAAGATTGCCCATCCTTCTCCCCTTCAAATAGGATCCTAAAATACCCATAAATGCCATTCAATAAAAGGGTCTTCTTCTTCTTCTTTTTTTTCCTTCTGACCTTTCTTGGCCAGGCACTGGTCCCACCTGGTAACATGTCCAAACTGTGTGCGAAAGTCTCATCATCTTCACTTGAGCCAGTACTTTCCCCAAAACACATTTGTTTGTTCTTCTGGTAGTCCATTGTACAGTCAGTACACTTGGCCAACACCATATTTTTTATTATTCTTTGAGGAAGAGAGTGACCGGCTACAGGCTTGGATCTCAAAGTTCTTAGAACACTTGTGGTACCTGTTGCTCTACTTCCACACATCCTGTGTCTTAAGGCTCACTGCCATTGAGTTGGTTTCAAATCAGGCTTCTAGGGCTGTAAATTGTCATGGAAGGAGACTTCATCTGTCTCCCAAGGAGCCACTGGTGGAGTCACGCTTCGAAGCCTTCAGCAACACAAGCTCACATAGTGAACTACAGGCTAGGTCACCAGAGTAAGAATTAGGTTTCTGTCACTTGCAACCAGAAATATCTTGAACTAATTGTCTCCATCTTGGCTTCTTTTCTTGACGACCCTGTCTCTGTAATGACACCACTGGCTACTTAGAGGTAAACTGAGGTCTGAAGCTATGATTGGCTCCTCTTTTTCTCCTGTAAGGATGTCATACACTGTTATACAAGATGTTCACTGAACAAGGACACTGAAGTCTAGCATGCCTCCCTACGAACACTGATGCAGGGCTTTGTTCCTGACAATCTCATTTTTCTAGTTGCACACGTGCACCCTGTAGGATCCTGGGATCTTCTTCATATATAGAGTTAGAAGCTCTTCTCTTTGCAAAAAAACCATTCCTATTCTAGGAATCCTCTCTAGACCTGGTTTAACTAATTCTCATTCCCCACAATCACCTCTCATTGCACCCGTACCTTTCTGTATAACACTCTCACAGTTTATAATAATGCACTTATTCATCTGGTTATTTGTCTAATGGCTATTTCACCACTGAATTTTAAGCTCTGTAAGGGCCAGGACTCCATGGTCTCTACTGTGCTGTTAACATCTACACTTTGTTTGGTATGTTGGTCTCCAATCCTCTGCCTTCTCTCTATTCCCACTCCAGCTCAGACCATGCCATATCTTCTTAGAGCAGCCCCTGTATCTTCCCAATAGGTCAAGTTGTAATTCATTCTACAAGCCCCAGATGGCCTTCCAAAAGACAAGTTATTTGCATCCTTCCATTGTTTAGAGTCCTCTATTGTCCTTGAGTCAAAATGGGAGCCTCTTCATGGGGTTCACTGTGGCCCCACCTCTGCCTTTTCCCCACCCCACATCACCTCTGGCCTTCCTTGTGAGCATTTTTGGTTCCATGAAGTCACTGTTTTCTATCAATTTTGCATCTTTGTATGTGTTGCTTCCTCAGTTTGAAGCCCCTTTCTTTGTCCCCGTTACCTGTCTAACTCTCTCAAGGGTCTTCTCAGAATTCACCTCCTTAACTCTACCTCCTCCAAACAGGGGAGCCCTTTCACACAACTCCTGTTGTGTTCCTCTGTACATTCACTCCCAGTACAGCCCTTAATCAATTGTGATGTAATACGCTGTCTACAAGTCTGACTGTACCCTCCCTGCCAAATGTCTGCTTCCCAAGGGCAACAACTGGTTCCAATGGTCCCTTTTGGCCCGGCACAGGACCTGGCATCTACTGAATGAATACATTAATAAATGAGCCCCAAGGGGGTCTCAGAGGAGCAGAAAAGATCCCAAAGGGAGTCTGGGGAAGCAGCCAGCAGATGAACTGAAGATCCTCAGTAACAGAGCAGCTCTGGGATATTCCTTAGGGATCTTGTGTTGGGGAGAGCAGAGGCGGCTGAACAGATCTTCAGACATGTGATGAGGCCCTTCCTTCTGGAATTGCTTCTTGCCTGTGTCCTCCACTTGATGAACAGAGCCCTTGGAAATGGGACTGTAGGAAAAAGAGTCTATAGAGATGGGATGTGTCAGTAGAGTCCAGTATCTTGCTGGCAGGAGAGGTAGAGAGGGAGTGTGTGTGTGTGTGTGTGTGTGTGTGTGTGTGTGTGTGTGCTCTCCCTGCAGGGGTGCATGGGTCTATTGGCATTTTGCTTATGTTGGGAAGACAGCTCAAATGAAATCTCCTCCAGGAAGCCCTTCTCAGTACCCTGGCTAAATAAATGACTCCCTCCTTTCCTCTCAGAGATTTTGTGTCCTGATGGAACATTTGATCAGCCCTGTGGTTGATGCTAGTTTACATGTGTGCCTCCTCAGAGTTTCTGAACTCTGTTCCTTTCATGAGCTCTCAGACAGTGCTGAGGAAAAAGTGAGTGCTGGGTGGTGTCTTCTGGACCTGTCAGGACTTCTCTGCTGTCTCTTTGTGATGACACCTGTTACTAAGAGCCTGTGGACTATCTTACAGCTTAGAATGTTCCTTCAGATGCATTTCATTTGTTTGTCCTGGTGCTGGAACACTGGATCACACTCTCTGTACCAATAAGGATTCATAGTGCATCTGGGTCCATGGTCCTTGTGGACATGGCACTTGGGTGCACTCTGTCTATGGAAGGGCCCTGATTCTCAACCTTGCAGTCACTTGAGAATCAGCTAGGGAGCTTTAAAAAAATACCGTTTTCCCAGGTACAAACATTAAGTCAGAACCTCCAGGGAGAGGAGTCAGCCATGGATGTTTTCAGAAACCACTCAGAAAAATCGGGTGTGCATTCCATCATAAGAACCATTAACCTGTGTGCAGTCAAGCCATGGTCAGAGGACTCTCCCCCGATGTTGGCGTCTTAGTTCTACCCTTCTTGCCTCCAGGGTAGCCGACTTCCTACTTGCAACCCGCTCGCCGCCTACAGGGGTCGCTGCGGGACAGTTGCCCAGTTTGCGGATTTTCAAGATCCCAGCATCTTCCCCAGGGAAAGCCAGAGCCACCTTCGTATAAATAGCGTCTTTATTTCAAACACCTGAGCGGGCGCCCGCGGTCCGTCCGCCATATAAACATAAAAAGTCCCTGTCGCACCGCACACCATGCCTCAGAGATAAATACCGCCCTAGGGGCTCCTACTCCGGCAAAGCAACTCTTATTTACAGGAATAGATTACAAAAGTATTACAAAAAGTGGTCCTGAACCTGGGAGGAGGGGAAGGGGAAGGTTCTGGTTACACCTGTTACAGTTGGGACGGGAGCGCATCGCGCGGGCCTTGGGAAAGGGTAGACGTCTGGGAGCCCCAGGAAGCAAACCTCGCGCCCCCGTCGGCGTCCCAGGTGGGGCTGGGTTTGCGCGAGTCCCATCCCGCCATTGGGTTGGGGTGAGGAAGACAACGGGCCTGACCCTTGAAAGATCAGCTCTGGCCCACCAAGAGCTCTGAACCGCCATCGCCGCGGAGTTCAGGGAAGTGCTGTTTGAAAAACACCAATTGTGTCCTTGCCTTATGAGACAGAGGGGCGGAAACACACTCCAGTTTTCCCGCCTCTCCCACCTCGGGAGGGGTCGCTTTACAAGCGCGCTCTGGGGAGGGGTTGGCACGTAAGCTCAATGTTTTGGACGTGAGGGACCCAGGGGCACCATCCCTCTAGGGGGAGGACTGCAGCGACCTCCCCCTCAAAGCACCTGGTAGATCCGATTGGGGTTCGCGCCCGCGGGACACTGCGCGGCGCCCTCTCGGGGAGGGGTGGTGGCACTTGGCGCGCCCTCGCTGGGGGCAGCAGCGTCTGGCGCGCGGGAGGGCGACTCCGGGGGCGCATCGGTCAGCAGGAGCGCGGGCGCCGCAGGGCTCTCGGTGGAGATGCGCTCCACGATGCTGGACAGGCAGTCGAGGCTCGACACGGCTGCACTCTTCCCGGGTCTGACTTCTGCGCAGGGAGGGGCGAATTAGTGCGGTCGAGGGGGCCACGTCTCCCACCCGGGGCGAGGGGTGGTCCAGTGCTTGGGGGAATTCTGGATTCTTGAAAAAGTGCAAGTTAAGGGAGGAAGGCGACACTGTACCCGGTTGGGAGGAGGGGGCGATATTGCGTCAGGGGAGAGGGATTCCCAGAACAGAAGCCCCACTGCTACGAGGGGAGGTAGGAAGGAGGAGTGCGCGCGAAAAGAAGTCGCATACTCACCGCTGGGCGCCTCGCTGTAGTAGGAGCCGTCGTAGCAGTTCCGCCCCCGGGAGCCGCTTGGGGGACCACTGTAGTCCATCTGCAAACGAGGAGGACACACGCACCATTAGACGCACTGTACCGCGCCTGATCCGAGCGCCACGCCTAACAGCCACCCTCATCCCAACTTTCCAACTCCCAGCCGCAAGTGCCAGGACCAGATCTGCCCTAGTAGAGGGCAAGGGTGGGCAGGGGCCAAGATCTGTAGGATGCCAGGCCAAACCGAGGGCGGAGGGTTACCTAGAGGCACAGACCGGCTGTTTGGAGGCAGCATTAGTGGAGTAAAGCAGATCTTCGTATCAGCACGGCAGTGTTCTAATGCACTTTCAACCAAGCTGATTGCATTTCCTCCCTGTGCCCCACTACCTTGCTTGGGTTACACGGCACGGAGGTTCTACTCTTGGGAAAGATCTCCTCCCAATACCCCCACCTGGAAGGCTAGCTCCCTGCCCTTGGAGCGCGTCCCATATGTACCCAGCGTTGCCTTCACCTCCCCTGCTCCTGGCTCCAGGGCTTACCATGCCGTCGGAGCAGTTGGAGCGCGGGCTGGATGCATCTGAGTCGCCGCTGTAATGTTCGCCCCCGCGGCCCGGGGGTAACGGGCCCGGAGCGTAGAAGGCGGTGGCGGCGCCAGGGGGCGCGGCGTCCTGATCGCGCAGAAGCGCCTGGAGGCCCTCGATGTAGCGGATGGCGTTACGCAGGATCTCCACCTTAGGCAACCTCTGGTTCGGGTTGCTCGACGTGCAGCGCTTGAGTGTCTCAAAGGCCTCATTGACTTTGCTCAGGCGGCGCCGTTCGCGCATGGTAGCGGCCTTGCGGCGGTCGGCATTGGTGGTCTTGCGTTTGCACGCCTTGCAGGCCCACAGTAAGCAGCGCCCCGCCTGATGGTGCCCGCTGGGCGCTCGCACATGCTCGTCCTCGCGCGCACTGGGCGCCGGGTGCACCACTGCAGGGAAGTGAGGGTGCTCCTCTGGCTTCAGGAGTGCGCCCACGTGCACAAGGCGCGGGTCCAGGTCCTCGAAGAAGCGCAGGTCTGGCGAGTCGAAACATGGGTCGTCATAGAAGTCATCGGCAGTGGTGAAAGAGCAGAGAGAGCCGTCGGGGCCCGTCAAGTCCACGTCGCGCAGTGGCGGCGACAGAAGCTCCATGTCCCTGCTGGGAGCCGTGCAGTCACTGTCTCACTCAACTCACAGGGCAGGTTGCTGGTAACTTTCAGACTCTGGAGTCTCAGTCGCAGGAAGGCAAAATGCTAGAAGTCTCAACGCCCACTCAACTGTCCTCCACCCCGCCTTGAACGGTCTGACCTGATGTGTCTCAAGGAAAGCAGCGGCAGCGCCCTAGGGTTCCCCCACCCCAAGCTGCGCGCCAAGCGCCTGGGGCTATTTATCCGGTAGTAGTAGCTTGAGTGCCTGCGAGCTGTTACCAGCGGCCAGGGGCGGGGGCGCCCGAGACCAATGGGAACTGGGCAGGGCGGAGCTTGGGGTCCCCTGTGCAGTGTCAGACAGTAGCAAGCATCTTGCCCCCGCCCTGTGACAGTTCCAGGCCCCACCCTAGGCCTCGAGGAAGGCAGGGCGGTTGCACTTGGCTCCCTATCCCACACTTTCCAAACCTCTCCCCGCTCTCGGAGATTGCCATAGTCTCCGGAAATGCTGGCTATGAGCCCTGACTTTGTGCCCCTCTTTGTCCAGTGATTTGTGGGGAACGCAGAAGCAGGACAGGGCCAGGATCAGACTGGGGGAAATCTGGAGAGAGACACACAGGCTACTGGCAGGGACACAGAGTTGAGATAGTTGAGACAGGGCACATCCAAAAAGGTAGAGAGACAAAGAGCAAAAAGCTCCACAGGCAGGGACAGGGAAGCGCCCGTGAAAATCAGTGAGCAAATCTGGGACAAATTAGACGTGACAGCCGTGTAAGTTGGCTCGTGCCTATCTCGAGAATACCTCACTGCCCACCTTCCCTGGACACTTATAAACCTACCCTCTTCTATACATTCTATACTTCTCAACAGTCTTGAGCCAAACTCAGACCCTGGAGAAAGGTGGATTCTCGCCTATTTCAGTTTATGCGATGCCACAGCCTGGAAGGTCCAGGCTGAGATGTCTCCTCTATTGAGTAGACAACTAACTGTTCCAGGCTTGCCTCCACCTTGCTCGCAGTGCTCAACCAGAAGGACTCTCTGTGTGGCTTTATGAGTGGAGTGTGAGGAAAGACAGTAATGATGGGCAAGGTCCAGGGGTGATTAATTTTATAAAACAATGCATGAGATTTATTTCATGAAGCACAAGCACAATGTATAAAAACTTTGTTGTTGTTGTTGTGTGCCGTCTAGTCGTTTGCGACTCATAGCGACCCTATGCACAACAGCCCTAAACCCTGCTCTATCCTGCGCCAACAGCACTGCCTCTGACACACCCATCTCGATTACCCCAGTCACAGAATCAATCCATCTCATAGAGGGTCTTCCCCTCCTGCACTGTCCCTCCACCCTCCCAAGCATGATGTCCCTCTCCAAGGACCTGTCCCTCCTGGCAACATGTCCAAAGTATGTCAGAGGAAGCCCCAGAATCCTTGCCTCCAAGGAGTAGCTTGGTTTAATCCTCTCCAAGATGAATCTGTTTGTTTTCCTGGTAGTCCATGGTACATTCAGTACTCTTCTCCAGCACCATAGCTAAAAGGTATCAACTCTCCTTCTATCCTCCCTAGTCACTGTCCAACTCTCTGATGCATAACAAGCGATTGCAAAGACCATGGCCTGTATCAGGCGCACCTTAGTCTCCAGAGAGACACCGTTGCTCCTGAGTACTTTAGAGAGGTCCCTAACAACAGACTTTCCCATCACAATACGTTTTTTGATTTCCTGACTGCTGGTGCCAAGAGTGTTGACTGTGGAGCCGAGCAAACTGAAGCTGTGAGCAATCTCAATCTTTTTGCCATCCATCCTGACGCTGCCAATTGGTCCAGTGGTGAGAATCTTTGTCTTCTTGACATTGAGCCTCAGTCCATACTGAAGGCTGCAGTCCTTGACCCTCCGCGGCAAGTGCATGAGGTCCTCCTCAGTTTCAGCAAGCAGGGTTGTGTCATCTGCATAATGCAGGTTGTTAATAGATCTTCCACCAATCCTGATGCCACAATTCTCTTCATAGAGCCCAGCCTCTCGGATAATCTGCTCTGCATACATGTAGAAAAGGTATGGAGACAGGATGCATCCCTGGCATACACCCTTCCCAATTTGGAACCATGCAGTGTTACCCTGCTCTGTTCTGACTACTGCCTCTTGGTCCAAGTATAGGTTTCGCATTAGCACATTGTTAGCAAACCAATATTTTTTTAATAGAGTGTGTGAATCAAGAACTTTCTGTTTGTGTATAGAATTCCAGTCTCCTAACTAGAAGTCATCTCTTTCCTGAGTTTCAGCCTTCTCCTTGTGTAAGTTTGGAGACGATGACAGGGATATTTTGGAGAGACTGTGATGATGCTGAAAATCTAAAAGAAACAAGAGGTGAAAGCCCTCCTTCACAGGAGGAAGGCTAAGTTAGCAGGAGAGTTTGCTTCTGTCGCCCTCACCTGCTGAGCACAGGAAGCTGCTGCTCTCCTGGCTGTAGGTCAGGCAGTTGGGTCCATGCAGTCTTGAGGCTCCCATCCTGCAAGGTGTTGTCTGCATCACTTCCCAGAACGACTTCTAGAGAGACTAGGAACAGAAGGAGGCTGCCATCCTAGGGATCTCTAGCTCAACCACCACCCCTTGTGGTAGTTATGTGCCCTCCAGTCAACCAGGACACATAATGATCCTGTGAACAATGTGACCCTGTGAACAGTGGCTTGAACCTTGCCTTATCCTGAGCCAGCTTCCCCATCTCTGACACCTGACCCCGTTACCACAATCAATGTGTCAATCCATCTCATCCAGAGTCTTCTTTTCTTGTGCTGACCTTCCATGCTTCCAAGCATAATGTCTTTCTTCAAGGACTAGCCCCTCCTGCCCAAAGTGTAAGACAGAGTTTCAAAATCCTTGCCTGCTAGTTTCACCCTCTTCAGAACAGACCTCTTTGTTCTTTTTACTCTTTTCCAGCACCACAACTCAAAAGCATTGATTCTTCTTCACAACAAGCAATTGAGAAGACAATGGCTGTGGTCAAACACACTTGTCACACTTGTCTTTAGACTGACACCATTGCTCTTTAGCACTATGGAGAAGTCCTCAGGGGCAGATTTTCTCAATGCAATTAATCTTTCTATTTATTTATTTTTTAATTTCCAGTCATTCGTTGTTGCACTTTTCTCCCTGCCTACCACTCCCCACCCAGTTCATTCTTCTCTTTGAAAAGCAAAAGAAAAATTCTTCCATTGTTATACAGTCCCTCCCCCCAAGTCCACTCCACTATGCAACCTTCGTTCTGGACTCCTGTCATGACAGTAATACCTAATCATATATCCCTTTTAAACAGTTCTCTCCCTCATCTGTTTCAATGCAATAACTCATCTTTTGATTTTCTGACTAATGGTACTAAGGGTGTTGATTGTGGATCCAAGCAAGAGGAAATAATTAACAACTTCAATGTGTTTTTTTCCCATCTAATATAAAGAAGTCTAGTGGTAAGAACTGGATAATGATTAGGGATGATAGAGAATTGATGCTTTTGAGCTGTGGTGCTGGAGAAGAGTGTTGAATATACCATGGGCTGCTAGAAGAACAAACAGGTTTGTCCTGGAGAGGGTGAAATCAGGCTGTGTCTTGGAGATAAGGATTCTGAAGCTTCGTCTGACATACTTTGGACATGTTGCAAGGTGGGACCGGGACTTGGAGAGGGACATCATGCTTGGGAGGGTGGAGGGACAGTGCGTGAGAGGAAGACCCTCTATGAGATGGAGTGATTCAGTACCTGTAGTAATGGTGTAGGTGTGTAGAGACAATAAGGTTGACACACGATAGAGCAGTGTTTATGGCACAGAGTCACTATGAGTCAGCACATAACAACAACAACAACAACAACAACAACAACCATAGTTAGAACCTGAGCTGCAATCCCAAAGGCATGTGATTCAAACCCACCAGCTGCTCCACAGGAGAAGGATAGATAATCTCCTTCTGTGCTATTCACTGCTTCTGAAAACCCCTGGAGGGTCAGCTATATGGATCAGTTCTTATTCTATGATACACATCAACATCATGATACTGCCTATGGGTCTGGTGGTAGAATTCTTTCCCCCCTGATCCTGTTGTAGAGTTGTTGAGTACCATCAAGTTGGAGGCGACCCATAGCTTACCCTCCAGTGGGTTTTCAGAGGCGGTAATCGCACAAGAGGAGATTGCCCATCCTTCTGCTGCAGAGCAGCTGGTGAGTTTGAACCACATGCTCTCAGGATTGCAGTGCGATTTCTTACCACTAGGCCACCAGAGCTCCCTTTCTAACAGCCCCTAAGCCTGTACTGGATAATGAGAATATTTCCAACTTATTGCCTTCTAGTCAGAACTGACTCAGCTGACCTTCCAGTTGATTTTCAGAGGCTGTAAATTGCTCAGGAGAATATTGCCTATCTTTATTCCATGGATTCTAATTGCCAGAGAGGCATTACTTTTGGTTTAGCAGCATCACTCTCTATGGACACTAACAGAGCCTTCCTTGTTGAGAATAAAGCAGAGAACAAAACCAAAGCCTTGCTCTCATGGGGATGTCGTTGTTAGGTGCTGTCACATGGACTGTGACTCCTTGTTCTTATGTGTGACCTCACATACAATAGCTCTGAACCTGGCTCTATCTTGAGCCAACCTCATTGTGTTTGACACACCCTACCCCCATTACCCCAGTCACTGAGTCAATCAATCTCATGGAGGGTCTTCCTCTCCTGCTCTGTCCCATCACCCTCCCAAACATGATGTCCATCTCCAAGGACTGGTCCTACCTTGCAACAAGCCCAAAATATGTCAGACAGAGCTTCAGAATCCTTGCCTCCAAGGAGCAGCCTGATTTCACCCTCTCTAGGATGAACCTGTTTGTTTTCCTAGCAGTCCAAGGATATTCAATACTCTTCTCTAGCACCACAACCCAAAAGCATTGATTCTTCTTCTATCACCCTTAGTCATTGCCCAGGTATCTTTTTTTTTAGAAATATAAACTTAAATTTATTCTGAGATTTTAAAGGAAAAAGTCATGCAAACATTTTCAATAACTTATGAAAAGAATAAAAAAGATTTAAGTACACACACACACAAATACAGGTTGCACACACAATTATTTCTGCTTGTTCTTTTAGTTACAGTTAATTATTCTAAGAGAATGTCAGAACTTCTGGGGAACAGGACCGTTTTTTTTTGGGCTGAGTGCCCAGGCCTCTTATGCAAAGCAAGTAATAGTGAAGACCATGACCTGGATCAGGCACACCTTAGTCTCTAGACTGACAGTGTTGCTTTTCAGTACTCTGGAGATATCCCAGACAGCAGATTTCCCCCATTGCAATTAATCTTTTGATTTCCTGGCTGCTGGGACCAAGAGTGTTGATTGTGGAACCAAGCAAGCTGAAACTACTAACAATCTCAATCTCTTCTTCATCTACCATGATGCTGTAAATAGATCCAGTGGTGAGAATCTTTGTTTTCTTGATGCTGAGCTTCAATTCATATTGAAGGCTGAAGTCCTTGACCTTCTACAGCAAATGCCTCAGCTCAGTGTCAGCAAAGAAGCTTGTGTCATCTGCATAACGCAGATTGTTGATGAATCTTCCTCCAATCCCGATGCCGCATTCCTCTTCATGGAGCCCAGGGTCCAAGATAATATATTCTGCATATATACTGAAAAGGTATAGGGATAGGATGCATTCCTGATGCACACCTTTCCTGATTCTGAACTATGTAGTGTTTTCTAGCTCTGTTCTGAGGACTGCTTCCTGGTCTAAGTATATGTTTCACGTAAGTACATATTTCTTCTCAGATTTAGCCATAGTTTTTTCTGATCCACACAGTCACATGCCTTTGTATAGTCAATGAAACACAGATCATTATAGCTCCATAAACAATAGATCTGGACCTTGCCCTATCTTGCAATATTTTTACTGTCTCTGTCACTTTCTCATGGTGACAGACAATGAATAAGCAAGAATTTATATGATGTCAGGAGGTTATATGTTTTACAAAAAAAAAAAAACCAAAGCAAGGAAAGGAAATAAAGAGCACTAAGGACAATTATTTATTTGCAGCAATCCAGGAAGTTTTCTCTGGTCCTCACAGAAGAGCATGCACAAAGGTCCTGTGGCAGGACCACATAGGATAGATTTAAAGCATAATAATGAGTCTAGTGTGTCTGGAGCAGGATGAACAAGGGAAGAATGGCAAGATATGTGGTCAGAAAAGAAACAGAAAGACCATGTTCTGAGATGAAAAGTCCCTGGAAGGCTTCAACAGAGGAGAAGCATGTCACCATGTGAGGTAATGAGGGACAAGGGCAGAATCAAGGAGACTAATTAGTAGATCATCATAGTAATTGAAGTAAATGATGAAGGTGGTTTAAATATGGATGACAGCAGTGGCCATGGTGAGAGTGGTTGAATTCTAGATATATTCTAATGATTGGTGCTGCTATTGTGTACCTTTGCATTGGAACTGATTCATAGCTGACCTTCCAGAGGGTTTTCAGAGGCAGTTAGTTGCACAGGAGGAAATGTCCCACCAGCTGTGGATTTGAATCATATGCCTTTGGGTTAACAACATGACTACTTACCACTGGGACACCAGATTAGGCCAACCAGACTTATTTATGACTGGAGATGGAGAGTAAGAATAAAAGACGCATCAAAAATGATGTCTGGAAAAAAAGGCTTGGAGAGGAGCAGGTTTGGAAGCTGACACAGAAAATTTGAAGTGCGTAGAGACATTCAGGTGAATATACCAAGTAGGCATGGGGATTTAAGAGGCTCGAATTCAAGAGTGGAGGTCTAGACCCTATCTCTAAGACAGCTCTCAGATCTGTCCATCTCTCTCTGTTCCCACTGTCATGGCCACTGCTTCTATCTCAATCACCGTAATGACCTGACTGCTTTCCTCACTTTTGCCCTTGTTCCTGTATGACTCTATCCATTACACAAGAACTTGAGTAAACTTTAAAAACATTTAAAATGAGATTATATCACTCTCCTTCTCCAGACTTTCTAACAGCTTCTCACTGCATTTAGAATGAAGTCCCATCTTCTTCCCTATTCTATAAAACCCTGCATTATCTGACTTAACCTCTTTCTCCAGCCTTATCTGGAACTACCATTGCCATTTCCCAAACTCCATTCTTGTTTGTTGGACACAGTCCTGCCTTAGAGGCTTGCATTTGCTGTTCTACAATGTCATCATTATTTACAATTTATTTTCCTTTTGATATTACTGAGAATATGCACAGTAGTATATACACTAATTCTACAATTCCTCCACATACAATTCCATGATCGCTCTAGGCTTATAGCACTGTCCTCCCAGCTCTGCAAGATTGTCTGCTTTTTTCCCAACTCAATTGTTGCCTCCTTAGCTAGCTCTGTCCATTCTATATGAGGTAGCAGTATCCCTACATTGAGCCCATCCCCCTGATGTTTTCTCAGCACAGCCATACTTTACCCATCTTCCTTTTTGATTTCTTCACTGACTGATGTGTACCAGGTAGAGACTTCTTTGTTTACCATAACATTTCTAGAAGCCACCCTGGGGCCCGTCAGATGGCAGTCACTTTATAAATATTGAATGGGTGACCTCATGCCCTTTGAGACTCTACACATGTATTCAAACTTCTTGAAATATGTCATTAATGAGGATTATTGTATTGTTTCAAATCTGGATAAGCATAAACCTGAATAAATACACATACTTTGAACTTAAATAATTGTCAGATAAGGAATTTGCCTGATGCTTATTCCCATCCACTGGTAATATCATAGGCTTTGATGCAATATTGCAATAACTTTGTATAGGGTCGCTATGAGTCGCAAGCGACTCGACGGCACATAGCAACAACAACAACAACAGACAGACAGATTTACAGCTTATTATAAGCTTGAATCTTTTAATGTCTTATGGTCATAGTGAAGAATGCTAATAATTGTTAAATTAGCCATAGAAATGGAAACCAATATTTCTGCTTACTTGTTCACACTTCAATACAATGCCTGAAACATCATTGTTAGTTACCATGGAGGCCACTCCAGCTCATGGTGACCCCGTATACAACAGAGCAAGTTCTTAACCCATACAGTGCCATCTTCACAATTATTAATATACTTGTATCCTGCATTACGCAGATGATACAACCTTACTTGCTGAAAGTGAGGAGGACGCGAAGCACTTGTTCCAGAATATCAAGGAAAGCAGCCTTCAGTATGCATTGCATCTCAATACCAAGAAAACACAAAGATTCTTACCAGTGGACCAATAGTCAGTGTGATGATGGACAGAGAGGAGATTGAAACTGTTAGCAGCTTCATGTTTCTGGGATCCAAAATTAACACCCTTGGTACCGGCAGTAGGAAATAAGGAGACTCATTGCACTGGAAAATTCTGCAGAAAGGGACCTTTCCAAATTATTGAGGAATAGTGATGTCAGTTTGAAAACTAAGGTGTGTCAGATTCAGGCCATAGTCTTTACAGTTACTAGCTATGCATCCAAGACCTGGACAACAAATAAGGATGATAAAAAAAGAATTTACACCTTTGAGCTGTGGTGTTGGAGACGAGCCCTGAACATCCCATGGATGACCAAGAGAATGAACAGATGTGATTGGAGGTGGTACAGCCAGAGTGCTCTTTTGAGACAAGAATGATGAGGCTGCATCTCACATATTTGGGATGTGTTGCTAGGAGGGCCTATTGCTTGGGGAAGGATATGATGCTGGGAAGTATATAGGGTTGGTGAAGGAAAGGAAGACCCTCAACCAGGTGAGTTGACATGGTGACTGTGCCAATGGGCTCTTGTGTCTCAGAAAGTGTGAAGATGGCACAGAACAGAACAGGGTTCAGATCTTCCCCCCCCAATTCAATAATTGGGTTCTTCCCCCTCTTTTTTAAATTATACTAGTTTATTTACAAAATTAAAATACATTGTTTTCCAGACCAGATTCTTCCAATTTTTTTATAGGGTTGCAATGAGCCATGCTCGACTCGACAGCACCTGACAACAACATCCATTGTTGCAGCCACTTTGTATTCTTAATGCTTTCTAACCTATGTGACTCATCATCCAGTTAAGTCAGGAAATATACTATTGAAATCCACAAGGATTTCATTGAGTAATTTCAGAAAGTAATAATTTCTTCCTAGTCTGCCTTAACTGGAAAGTTCTGCTGAAAAGGTTACCGCTAGTAACCCTGCTGATATTGTAAATACTATTGGCATAGCTTCCAAGATCATAGCAACAGGAGAGTGTGAGAAACTAATAGACAGGTGATGGGACATCATAGACTTCTCAATAAATGTTTATTGAATGAATTAATAAATTCTCCTAATTAAGCTCTGGTGGCCACAAATCCACCGGCTGCTCCACAGTAAAAGGATGGGCTATCTCCTTCCATGCAATTAACTGCTTCTGAAAACCCCCTGTAGCGTCACCTATGAATTGGTTCTGACGCTACGGTACAGAACAACAACTTAATTCAAATGTACCCTGAGACTTCTAAATAAACTTTTTTCCTTTCTGGCTATAATAAAAACAATTATTCTCTTACAATTTTGTTGTTGTTGTTAGGTGTCATTGAGTCGAGTACAGCCTATGAACAATACATCTGGACCCTTTCCTCTTCTGCACCATCCTCACAATCTCTGACATTGCTGCAGTCACTGTGTCAATCCACCTGGCTGAGGGTCGTCCTCTCTTTTGCTGTCCCTCCACCTTCACAAGCATGACATCCCTCTCCAAGGAATAACCTCTCCTAGCAACAGGGCCAAGTAGGTGAGATGAAGCTTTGCCATCCTTACTTCCAAGGAACACTCTTACAGTTTTGGAATCTAGAAATCCAAGTTCCCAATGAACTCTTTAAACGGCTTGTCCGTACACATGCAGAGTTCCCCTAAACTTGAGCAAAGAAAAGAAAACCCAGAGATAAATTGCATGCTGAGACTGACATGATTGCGACTTTGCTGTCTGGGTTTTGTATTCCTAAGAGTTGACTCAATGTTGTCTTCATTGTAACACGGTTATGCAAGTGATCTTAACAAACGTGGTTAATATTTTTGTCACCTTTAGCTTATAAAACTTTGACAGTATTAAACCTTAATTTGTAGCTTCATCTTCAGTAATTAAAAACCACACATTATCATAGTTAAAGGCCACAGTCTACATAAAGCTAGAAAGTGGGATCTGTTTGCTACAAGACTCTGTTGCTTGAAAACCTGCCAAACATCCACAGACTGAGTGACTTTAGTAGGCCCGAGGTCCACACCTGCCTTCCTGGCCCTCTGAGTTGTGCCACCACGTCCTGGCAGAGAGGTTTGTCAATACTGCTGGTCACGTCATCCCTGTTGCCCAAAGAACAGGGACAAATGTGTTGGCCCTGGGAGCTGGTGGTATCCTTTTACTTCTAGTGCTGGATTGTTGGGGGTGGGATGAGAAGGGAAGGACGTCAAGCTTGGGAGCTGAAAGAGGCTTAGGTTTCAGAGTCCACTCAAGGGCGCCCCTTGGGGGCAAGGATGTTGGACTAGTTGTGGGAAAGGCCACTGGCAAGGGGCTCCCCACTCTTCTCTCCCTAAAGTCAGGACTGACCTGGATTCCCAGGCTGGTGGGCCCTGTGATTTATAATGAATGTCCACCTTCCTTGGGACTTGGTGTTCCTATTTTCACAATGAGGGGCTCCTTTAGAAGGAGATGAGGGGAGAAGCCCATCTCAGCTTTCTCTCTTTCTCCTAGCCAGTCCTCCCTGCTCAGCTCCCTTGGCCGGCATGCCAGTTCTATAAATGGAGAGCTGACCTCTAGGCAGGAATGTGAGTCTGGCTGGGCCAGGAGCACTGCACCCTCAGGGAGCGGCTGGCCACAGGACTCCAGCAACCTTTATATATATAGCCTCTGGAAACCCAATCCAGCTCACACCTGCCCCAGCCTTCAAGCACCCTGCCCCTGACTGGACCTGCTGGCTCTGTAGCTGGACTGGCACAGTCTACATATCTGACCAGGAGTAGTGAGTGGGTGAAAACATGAGCAGGCTGGACAGGGCGAGCTCATAGTTCCCCGCTGCCCCTAGACTTTCCCTTCCTGTCTCTGGATCGATCTACCTGAGAGCTCCCCTCCGCCCCCTGCCAGCCTTGCTCCCAGGGAAAACCGGAAACTACTCTCCATAGGGCTTTGGGTCCTTCCCTGGGCTAGTCAGGACTATGAGGCCGTAATGGTACAGCCAATATTTCAGACTCAGGCCTAGCAGCTCAGAGAGTCCCAACGGAGACGACATACCCTCTTTAGGGGTACTCCTCAGCCATACACGTGTAAGCAGGGCTTCAGAGTCTCCCCGATGAACTTGGTTAGAGCAAGGGGTTCCCATGACAGGGGTTCCCTTGTGACAAGAACAAGAAGACAGTGAGTGGCACACACACCTCCCACTTGCTGAGCAGGGTGCAGGCTGTGTGGGGTGCATGTGCTGGGAGGGGGTTGCCCACTGTCAGTCACCCTGTCTATGAGTCATTCACTCATTCACTAAATATTTGTTCAGCACATCGAAACAGACAGGATCCCCTGACTTTGTGGCTGACATCCCAGGAGGGAAAGATGGATGATAAATAGTAAACATCACAAGTAAATGGTAGAGGAGGCTAGGAGGTTGTTTTTCAGTGGCTTTCTACTGGTAGCCCAAGGCGTGTCACAACGGCATTGTGCCCCTTAGGGTTTTCAATGGCTGGGTTTGGGTAAGTAAATCACCAAATCCTTCTTCCTGGGCAGATTCAAACTGCCAATCTTTTGGTTAGTAGCTGGATGCTTCACTGTTTTGTTTGTATTACCCAGGACCCTTAGGTGGTGTGTTGGAGGATGATGACACTATGCTATGGAAACATCACGGAGGAAGTACACTAGAGTAGAGTGGGAAGAACTGAGGTGCTGGGGGAGGGTAGATTGAAGTAGTAGATAGAGTGTTCAGGTAGAGAAGGTGACATTTGATCTATGAAGAAAAAGAAGTTTGAGAGAAATCCAAATGAACACCAGGGGAAGAGTGTTCTGGGCAAAGAGAATCACTAATTATAATAAATTGTTATAGATTAAATCCTAGTCCCCTTCTCCTAAATATGTGTTGTAAATTCTAAACTCTAAAGATTGATGTTGTAAATGATTTCATTTTACTTGGATCCACAATCCACAGCCACTGTAGCAGCAGCCAAGAAATCTATACACATGTTGTATTGGGCAAATCTGTTAAGGACCTCTTTAAAGTGCTAAAGATCACGGTTGTCGATTAGGAAATGAAAAGATGAATTGCATTTGGAAACGCTGCTGTCAGAGACCTTTCCAGAGTACTGAAGAGCAGAGATGTCAGTCTGGAGACTAAGGTGCACCTAATCCAGGACATGGTCTTTGCAATTACTTGCTATGCATCAGAAATCTGGACAATGACCAGGGATGATAGAAGGAGAATTGATGCCTTTGAGCTGTAGTGCTGGAGAAGAGTATTGAATATACCATGGACTGCTAGGAGAACAAGCGGTTCATCCTAGAGAGGGTGAAATCAGGCTGCTCCTTGGAGGCAAGGATTCTAAAGCTCCATCTGACATACTTTGGGTATGTTGAAAGGAGGGACCAGTCCTTGGAGAGAGACATCATGCTTGGAAGGGTAGAGGGACAGCACAGGAGGGGTAGACCCTTGATGTGATGGATTGATTCAGTCACTGTGTAAAGGGGGTGAGTGTGTCAGAGACAATAAGTTGGCACAGGATAGAGCAGGTTTAGGACTCTTGTACATAGGGTCACTATGAGTTGCAAGAGACTTGATGGCACATAACAACAACAACAACAACATGTGGATGCAAACCTATTTTTAAATAGAGCTTTTTCTGTTATGTTAATGAAGTAATTATCTATGTAACTGAAGACTCAAACTCATTGCCATGGTGGCAGAACTGACTCTGCCAAGGCTGTAAATCAAATTTCCTATCTTTCTCTCATGGAGACACTGGTAAGTTCAAACCATCAATGAGGAACCACCTTTGAGTTAGAAGCCTGACTGCCTACTAACTATTCCACCAGAGCTCTGGATGTGGTTCAGCCCAACCTTCTGAGATATGGAACGAGCAGATCAGGCACAGATGGAAGATGATATCAGGGAAGAGAGATGTCACATCACATAAAGATCCCGTAGGAACTGAGGAGCAGAAGCTAAAAAGAGGTAAAGGCCTCCCCCTAGAGCTGACGCAGAGAGGAAGGCTTCTCCTAAGTTTCACAACTTTTTACCTCTACCAGCCCAAGGACCCCTTTCACCTCCAAGGTATATTTCCCAGATGCATGGATTCTGGTAAACGAAGATGGAAGAGCTGAGAATGTTGAAACAGGCAGGGCAAGTTGAACTCCAGTTTAGGAATCAACTGATCCCTCCCTGGCTTCTATAAAGACTCAAGGATTTTATTCTTCTAACCTCTTTGCTTCAAACTTAAAATTTACACAATAAAGGTTCTGTGTCAGAGAAGAGCACAAGGGTCTGTGCCTGGTCCAGATATCTGGGGTATAAACACAAACTTGCTGTATTTGACTTGTTGTTAGATGTTGTAGAGTATAATTCATAATGACCCTATGAACAAGGGATCTGAACTTCATCCTATCCTGTGCCATACTCATCATCTCTTGATATACTTGAACTCATTGCTACAGTTACTATGTCAATCCATCATGTCGTGGGTTTTCCTCTCTTTCACTGACTTTTCTAAGAATGATGTTCCTTCTAACATGCTCAAAGTATGTTAGATAAAGTTTTATCATCCTTGCCTCCAAGAGGTCCCCCAAAACATTTGTTCTTTTGGCAGACTATGATATATCTAATACTCTTCTCCAACACCACAACTCAAACACGTTGATTGTTCTGTCATCCTTATTCATTGTCCACTTCTCAGTCATATAGCAAGTGATTGAAGTACCATGGCCTGAATCAGGTGTACCATAGTCTTTAAACTGATATCATTGCTCCTTAGCACTTTGGAGTGGTCCTTGATAGGAGATTTTTTTAATGCTGTATGCCTTTTGATGTCTTACCTGCTAGTACCAAGGATATTAATTTTGGATCCAAATAAGAGGAAATAATTTACAACATCAATCTTTTCCATCTATCGTATTTTCTATTGGCCCAATGATGAAGAGTTTTGTCTTATTGACGTTGACATGTAATCCATATTGAAGGCTGGTAGTCTTTGATCCTGTGAGGCAAGTGCTCCAAGTCCTTTTCACTTTCAGGAAGCAAGGTTGTGTTATCTGCATAATAACACAGGTGGTTAAAAAAATCTTCCTCCAACCCTGATGCCACATCTTCTTCATAAAACCCAGCTCCTCAAACTATTCGCTCAGTATTCTGAATGATTGTTGTTTTTAGGCGCCGTCAAGTCTCATATGACTCATAGTAACCATCTGAACAACAAATGTGAGCCCTGTCCTATCCTGTGTCATCCATGATAATGTGTTACACACTTGAGCCCATTGCTGCAGTCACTGTGTCAGTCCATCTGGTTGAGAGATGGCCTCTTTAATTGATCCTCCACCTTTCAAAGCATGATGTACCTCTCCAAGGAATAGCATCTCCTAGCAACATACTCATAGTATGTGTGATGAAGCTTTGCCATCGTTTCCTCCAAGGAGCACTCTGGCTGCACTTTCTCCAAGACATATCTATTTATTCTTTTGACAGTCCGTGAGATTTTCAGTGCTCATCTCCAACACTACAACTCAAAGGCAGCAGTTCTTCTTCTGCCATCCTTATTCACTATCTTTAAGTCATTTATGCATTGCAAGTGGTTGAAAATACCATGGCCTGGACCAAATGCACTTTAGTCTTCAAGCTGATATCGTTGCTCCTCAATAATTTGAAGAGGTCCTGGACAACAGATATGCCCAATACAATAACGTTTCCTGATCTCCTGACTGCTGGTACCAAGGATATTGATTGTGGATCCAAGTAAGATGAAATAAGTGACAACTTCAATCTTTTCTCCATGTATTATAATGTTTATTTTTCCAGCGGTGAGAATTTTTGCATTCTTGATGCTGAGACGCAACCATATTGAAGATTGTAGTCTTTTATCTTCTGCATCAAGTGCTTCAAATACTCCTCACCTTTAGGTTGTATCATTTGTATAATCCAAGTTTTTGATGAGTCTCCCTCTGATTCTGATCCCACATTCGTCTTCACAGAGTCTAGCCTCTCGAATGATTTGTTCAGCATACAGATTATAGAGGTATGTATAAATGATATATCTCTGTTGCGTACATTTCCTGATTTTACTTCATGTAGTGTTCCTTAGCTTTGTTCAGACAACAGCTTCTTGGTCTAGGTATTGGTTTTTGTATGAGCATAATTATGTTATTGGCATTCCCATTCCGAATTGAATAGTGTAGAGAAAGAATACTGTCTTACCACGTACATTTATCAGTTTTAAACCATGCAGTGTTCTTTTGCTCTCTGCAGCACAGCTTCTTTTGGGGGGTAGGTTTAGGCTTTCTATGAGCACAATCAAGTGTTCTGGGACTCCCACTCTTCTTTATGTTAGCCATAATTTATTATGATTCACACAGACAAATAATTTTGCATAGTTAACAAAACACAAACAGACCTTTTCCCCCACCCTCCCGTATGCTGTGCTTTCAGCTAAAATCCATCTAACTTCAGCAATGACATCCCTGGTGGTGGCATGGCCTCTTCTAAATCCAGCTTGAACTGGCAGTTCTTTGTCAATGTCTTGTTCTAGTCATTTTTAGATGATCTTCAGCAAGTTTTACTTGCATGTGATATTAATGGTATTGTTGTTGTTCTGTACCGTCAAGTTGGAACCTCTGAAAGCTTTTCAGAGGCCGTTAATTCCATGGGAGGAGAGTGCCCATCCTTCTCCTGTGGAGCAGCTGGTAGATTAGAATTGTATGCATTTGGAATTGCAGTGCAGCTTCTTGTCACTAGGCCACCAGAGCTCCTTGACAGCAAAGATATTGTCTGATGATTTCCATATTTTGTTGGATCACCTTTCTTGGGAATGTAAAAAAAAAATAGCTCTCTTCCAGTCAGTTGGCCAGGTAACTGTTCTCTAAATTTCCTGACATTGAGTATATCTAGTGATGCGTCTGTTGAAACATGTCAACTGATACCCCATAAATTCCTATGCCTGCTTGGTTTTATGGTTTGTTCTTAGGGAGTAGTAGTTATTGTGGTGGTGTACCATTGAGTCAAAACTGATCTGTATTTGACCCTCCAGTGGGTTTTCAGAGGCAGTTAATCACGTAAGAGGAGATGACCCATCTTTCTCCTATGGAGCAAATGGTGGATTCAAACTGCGTACTTTCAAGTTTGCAACACACCTTCTTACCACTAGGTCACCAGAGCTCCTTTAGATGTCAGGTACAAGACTTATATGTCAGTTTGTTGTATTGGAGAAGTGATTTGTGTGTTACTATTTGTTTTATAGCTTAGGTGTGCATATGCTTACTTGTGTATAATTTGCTCTATGAGTACAGCACTTGTCTATCAGTTTGCTGTATTGAGGTGAATTACTGGTGTTTGTGATGATGGAAGCTATGCCTTGGGTATTTCAAATACCAGTAGGATCACTTATAGTGCAAAGGTTTCTAGGAATTCTTAGATTAAGACAGACTAGGAAGCAGGGTTGACCATCAACTTCTGAGATAATCTTTCAGAAGGCTTTGAAAATGCTATGAATAATAGAACACTATAATACTAGAGGTAGAGTCCAGATTGAAAGTTACTAAAAAATATGGAGCTACAGCTGCAAATATCCATTAATAATTGGAATGTGGAACATATAAAATATGAATCTTGAAAAACTGAAAATTTTATAAAATATTAAATGGAATTCATAAAGATTGAAATTCTAGTCATTAGTGAGCTGAGATGAACTGACATTTTTCACTTTGAATCAATCATATAATCAATTATGCCAGGAATGAAAAAATTGAGCACTGGTGTTGTAGTTATATGAAATAGACCATTTCGAGGTCTATCCTGAAGTACAATGTTGTGAGTGATAGGATTCTATCCATACAAGAAAGATCTGTTAATACAACTATTATTAAAATTTACACACCTACAACTAAAGCCAAAGATGATTAAGTTAAGGATTTCTAAATTAAACACAGTGGTGAGGGAGGTGGAAAAAAAAAAGGATTTCTGCCAACTTTTGCAGTCCAAAATTGACTGAACATGCAATCAAGATGCTTTCATAGGCGAGCTCTGGTGGCCTAGTGGCAGGAAACTGCACTGCAATCCCAGAGGTACGTGGTTCAAATCCACCAGATGCTCTGCTGAAGAGGGAGGAACAATCACCTCCTGTACCAGTCAGATCCAATTTGATGGTACACACATAAAATAAATAAATAAAAATTTAAAAAAATTTAAAAAGATGCTTTCATAATAACTGATGTCTGGGTTTAAAAGAAAGGCTTTCTTCTGGGAGTAATTTTTGTTAATCCACCTCTTGAAGCTGGATGTATTTCAGTTTTAGTCATTGAAATGGTGGAAGAATAGGGAGGGTATAGGGAAGGGCTCTTGGCTAGCAACTCAATATTTAGAAAAATGTAAGATTATAAGTCTATTATATATATTTTGTAAAGTATCTTGTTTATTGTGGACATTTAAAAGAATCTTTTTTGCAGCATATAAGCTTTTTAGATGTCTTGAGGTGACAATGTATGATATAAAGTAGTCCTAGTGAGTTAAGTAATTTGTGAATGTTTTATTATAATAGAAAAGCATCTTGGACATGAAATTGCTATACCGCAGTGTCCATCCAGGTTGATTAGTTGGCTGCAGAGGGGAAGAAAGACATGCGAGAGGAGGCATGTGTGTGTGTGTGTCCATATTTACATTTTTATTGTAACCATGCTACATGTATACATCTCATCTATATTATAGGAATACATTATTAAATTTTAATAGACATTTGATAGCTATTTAAAAAGTATCATTCTTTATTGCTTTCCGTTTTATTTTAAATTACATATTAAAGGAATGCGGTATTTTAATTGCAGTTCTACCAGTATCTAGAGGCATATACCATTTTTTGTCTTTATAAAATTTTTGTCCCCAAGAATGGCTGACTGCTTTTTTTTTCTGTCTTTCCTGATTGAATCAGTATAGTATGTTCTTGGTTGGTGAATTCATAAATACCTGAGATGCATGAAAAGCATGAATACATAATGCATGGCCTCAACCAGATAAAAATGTATGCTTGGTTGTGTGTATATATACATCAAATGTAAAAGGCCATAAACTAATCATCAAGGTGATTATGGTGGTTTTTGTGATCTCTGATTTTCCATTTTATATAATGCATGTTTTAGAAGTTTGAAGAGAAAAAAGATGTTCTCTTAAACACTTGCATGAAGTCTCTATTGCTTGTAGAATAAAGTTAGCTGTTCACATTTAAAAAAAAATTGATGATTGGAATGCCAAAGTTGAAACTAAGGAGTAGTAGACTTGGTGACAGAAATGAGGCAGGAGAATAGGGAATGGCAAAGGACACACTGACAAAGGAGATTAATTAGAACTGGCTTTGACAAGCACTGTGGCAATTGGACAATTAAAACAGACATTCAAGGGGGGGGAAAGAACAATGAACTGGGGAGGAGGGTAGAGAAAACAGTGCAACAATGAATGAATGAAAACCCAAAATATCTGTAAATGTTCATTAAAACTAATAAAATTTAATAATAAAAAAAACCCCACAGATGATGATAACACACAAATAAAGTGACAATGGCTTAATGATTAGAGAAATTAAGGGAGGCAGAATTCATGAAGGTGCCCATCATTCTTCCTGCCTAAGGATCCCTGAGTGGAGAAAATACCACAACTGAATAACACAAAATACTTACTGTCACAGGGCCAATTCTGACTCCCAGGGACACTTTAGGATGGAGATGCAGGACCCATAAGGTTTTTAGGCCTGTAAATATTAACAGAAATAAACTTCTCCTTCTCCTGCAGAACAAGTGGCAGATTGAGCCCTCCGGTTGGCACCACAGCATCCCCAGAGTTCCTCAAATACTGAGCCAAACAGCAAAAGAAAATGTGCAGGTTTAACTTGCTGTTGGAGGGATTTATGTAAGAAACACTACCACCAAAGTGCAAGAGGCTGTGGCACACCTCTATCTAATCGTGCCTTATATTTCACCCACATAAGGATTTGTGAAGAGTCAGAGGACTCTCCTCCCTTTCTTCTCTCCTTTGAGGCTTCACATGGGCTGCAAGGGCGTTGGAAGATCCATCTCCCTCATCCCTTTGCCTCCAAGTCCTTGTGGTGTGCCATAATCCTGTGCACCTCATAAACCGTGACATCTCACCTACCATGTATCTCTCACATCATGGTTATGTCACACTCCATGAATACCTCACATTCTGTGCTTTCCAAAACACATCTGTACCTCACACACTGAAATATGTCACACACCACATACACCCTATACGCTGTCTACACCTTAGTATCCACACCACTTACACCATGTACAATTAAAATTTCATGTGCAACTCACATTCTGCATACACCTCACACTCTATGAGTACCTTGTATACCTCACTTACTGTGGATAGCTCACACATGGCTACACCCCACACCCCATGTACAGCTCACACATGTGTGCTTCACCTACAGAACACACCTTCCCCTTGTGCACAACACACATCACACCCCGCGTAGCCCTCATGATCCATGTGTATCTCACACATGTATCTATTTCTCACCACACCTTGTGTTTGACACTGTTTATATTGCATGTCAGGTCCATCTACATGTGTGCACATGCAGAAAACCCATTTCACCTCACACACTGTGTATTCTTGTCCACATGGATGCACTGGCCTCTAGCTATGTCCTTGGACATCCTCCACTCCATCCAGAAAGGATATGCTAAAGCTATGATACTATTGGCTCTGACATCCACCTCTTCTTTGCAGTCCTCAGGCTGAACTCTAAAGCTGAATATCCCTTCCTAGGTCAGGTTGTGCTCAGGGGCTGAAGAGGGGTGGGCCCTGGGATGAAGGCAAACCATGGAGCAGACTCCAGTGGGCAGCTGTGGGGCCTGAAGAGGGGCCTGGCCTCACCACCCTTCTCCCATTGCCTCGTTTCTGCCTAATCAGCCCACCTGCCAGCCTGGGGGGCTCGGAGGCGCTAGGATTAAGGCACACACAGCCCTTGGGCTCCAGGGACAGACGCCAGCTGCTGCCCCCAGCAGCTGCCCAAGCCGCACGCCTCTGAGGGAAGGTTGGTGCCTTGGGGAGGCTTGGTTTTCTCCCCCAAACTCATCCACCCCAGGCAGGGGGTCTTCTTGTAGAGGACAGGAGGCTTCATGACTGATGCCCAGGCTGCCCAGAACATTTGTCATCTGTCTCCAGTCCCCCGCCTGTCCTGCCACCTCCACAAGGCTCTCCTGGATTGCTTCTTCCTTCATGATTTGGGACAGTGATTTATGGCTCATGTGTCTCACAGGTCCATTCTTAAGCATTCCCTAAATACTCGCTCTAACTCCAGACAAGGGCAATTCAGATAGGACCCCTGGATTCAGAGAACACCATCTAGTACAAGAAGAAAGACCCATGAATGAATTATCAAAACACCTTGTGGGCAAAGAGCCAAGAAACCCTATTAGCAGTGCCCGAGGAGACTTCCCTAGGGAGGATTTCCTCCATGTAGGTATTGAAATACTAGTGAGGTTGCAAGTGAAGGTCTAAAGGGAAAGGTGTTTCAGGCCTGGGACGAGAGAACAGCATGGGGAAAGGACAGGACAAACCTTGGGATTTTCTGTTCTCTTCCTGAGGTTCTTCAACTCCAGAGTTGTGAGTGGGCTCTATCTGAGGTAAAGGCCACTGGTTTTCCAGGAAAGACAACAGGTTGCATAGGATAAAGGGTTAGACGAAAAGGAATTGACAGAATGGACAGAACCCTAAGAGAATAGAGACTGAATTGAAGAAAAGGACCTGGGGCTTTTGCCTCAGTTGTGTGTGCAGCCTCCTTGAACTGTCTCACACACTTCCTGGGTCCCTTCTTTGCTTGTAAGATGGAAGCATTGAATTTCTGGCTTCACTTACAGCCAGGAAGGAGACTTGCTGGAGTTTCAGCTTCTCCCTGGCCTCTAGCGTCCCTCTTGGACTTCCTTTCTGTGAGAAGGTGGTCAGAGGGCTGGTCTTAGACTCTGTTCACCTCGCCCAGCACAGGGCTGGGTATGCAATAGAAGTCTGTTAAATACAGCAGAAGCTTGAGGCTCGGACTCCGTATGAGACACAAAGCCTGTTCTTTGAACTCACAGCACATTTAACATTCACTCCTAGAAGCACTGGAGGACAAGGAATGGCCTAGTCTTCTGTTTTTCCTAAAGAAGTATCACAGCTTCTCTTAGAACTTGTTTGAACTTGGCCTTAAACATGGTGTTGATCTTGCCTGTGTCACCAGTGCTTGGGACTGTGTCCCCCAATTGTCTACACAGGACTAGGGAGTGAGACCAACATGGATTCACATCCTGACTCTGCCTCATACTCGTTGTGTGACCTTGGGTAAGCTACCTTCTCCTCTCTGAGTTTTCTCTTTCCAGCTGTACATCCTAGCACCCACCTTGTAGGATTCTCAGGTTTCTACGAACCAGGGCCTGTGGTGGTGTGCACAGTGCCTGCCTTATGGCGCACAGTAGGAGCTTGGGCACTTGGTTTTTAGCTTCCTTCTGCTCCCTTTAAATAAAATTTATGGCCAAGGAGCGGGTGGGGACAGTTAGAAGTTGGTGCTGTTATTTGGGCTCTGGATCTCTTGGTCCTGGGGCCATGGTGGGTTAGGGCAACTGGAAGGGTGGGTGACCATGTAGCCTATGAAGTATTGTCTGCAGGAGCTGGCGTCCCCCCTCCACTGTGCACATGGGCAGTCTGCCAGCCGGCCCGAAACAAAGCTTGGTGGGGGTGGAGGGTGGGGGCTGGAGCAGAGCAGCCTGATGACAGATGCAGGGAGGCTGGTGCAGTGAGGGCCGGGAGCTGGGGGCCCGGGGCAGCCTGAGGAGGCAGCTCTGTGAAAGGCTTCTCAGAGAATGCTGAGACCTGACACACTCCACAGCTCAGTTAGCGGATGTTCCTTTTTCTACCCTGCCCCACCACCAGTGACAACATTTATCTTTCTTTATGACTCAAGAGACATTTATCCTCATGCCCAGCTCAGAAAAGGTTAAATGACTTGCCTAAGGTTTACATATTTTTTAGTTATGGCGGTCCCAGGACTTGAATGATGATCTTTTGACTCTATATACCCATTCAACTCTAAGTAGCCTAGAATTTGGAGACAGAGAACTGGACTTAATGGTTCGTCAGCCTCCTTTATGCCTAAGACTGTCTAAATGTTTGGTGGTCTTTGTCCCACCTTATGTCCTTGGAGCAGAGACATTATCATAGGGGGTGGAGAAAGAGAGACAATTTTCTATAAGGGAGCTCTAGTGGTAGTGATTGATGGTGGTAAGGAGTTGTGCTTCTAACCCAAAGGCACATGGCTCGAATCCACCAGCTTCTCTGAAGGATAAAGATGGGCAGTTTTCTCATGTGCAATTTATAGCCTCTGACAATCCACTGGAGGGTCAGTTAGGAGTAGGTTCTGACTGAATGGCACATAAAAACAACAATATATTCTGTATCCTGTTGTTGTTGTTGTTATGTGCCGTCGAGTCGCTTGTGACTCATAGTGATCCTATGTACAACAGCCCTAAACTCTGCTCTGTCCAATGCCAATCACTTTGCCTCTGATACTCCCATCCCAATTACCCCAGTCACTGAATCAATCCACCTCATAGAGGGCCTTCCCCTCCTGCACCGTCCCTCCACCCTCCCAAGCATGATGTC
>NW_006399859.1:6946888-6949035 GCF_000299155.1 Elephantulus edwardii
ATTGTCCAACTCTCTGATGCATAACAAGTGATAGCAAAGACCATGACATGTTTGGGATCACAGAAGCCAAGGAAGCTTCATATATAAGCTATCAGATCAAGGGCTGGACAATGGGAGATAGATATTGAAGGGCGTGGGTAGAAATGGATGGGTATCCTGGTGGATGGTACAGTAGGGAAATAAGTGGGTAAAGACACATGTGCCAAAGGCAGGGACAACACTGATACCAATGGTTAACTTGTAAGGGATATATCTTTCACTTTTTCTGTAAAACGCTGGTCTGTCTGATACTTCTCTAAATCTGAACATTCAGATTAAGACAGACTAGGAAGAAGGATTGGCCATCCACTTCTGAAATAGCAGGCCTCTGAAAACCCTATGTACAATGATAGAGTACCTGATAGATTACCAATAAACAAGGTAATCACAGGTTTAGTTGTGCTTACTTACTAATCTGTAGCGAACAATTTCACATGTGTTTCTTATCAAAATGGGGGTAAAAATTATGAAACTAAAATCACTGCATTTTAGTAAGTAAGCCCTGCTTACCTCGCTGCCTGGGTGTGTGCTTTCTCTCTGTTAGGGATTGTAAATGTGAAAAGAGGCTTTGATTCTGTAGGAAGGTCCTATGGGGTTGGAGACAGACAGGTGTAGGCCTATCAGAAGCAGAATCTCTGATGTAGCTAAAAAATGTAAAACTGCTTACTGCAGGTTAGTAATTAAGCACAAACAGTCTATGTCTACCTTGCTTATTTGTAGCCTGACAGTTATCTGTGACCCATCTGACCCAGGCATCCTGGTTCTCACTGATTCTCCTTAGTTCTAAGTGTCAGGAGCTAGAGGAGAGACAGCAGAAGCAGGGAGACCGGGGGAATAGAGAGAGATGTCTCATCATGGAGCCTGGTGGACCCAACAAATCTGCTTCCCATCGATTCAGCCCTTCCCCTGTCTCTTCTTCCAGAAAACCTTCTTTTTCACTTATTTTTATGAGTAATTTCAGGTATAGAAAGAAGAAGACACTCTAATATAATGAGTCCCACTACCAGTGGCAACAACCTTTCACTTCAACCCCATCTACTTCCTTCCTTTTTGTATTACTTTGAAGCAAATTTCAGATTGCATATATACATACATATATATTTATCTATTCATGAAAGATCAGATTTCTTAAAAACCTGCATAAGCACAATGCCTTTTGTATACTAAAATAACTAACAGTAACTCCTATGTTTTTAAAGCAATTAGTTGGGTTTTTAAAATTTTTTTTTTAATTTCCTAACTGTTGGTGCCAAGGGTGTTAATTGTGGAGCCAAGCAAGCTGAAATTGTTAACAATCTCAGTCTCTTCTCCATCTATCATGGTGCTAGCAATTGGCCCAGTAGCAATAATCTTTATTTTCTTGATGTTGAGATTCATCCTATATTTGACTGCCGTCCTTGACCTTCCACAGTAAATGTTTCAAGTCTTCCTCAGTTTTGGCAAGCAAGGTTGTGTCATCTGCATACCATAGGTTATTGATGAGTCCTCCTCATATCTTGATGTCATATTCCTTCTCATAGAGTCCAGCTTTCTGAATAATCTGTTCCACATATAGATTTAAAAGATATGGAGAAAGAACGCATCCCTAACGCACTCCTTTCTTGATTTTGAACCACACAGTGTTTCCTGGCTTGGTTTTGATGACTGAGTCCTGGTTCAAGTATAGGTTTCACATGAGCACAATCAGATGTTCTGGGATTCCCATACTTCTGAGTTAACCACATTTTTTTTTAGGTCTACACAGTCAATTGCCTTTGCATAGTCAATGAAACCGAGATAGACAGTCCTCTGATACTCTTTGGTTTCAGCCCACGATCCAATTGCCATTGGCTATGATGTCCCTAGTACCACAGCCTCTTCTATACCCAGCTGTACCTCTGGCAGTTCTCTGTCAATGTACTCTTCCAGTTGTTTTTGGATAATCTTCAGCAAGATTTTGCTTACATGTAATATTAGCGATTTTGTCCAATAACTTCCACACTCTGTCGGGTCACCTTTTTTTGGAATGGGAATAAATATGGATCTTTTCCAGTAAGTTTGCCAGGTAGCTGTCCTCCAGATTTCCTTTGCACAATCTGGTGAGCACAAGTCAGGCTCCATCTATTTAT
>NW_006399859.1:6952880-7069596 GCF_000299155.1 Elephantulus edwardii
AGTCTGTTTTTCCTGTCTTTTGATGTGTTTGCTTATTGCTATAAGTTGACCTCTGATTACTGCTTTGGCTGCTTCCCAGAGGTTTTGGCAAGTTCAAACCTGTTTCTGAGATGCTTTTCAAATACAGGTGGGATAAACTCAGGATCAAATTTGGTTCATGTGGATTTGTTCTAATTTTCTTCACATTTGAGCAATTGATGGTCTACAATCAACTTGGCCTAATTTTTCCACAGCTGATATTGAGCTTCTCCAATGATTCCTTCCATGGATGTAATCAATCAGGATCCTGTGTAGACCATCAGGTGAGGTCCATGTGTATAGTTGTCATTTGTGTTTCTTATAAAAAGTACTTGCAATGAATAAATAATTGATTGTACAAAATTCTATCATTTTCTCTCCAGTCTCATTTCTATCACCAAGTCCATCATGGCCCCAAATGTTCTATCTCCCTAGAAATTTAGCTTTTCCTCAGGAAACACTTCTAGGCCACTAGAGCTCCCTCTAACGTAGAAGAAATAGTTTTCTCCAGTGCCTATATGCCACTCCTTTTTTATGTAACAGTATGGTCCCTTGCAAAAGACTACACTTCCTAGATTTCCTTGGTGCCAGCTGTGTCCATGTACGAAGTGCTGATCAAGAAGGCATAAGTAGAAGTATTTGCATGTAATTTCTTCGCTGTGACCCAGAGAAGGAGGTGTTCTTCCCTTCTCCCCATTGGTTAGAAACTGAGTGGTAAAAAGTAGAGTACTCATCTTTGAGAGACAGACTAATGCTCTCTCAAAAGATATCCATATCCTAATCTGTGAATATGTTCATTTATACGGCAAAAGAGACTTTATAGATAAGATTACATTATGGATCTTGCTTTATCTAGATGGGTCAAAAAGTCATCACAAGCAGCCTTGTAAGAAAAGTGGAAGTTTGAGAATCAGATTCAGAGAAAGAGCTGTGGTGATGGAGGTGAATTCAATGATGTGGCCACAAGCCAAGGAGTACAGGCAGTCTCTATAAGTTTGAAAATTCAAGAAGTGGATTCTCCCCTTAAGCTTACAACAAGAACACATTGCTTCTAACACCATTTCAGTCCTGGGAGACCTATCAGACTTCTGATGTCCAAGACTGTGAGATAATACATATCTTTTTAATCTACTAAATTTGTAATAATTTGTTACAGTTGTTGTTTGTTGTTGTTATGTGCATAGGAAATAAATGCACCATCTTAGACGATGTGATGGAAGTTTCTTATGAAAAATGGCAGAACATCAAGAAGGAAAAGAAGCTGGATCTTGTTGTCATACAAATTTTTAACCACTTACCTGGAACTTTCTCAGAAAAAAATAAACTGAATTTTTAGATCCTTATTGTTAAAAACAGCCTAATTTGTATCATAATTAATACACACACCTACTGTGTGTTAGGAAGCTTGGCGGTGAAGAATTGTGCTGCTAATCAAAGGTACACAATTTGGATCTATTAGCTGTTCCAGAGAGAAAGACGGACAATCTCCTCCTGTATGATTTACATCAGTTGTGAGTCAGTTTCAACTTGGTGGTACACAAACAACAATCGTGTGCTTGACACAGAGATGGGCCCTGGGGAATAAAACACTTAATGTGTGTTCTAAGTGCTATAACTGAGACATGCCCAGGAAACTATGTGAACAGAAACAAAGGTAACGAGGAAGATTTGTTGAGCCATGCTGACTGCTGCTAGCTAAGTAAGGATTGTCTGACTGAGTAGTCATCCAGGTAGCGAGTGACAGGGTTTGGACTTGAACCCAAGCCTCTCCAATTTCAAAGACAATGCTCTTAACCAGTTTTCTCCTTTGAAGAGAAGACCTCAAGTCAGGTCTCTGCTGATCTCAAGTCAGAGGCTGCTTCAGCCATTCACATGCTTCACTAGAGAACACAGACAAAGAATGGCAGATCTGAAGCGGAAGGGGTCGTGACTGAAGGGAATTTTCCAAGTCTGTAGGTGAGACTGGGACCCTCCCAACATCCCTTCTACCCTCCTAGAGTCACATTTGAAACCTTACCCTTTCCAGTAAAATGCCTGCTGGTCATTCCTGGGGACAGCCTAAGGTCTTGGCCAAAGCCAAAGTCCTAGAGCTGGCTTTCCTCCCATGGTCCTGACCTCTCTTGGCTTGTTTGTAGAGGTCAGTGAGGAATAGGACGCAGAAGGGAAGACCAGGCCCCAAACCTCAGGTCTGTGTTGGAGAAACACGAGAAGGCCCATGGAACAGCTGACTCTGGGCGCCACATTTTGGAGGCGGCTCTCCCCTCCCCCACACTGGCTATGCTGTGAGTCACGGGTTTTAGGCTGAGCACTCTGGGAGATTAACCAGCTTTGTGACCAGCTGCTGGAGGAGGATACTTGGCCGAAAGAAGCAGGATAAAGTTACTCTCTCAGAAGTTTATAGGAAGGCCCATAAATGCCCCCGACTGCTGTGGGGCCTGCGATCTTGGGCGCTTCTGGGTGCTCCCCCTCCCCAGTTGTACCATTCATCCTCCTATGCTCATCCACTCATCCTGTTCTGCTAACTTTGCACCCATTAGAAGGCACAAGTTCAAGCTCTGTGGTTCTTAGAGTGGTCTTGGGCAATGGACCACTCTTCTGTAGGTGACACTCATTAGAAACAGGGCCCAGCCCAGAGTTAGCAGGAAGGTTCTGGCTCCAGCTTGGTTCAAGCCTGAGGCAGAGGATGGCTGGAGACTCTTAGAGTGGACTAGTGGGCCACCAGGTACACGGGCCTTCCTGGGTAGGGTGTCAAGGACAGGAAGGATCCTACCTCATTATTCAGCCAAGGGACTGAGGCAGCAGCTTTGAGATCAGCAGTGTGGAGGCCTGGGTCTAACCCAGCTCTGCCACTGACCTCTGACCTTCGTATCCTCACCCGCCCAAAGGAGAGCCTGTATAGACAGTTGCTTCCCAGCTATGCCTGTGGATCTGTGGTCTGCTTAGAAGTGCTGCTGGTTCCATAAATGTTGAACTAAAATTTAATAAAATTTAATTTTAAAAAAACTTGAACTAGAATTTCAGGCTACTTCCTATTGTTAATTGCCACTGAGCTGACCACAACTCTTAGTTACCCTACTAATAAGAGATTGGAACTTGCCCTATTCTGTGCAATCATTACAAGTTCCTCCATGCTCAAGCCCATTGCTCTAGTCACTGGTAATCCAGCTTGTTGAAAGTACAACTATTATCCACCTCACACATCTGTTTTCTTCATAGGAGCTTAATTCTTTTTCCTGGACTGACCTTTATCCATTTGTGCTGCAGTTATTTAACTGAGTGCCCACTATGTGCCCAGGAGACTTTTAACCAAATTGATTTGGTAGCAATAGGCATGGTTTTTTGTGTCATTGTTCTGGTTTGGTTTATATGTCAGGCTCTGACATATATCTGCTGGTGATACAGCAGTGTATTATACAGAAAAGAGCAATTCTATCTTTGAACGTGTAAAATAAATTGAGTAACAGTAACAAAATGGCACCTCTGTTTCATGTGTTAGCACAAGAATATAACTGAAGGCAAGGTTCTGCTCCTACAGGAGTTTGGCTTTGGGTAATGTCTTTGGTAATTTCCACCCTAAAACGCTGCATTTCTATATCAGGCCATCTGAAGAGACATTGTGAAGATCTTGGAGGCCTCTGATAGGGGCTGAGAGACATAGTTCAAGCCTATGTGAGCAGGTCAAGTTGACTGGTATCTCTGAACCTCAGCTCCCTGAAAAGACCAAGAGAACATGTGCAAATATGGTCTTTTTTTTTTTTTTTAGTATATGTGCTGCCGAAGCGAGCACGCAAATATGGTCATATCATTTTCTTTTAAATTAATTTTTACACTTTTCCCCTTCCCTCTCCCTCACAGAGTCCACTTTGCAATGAACCTCTTGTTCTAGATTCTTGGCATACATATAAGAACTAATCACATACTCCTTTCAGACAGTCCTTCCCTCATTTGCTCCAATGTAGTGTTCATTGTCTATCCACTCTTTTTCTATTCTCTCTCCAACCCCTCATGTCAGTCCCATTTTCTAACCACAATGTTATGCCATATTTGTCTGTTTGTGACTGAGCTATTTCATTCAGCATAATGTTTTCCAGGGGCTGTTCCTGTTCAGGATGATTGGTTTGGGAAGGAACTGGGGAAAGGGTCTCTTGATATATTCTCTTACCACTCTCTTCTCCACTTGACTCTATTCTCAAAGCCATAAGCCTTGGCAAGAGTCCTACAAAATGGGGAGAAAGAGGAAAGGACTTCCCAACTTGGTGGAGGGGCCACTGTTTGAGTTAGGTTCTCTATGCCTTTTCTCAGGAACCAAAGTGTCTATGAGTGGGAAGAGACTGCTGGTTGTAGCCTCAGCCTCTGGATTCAAACATAAGGTATTTAAGATTGACAGGCCTGGCCCTGGTCCCCTACAACCCTGCCCACAGTCTCATTTGTACCATTACTGATGTCCTGTGCCAAGAACTTTACACATATACTCTTATTTATTTATTTATTTATTTATTAACTTTTATTAATTTTAATGAACATTTACAGGGATTTGGGGTTTTCATTTATTCATTGTTGTACACATATACTCTTAACAACTCTATTAGGTGTATATTTTTAGCCACACACAGTCACAGATAAGAAAATGCTAAGGCTTGCAAAGGTCAGATCATATGCTAAGAGTTGGGGTGCAGCAGAGGGCTTGACAGGACACATTCTAGTCTGAAATGAGAGACCCATAGGTAATAAGAGGAATCGTTAACTCTTACATACTACCTCCATACGACAAGTACTTTACCTAAGTGAACTCAGTCCTCTCATCGCCACCATAGTATAATTATTTCCATTTTATAGAGGTGGAAACTGAGAAGGATTTGTGTCACAAGGTCATATAGCATGAAGAGATCATGAAGATGGTGCAGGATAGGGCAAGGTTGTTCAAATGGTCAATATGAGTCATAATTACCTTAATGGGAACTAACAAGAAGGTACAGTTGAGATTTAAACCCCACGACTTGGGATCCTGAGTCCATGATGTCCATGAATACCACATAATGTCCACCTAATAGCCACCATTATAGTCATTCCACAAATCTTTCTTGGTTTCTGTGTGTTGTTTCTCTGTGGCTAGCAGTGGGACAATTGAGAGGTTAAGATAGTCTTTGTTATTTCATGATGTCCACTGTAAAGTGAGAGGCAAATGCATGATAGTCAGCGCCCAGGGTGAAGAGAGAAGAGGCTGGAGAAAGCACTGGGATGAAAGGCCATGGAAAGATCTAGTTCTGCCTCTGGTTCTGGCCAGCTGGGTGACCTTGGGCAAAACATGTGACCTCTCTGAATCTCTGCCTCATCAGAAACATAATATTCCTTTTCAGGACTGATTTAGGAGTAAATGAGATCAGGCACATACACGATCAAGCACTACAAAACAGCAAGTACTCAATAAATGGTAGTTACTGCTATTGACAATACTGAGGGATGTGAGGAGGAGGATCAGGATTCTGTAACTTGTGTGAGTGCTGTTCTTGGCTTAGAGACTAGGCCGCTGGGCCCATCCCTCTCTTCAGCCCTGAGTCTGCCCAGGCACCTGCTGTGGGCCTTGGCATCCCAGGGAATGGCTGCAGTGAGGCCAGGAGGGCGAGTGAGGACAGCACGGCCCATCTCCTCAGTGCTGGGAAACCTGGTATGAGGGCAGGGCTGCTCCTGGAAGCTGGGGGCCTCCCTGGAAGGGGAAGGGGGTATGATTGTATATGGGGGAGTGAGTTGAGGCAGGATTGGTCAGATCCTTCTGCCTCTTAGATATAAAGTGCCCCAACTTTGCCCCCAACAGGCTTTCTCTAGGAGTTGAGGTGAGTCAATGGCTCTGTCTGCCTGGAGCCTCAGGTGAAAGCCTAAACAATTCCTGCCACTTATCAAGTGTCCAGATCTGGCCTGGCCTTGGAGATAGGGTGACAAAGGACATCACAGAAGTCTATGAAAGGCATGATCCAAGGTTTGCAAGGAGAGGGATGGGGTGGGTCTGCGCTGCAGGGAAGACTCCCCAAAAGAAGTGGCTCCTGAGCTCCAGGAAATGAGTACCTCCTTCTGGGCAGAAGAAACAGCAGGTGCAAAGACCCGAGGATCATCTATGGAATTAGATAAGAAAAGCTCAGCTTTAACCTGAGCTAATTGACTTCCAACTATTTAGGTAGAAATTAGGCATGTTAAAGCAAGTCTCGAAGTCTTAAACTAGGCCTAGTAGAGAATGTGCTTGAAAGGCCAGAACCCCCCTTCTGTGGGCTTCGTCTCAGCACCAGGAGTTTGGGGGCCCTTCAGTGTACATAGCCCAGACACTGCTGCTGGAAAGGCAGCACCTCAAAGGCTTTGCCCAAAATAAACTGTATCAGAGAATAAGGAAGATGGGTATTCTTTCAGGTTTGTTTGTGTACCATGGAGTCAGAACTAAGCCATAGTTGCCTCTCTGGTGGGTTGTCAGAGGCAGTTAATCACACAGGGAGATAGCCCATTCCTTCTCCCTCAGTGCAGCTGGTGGTTTCGAACTGCATGCCTTCGAGACTGCAATGCAGTTTCTCACCACTAGGCCACTAGGGTTCTCTTAAGTCAAAGGAAGACCTTGCTTACCCTGGCCCCATATGACAATGTGGAATTGCACTGTAGAGTTTCTTAGGCTGTAATCTTTATGGGAAATCACCAAGCTTTTTTTTCTCCCACAAAGTGATCTTTCAATTAGCATACGAGAACTTTAACCAACGTGCCACCAGGGGTCCTTCTCCACACTGGTGGCAGCTTCCTAACGCATTCAGAAGTGTATGATACACAGTCAAGTCTACCACACACGAGAATACCATGCACAGGCTACGGTTCAGCACACAAGGTCAATACCGAGGGATAATGGCATGCATTGTCCAGGACTCCTCAAGATCCTGACCCTACATGATGCCACCACACGATGGCAACTGCTCACAGCAGCACACGAGACAGTGGTCGCCACTGGCCTCCGGAGCCCCGCCTCCTGGGGGCCTCTGGACGTGGGCAGGCTCGCTCCGGGGCGCTCAGGTCCGCGCAGCCGGTGGCCGTCAGCGACAGCCGGTGGCCC
This sequence comes from Elephantulus edwardii, assembly GCF_000299155.1. Lineage (NCBI taxonomy): Eukaryota > Metazoa > Chordata > Mammalia > Macroscelidea > Macroscelididae > Elephantulus > Elephantulus edwardii. Next base: position 6,959,977 of record NW_006399859.1, read on the forward strand.
CCGGTGGCCCACGCGCGCACGCCGCCCGAAGCCGCACACACCCGCGCACACGCCGGCGCGGGCTAACGAGCCCCGAGCGCTTCTCGGCAGGAGGGAGCCAGTTGTCGGGCGGGGCCGCCGCGGTCACACAGCATTAGCCCTGCGGCCGCCCAGCCAGGTGCGGCCACTGCCCCTAATCCCTGGCCCCGGCCTCGCTAAGCCGGGCCTGAGCGACGCCACAGCTGGGGGCGGCCGGCCACGCGCCGCCCCTCACCGCAGCCTCAGCCCCACCCCCTCCAGGGCCACGCGCCCGCCACCGCGGGGCTCCTCCCCTCACCTCCCCAGCCCTGCGCAACCCTACCCGCCCCAACACCACCTCCTGACCCTGTGATCCCATCCAGCCCCTAGCCCCTCCTCACTACCACGCCCCCCATTTACCCGAGGCCTCCTTCCAGGTGGCCCTTGGCCTCTCACACACTCACCTCCACCTTGATTCCAGACAGGCTAAAGCCACGACCTCCATTGGTAGAATCCCAGCGCTGGCCCAGAACAACCCACTTGTCAGCACCTTGCTTGCTCCCTCCACTGACTCATGACTGGACCCAACTCCTCCACTGTCCATGCCTTATTTACCTACTTGCCCCTGCCCTTTTCAGAGGACTTCCTTTTCCAATCGCCTCTTCTCAGGCTAGCCACACTTCTGTCTAGTGCCCTAACTCTTGTTAGATTACCAGATGGGTCCCAGAGGTGTGGTTAAGTGACTATTAAGGATTCATTTGCCTTTCCTTTGTCACCACATTATCAAGGTCATCTTTGTCCAGTCTTCTGCATTTTAAGGAGCAGTGTTGGAGGACGTCCACTAGCCATGAATCCCATTGCTCCACTTCCAGGATCCGAGCCTACCATGGCAGCCTTTGGCCTCTAGTGTAACAGTGAGGAAGAGGAGACTGGGTCTGAGCCAGAGCTTGGGGCTGTCTGTGGTGGTCTCTACCACCTTGTGATGCCCCTATAACGATACATTTCTGAAGCCTGCCTGCTGGGGGTCCTGGCCTCAGACACTTCCAGCCTTGGTGTTGATGGACAGCTCTGGCAGGTGGGAGCCGGCTGGTCACCCCCGATAGCCCTGCCCACCTGTCACCCTCCTGCTCGGGTGACCGGCTGTCTGACCCACTGACCAACTTCCTGCTGCTTCCCAGCACCCTGGGCACTGTGTGAGCAGGGCTATGGTGCCCTTCAGCTCCTCCCGACAAGTTATTGGCTTAGGGCACATTGCACATAAATATCACATGCAGATGCTCCCTGAGCACACAGGCACGTGCACCAAAGTCAGGGCTGCATACATGCCTGCCCACATCTGGACCTGCTTCCTGCCCCTGTAAGCTGAGCCAAGTAGCTTCTTCCCAAGTGGGAGAATATGGGTATTGATGTCCTGATGGCAATAGAGCCATGTGGCAAAAGCAAAGGCCTTAAGTCTGGACTGCTGATGCCAGTCGTAGCATGGTGATACACTAACCTGTGACCTTGTCACCTTACTGCACCTGACCTGTCAAAGGGAGCTGATTATAGATAGTTCCTATCTCAAAGGATTGTGTTGAGAAGCAAATGAGATAATATTTGGAAAATGTTTAGTTCTTAGTACAATGGAGGTCCATAATAAACATAAACTATTAATATTATTATCAATAATAATATCAGTATTATGGATGTTTATGTTATCAATAGAGTTTGAGAGGTTCCCAAGAATACTCAGTGGCGTTTGTTTTCAGGTGCCATCAAGTCAACCATGATTCACTGTGATCCTATGAGTAAAGAAGCTGAACCTTGCTCTCTCCTGCACCACCTCATCATCTCTGATAGACTTGAGCAAACTGATAGTAACTGTATCAATCCGTCTTGTTGAGGGTCTTCCTCTCTTTTTCTGACTCTCCATCTTTCCCAGCATGATGTCTTTTTCCAAGGACTGGGCCCTTCTTTAATCATTTATTTATTTTAAAAAATTTTACTTGTTTTTATTTTTAATTGAGATGTTAATGAAAGATTATAGAGAACTTGGATTTCCATTCATTCATTGTTGCACATTTTCCTCCCTGACCAAGCCTCCCTCCCCAGTTCACTTTTCTCTTTGGAAAAAAAAAATTCATTGTTATCCAATGCCCCACCCCCAGCCCATTTTACTACGCAGCTTTTATTCTGGACTCTTGTCATGAAAATAATACCCAATCATATATCCCTTTTAAACAGTTTTCTCCCTCATCTGTTTCAATGTAGTGTGCATTATTTATCCCCTCTTTTCTTAGTTTTCCCCATACCGGATATCAGTCCTGTTTTATAACAGTGGCATTATGCAGTATTTGTCCTTTCGTGATTGAGATATTTCACTCAGCATAAGGTCCTCCATTTTGTATCATATTTAATGAGTTCCTTGTTTTTCAATGCAACATAAGTATTCCTTTGTGTGACTATACCACAGATTCTCTATCCATTCATTTGTTGATAGGCACTTTGGGTTGTTTCCAACTCTTTGCTATTGTGAATAAAGCAGCAATAAACATAGGTGTGCATATATCTGCTAGGGTAGCAGTTCTGGTTTCTTTAGGATTTATTTTCCGTAGTGGAATTGCTGGGTCAAATGTTATTTCCATTTCTAACTTTTTGAGAAAGTGCCAAACCGCCTTCCATAGTGGTTGCATCACTTTAAACTCCCACCAACAGTGAATAAGGGTTCCAGTTTGTCCACAACCTCACCAGCATTTGTTGTTTGCTGTTCTGTTGAATTTTGCTGTTCTTACTGGGGTGAGATCCTATCTCATAGTTGTTTTGATCTGCATCTTTCTTAGAGCTAGGGATTTTGAATATTCATGTGTTTTTTTGCCATCTGAATGTGTCTTCTTTGGTGAAGTGTCTGTTTATATCCTGTGCCCATTTTTCAGTTGGGTTGTTTACCTTTATCTTGCTGTAGTGGGACTGGCCCCTTCTGACAACATGCCCAAAATCTGTGAGACAAAATTTCACCATCCCTGTCTTTAAGGAGCACCCTGGATCTCTAACTATAGCTATTCAAATAGTTACAAATCAGGCTAATAGTACTTTTAGTCCATTATATATATTGGAAGAGCATGTGCCAAGATCCCTAGGTGGAATCAGTAAATGATGTTTCCACAATCTTATCTGGAACCTGACTGTGACTGCTCTCATTCTTTGCTGTTTATAAGATAGGAAAACCCACAATGCCAGGCCTCAGTTGTTTAGTGAACCCTGGACTAGCGCCGGGGGCTCATTTACCATTATCTCTACAGAATTTATTCTAGAGATTCTCCAAATCAACACCAGAATACCGGTCCATATTCTCAGGATCCACTTTTTCTTTCTTGAGATCTATGATTTTTTTCTTTCTTGAAGTGAAGACACTATTTGTTTCCTTTAATAGTGTGGCCCCTTCTCAACCCTAGATCTCCTCTAGAACCATCAACAGCACTTGAGTATCCTCATCCCACACACTTTTGGGCCCTTCGAATGGGATTTCTTAGGGCCTAAAGGAAAAAAAATGCACTTTAGCTGACCTCTGAGCTTTTATAACAGTCTCCCATAACATCTTCAATTTTCTGTGCTAGGACCTGATCCCACCCTTTGCAAGGTCTGAGAAATGAATGAAACAGCGAGAGCCTCATTTCCCTCTATGTAGATAAATGCCAGATGGGAATGGGAGCCCTCCAGTTTTCCTCACTCAGCTCCAGTAGGAAGCTATTCCGCTTGTTGCCATCAACAAAACTCAGGTAATCCCTTTTTGCTGTCTATGGCATTTGTAAAAGTCTCATTAACACATATGACCTTCCCTTCCCTGAATTCTTTTTCTCAGTATCTCTATTTAGTTCAGACATAGGTGCTTTAGTTAGCAGCTGCTATGTAACAAATCACCCCCAAATTTTGCTGCTTCAAACAATAAACTATTGTAATTTTGATTTCTAGAGTTCAGGAATACAAGAGAACTTAACTTACTCTAGTTTAGAGCTGTTGTTGTTGTTGTTGTTGTTGTTGTTATGTGTCATCAAGTTGCCTGTGACTCATAGTGACCCTATGTACAAAAGCCCTGATTTTTTAAATAATTACCCAACTTGGGAGGGACTGGAGAGCATTATGCTGAGTGAACTAACTCAGTCCCACAAGGATAAATATTGTATAAAACCATTATTGTAGAATGAATATAAGGATCCAAGAGGAGTGGGAGCAGTTGGAAGCAGAGGGATGTGGATGTGCAGGGGAGGGAGGATTAATCATCGTGTTGTACAATTTGATGGGTGGGAGAGGTGAGGGAAATTGAAAGAATTTGTTCAAATTTGTATTCAAATTTTAAAAATAAACTAGTAGAAAATAAAAAAAAAATCCCTACTCTATTCTGTGCCAATCTTATTGTCTCTGACCACCTGCCCCCATTACCCCAGTCACTGAATCAATCCATCTCATCCAGGGTCTTCTTCCTCTCTTGCGCTGCCCCTCCACCCTCCCAAGCATGCTGTCCTTTTCCAAGAACTGGTCCCACCTTGCAACATGTCCAAAGTATGTCAGATGAAGCTTCAGAATCCTTGCCTCCAAGGAGCAGCCCGGTCTTACCCTCTCTAGGACAAACATGTTTGTTCTCCTTGCAGTTCATATTCAATACTCTTCTCCAGCACCACAGGTCAAAAGCATCAATTCTCCTTCTATCCTCGCTAGTCATTGTCCATCTTTCTGATGCATAGCAAGTAATCGCAAAGACTATGGCCCAGATCAGGTGCACCTTAGCTTAGCGTTACAAGCCTGCAATTGAGGTGTGGACTGGGGTTCAATTGGAGAGAGACATCAATCTTTGAATAGTAGAGGGTCAGCAAAGGAAAAGGAGACCTTCAATGAGATGGATTCACATGATGACAGCAGCAATAGAATCAAGTGTGTCAGAGATAATGAAGGGATAGGACAGGTTTCAGATCTGTTGTTCATAGGGTCACTATGAATCATATGCAACTTGATGGCACCTAACAAAACAATTCCTCAAAGTTTGATATCCATTACTAGTCAATCCCCTTTACCTCTTCTTTCATCCCCAGCCATCACCATTCAATTTTCTGCCTATGAATTTTTCTATTCTTAACATTTTATGTGAATGGAATAATATAATATATGATCCTTTGTGGCTAGTTTCTTGCACTTAGTGTTTTCATGGTTCATAGATGGCAGAACAATTATCATAACATGTCAGGATATAAATGTTATATCTTGTATCTGTTGTTGTTATGTGATAGTGAGTCACTTTTGTGACTCATAGAGACCCTAAGTACAACAGATCTAAACCCTGCTCTATCCTGAGCCAACCTTATTGTCCTGACACCCCTACCCCCATTACTTCAGCCACTGAGTTAATCCATTGAGGATCTTCCCCTCCTGAGCTGTCCCTACACCCTCTCAAGTACAATGTCCTTCTCCAAGGACTGGTCCCTCCTTGCAACAAGCCCAAAATATGTCATACAGAGCTTCAGAATTATTGCCTCCAAGGAGCACCCTGGTTTTACCCTCTCCAGGATCAACCTGTTTGTTCTCCTAACAGTCCATGGTATATTCAATACTCTTCTCCAGCACCACAGTTCAAAGGCATCAATTCTCTTTCTATCATCCCTAGTCATTGTCCAGCTTTCTGATGCACGGCACATAATTGTGAAGACCATAGCCTGGATCAGGCATACCTTAGTTTCCAGACTGACATCGTTGCTCTTCAGTACTCTGGAGATGTCCCTGACAACAGACTTTCCCAATGCAATTCTTTTGGAATTTCCCAGTGGGAATCTTTTTATTTCCTGGCTGCTATACATAGATAGCTATATATTTAAAACTCACTGAATCTGAGTTTATTTAAACTCAGAAACCCCATAAAATTGTGTCATAAGTTACCACAGCTGTAAATCCTTATGAATGTGGGCTGCTATATCTTTCTGTCATGAAGCAGTGGTTGGCTCACTCTTTGGTTAGTAGCTAATGGCCTTAGATAATGTGCCAGTAGGGCTCCTTAGATTAATCACAGAAGTCAATAATTGGCATTCTCATAAGGCAGGCTTGGGCAGCCACGGAGAGGTGACAGATCTGAAGTCCAAGTGTGGGGCTAATTAGAAAACCAGAAGAGTTGCCTGGTTAAGGTCAGCAGATATGTAGTGAACCAGAGGACTGCTGTTGTTAGGTGTGATTGAGTTGGTTCCAACTCCTACTGTCCTTCTGGACAATGCAGCAAAACACTGACAGTCCTGCACCATCCAAACAGCCTTTGCTCAGTCTGAGGCCATGGTGCAGTCACTCTGTCAATCCACTTCATTGAGGATCTTCCTCTTTGTTGCTGACCCTCTTGTATGCTATTAAGTCAGAACTGATCCAAAGCTGACCCTCCAGCAGGTTTTCAGAGACAGCAAATCACATGGGAGAAGATTGCTCATCTTTCTCCTGTAGAGCAGCTGGTGAGTTTGAACCATGAGCCTTTAGAATTGCAGCACAGCTTCTTACCATTAGGCCACCAGAGAGCTGACCCTCTACCAAGCATGGTATCTTTCTCCACATAATGTCCTTCCTCACAACATATTCAAAATAAGTGAGATGAAGTCTTACCATTTTCTTTTCTAAAGCACCTTCTATTTGCATTTCTTCCAAGATAGATTTGTTTGTTCTTCTGGCAGTCTGCATAAATCCAATATTCTTTGTCAACGCTATTATTCAAATATGTCAATTGTCCTTCAGTTTTCCCTTATCACTGTGTAATTTTAATATGTATATGTCATTGTTGTTTTTGCTGTTATGTATCGTTGGTTAGAACCAACTCATAGCTGACCTTCCAGTGGGTTTTCAGAGGATGTAAATCACATGAGGTGAGATTGTCTATCTTTTTTCAACAGAGCAGTTGGTGGATTTGAACTATGTGCCTTTGTGTTAGCAGTGTGACTCCTTACCACTGGGCCATTAGAGATCTCTGCATGTATATGCTGTGAGGTGCTGTTGTGTTGAGTACAACTGATAGTGACCCTATGAACAATAGATCTGAACCCTGTTCCATCCTGTGCTACCCTCAACATTTTGATGCAGTTGAAACTTTTGCTACAGTCACTGTGTCAATCTATCTCGTTGAAGATTTTCCTCTCTTTTGCTGACCCTCTACCTTTCCAAGCATGATGTCCCTCTTCAAGGAATACTCTCTCCTAGCAACATAAAAATATTACAGCGTGAGTCAGGTGCACCTTAGTCCTTAAATTTGTATCTTGATTTGGCTTTTTAATATTTTTAAAATTTATTTTATTTTATTATTTTTGTGTGCATGTACCGTCAAATCAGATCTGACTGGTACAGGAGGAGATTGTCCCTCCTTCCCTGGCAGAGCATCTGGTGGATTCGAACCATTCGCCTCTGGGATTGTAGTTGCAGCTCCTTGCCACTAGGCCACCAGAGCTCCCCTGACTTTTTAATATTTTAAGGAGATCTTTTGCAGCAGATTTGTAATACGTCATTTGATTTCTTGATAGTTGATTTTATGTGCGTTCATTGGGGATACAAGTAAAACGAACTGTTTTGAGTTCATTGTGTTGGTTCCAACTCCTAGTGTCCGTATGGACAATGGAGCAGAACACTGCCTGTCCTGGACCATCCTTTTCTGTCTTTTCTCTATTTGTTATGATGGTGCTTATTGTTTCAGTTGTGAGATTTTTATTTTCTTTATACTGAGGTATAATCGATCCTACAGTCTCTAAGTTTTACGCTTCATCAGTAAGTACACGTCAAGGCTTCTTTCAGCAAACAAGGCTGTGTCATCTGCATGTCACAAGTTGCCAATGAGTCTTCTTCCAAGCCTGATGTTCATTCTTCCTCATACAGTCTAGCTTCTTTTATTATTCGCTCAGTATACAGACTGCAGAAGTATGGTAAAAGGATACAACCTTGATGCACACCTTTTCCAATTTAAAACTAATCAGAGACATTTTGGGGTTAAATTGCTTGTTGTAACAGATTTCTCTTGAATCATAACATATACAGCTATGTGTTAAAGACACCTCAAGTTCTGTGACATGATTGTATTTTTTAGTACAAGTCCCTTGTAATAGGACATACAGATGGATGGAGCCTGTTATTGCTTAAACGGATTTCTCAGCCAGCCCTGGGATCTGTTTCAATAGCTCAATCTCCATTTCTCTAATCTAGCCAGAGAGCTTAAGAGAACATTCTTCTCTCTGTTCATTCATTCATTGTTCAAGCTCTGTTCAAGGCACTTGAGATACAGTAGTGAACAAAATGCTGATCCTGTAGAGCTTACATTTTAATGTGTAGATATAGTCACACGGCGATAAAAACAAGTATATATGCTGATACATATGTGTTAATATATTTTTTTTAAAGCATAGATCAGGATGCTGGAGGCTCGTCAGGGAAAGGCCTCATTAAAATGTGAGTAAAGACTTGAGGAAGTAATGGATTAGGCAGGTGAATAACTGGGAGAAATCATTCCAAACAGGGAATAGTTACAGTAAAGGTTCTAAACCAGAATACACTGGTCAGGTTTGAGAAACAGCAAGGAGATCAGCACACTGAGAATGGGGCAAGGAGCTGAGACTGAGACCAGACGCTCTGGTGGCTTAAGGGATAGAGGTTGTGCTGCCAGCCCAAAGGCAGGCAGTTTAAATCCAGTTGTTCCAAGGGAGAAAGATATGCAGTCTCCTCCTGTGTGATTTAAAGCCTCTGGAAACCCACAGGGGAGAGTCAGCTATGAGTTGGTTCAAATAGAGGTAGTCAGTACTGCAAGGACTCTGGCTTATTGAGGTAAATAAAATATGGAGTCACTGAGGGTTTTGAGTAGACAAGTAACAAGATTTGGTATTAAAAATATTTTATTTGAATTTTGTAAATAAATTAGTAGGAAAAAATATTCCTCTGGTGGCTGTGCTGAGATTAGATGGAGTTGGTGTAGGGGTAGGTAAGGGTAGATTTAGGAGGACTTGTAAAGAGGCTCCTTCAGCAACCACAGTGAAAGATGATCACAGCTGGTTTCACAGTGATCCTCCACAGTAACAGTAGAAGGAAGAAGAAGTGGCCAGAGTTCTACATATTTGAAAGTAGGATTAATAGGATTTTGTGACAGATTGTATGTAGTATGGGGTGTGGAGGAAGACAAAGGGAAGATTCAAAAGTAAGGTCAAGGGGGTTTTTTGCCTGAGGGACTTGAATGATAGAGTTGCTGTTAGCTGAGATGTGAAAGGTTATATGCAGAGTGAGAACAATGTGAAGGGTGACCGGGAGTTCAGTTTGAAGTGGGCTCAGGATATGGTATATCCAAGTAGGTGATTAGATAGGAGTCAGGAGTTCAATTTAGAGCTCTGGCCTTTCTGAAAAACTGGGCAATGCCCCTGAACTGTCTTCTGTTTTCTGATCTTTTTCTTCTGCCTTCCTTCATCTTCAGTTTGTTGGTAGATTGAAGTAAGATCAGGAGGTACTTGACGTAGACTCCAGTACATGTTCAATGTTGTTGCTGTTAGATGCTGTCGTGTCTAGTATGACTCATAGTGACCCTTCGAACAACAGATCTGTGTCTTATCCTATCCTGTACCATCCTCACAATCTCCGACACACTCAGAAGTCTTTGCAGAAGTCATTGTGTCAGTCCACCTGCTTGAGGGCCTTCCTCTTCTTCACTGCCGCTCCACTTTTCTAAGCATGATGCCTCTTCCCAAGGAATGTTGTTGTTATTGTTACACGCCATCGAGTCACCTGCGATTCATAGAGACCCTCTGGATCCTGCCTTGTCCTAAGCTAGTCTCACTGACTCCGACACATCTACCCCCATCCTCCCAGTTACTGTATCAATCTATCTCATCCAGGTTCTTCCTCTCCTGTGCTGTCCCTCCACCCTTCTGAGCATGATGTCCTTCTCCAAGGACCAGGCCCTCTTGGCCACATGCCCAAAATATGTGAGATGGAGCTTCAAAATCCTAGCCTCCAAGGAAAAAGTTGTTTTCATCCTTTCCAAGACAGACCTATTTGTTTTCTTGGTAGTCCATGGTATGTTCGAGACTCTTTTCCAGTACCACAACTCAAAGGCATCAATTCTTCTTCTGTCATCCTTAGTCCTTGTGCAGCTTTCTAATGCATAGCAAGTAATTTCAAGGACTAGCTTCTCCTAACAATATGCCCCAAGTATGTAAGACCAAGCTTTATCACCTTTGCCTCTAACGAGCACTCTCAAAAACCACACTCAAGGTGTGGGTGTGGCAAGTGATACAGGTGGCATTAGGGAGTCGAGAGTCAGGGGTGATAAAAAGCTGATGTTGGAGCTTCCCCTTCTGTATCACTCTGGTCTAGGGATTCTGGTGGCCTATTGTAAGGAGTTGCACTGCCAAGCCAAAAGCATGCAGTTTGAATCTTTTAGGTGCTCCATGGGATAAAGATGGGAACTCTGCTGTGCTATTTACTGTCCCTAAAAACCTTTTGGAGGGTCAGTTATGAGTCAGTTCCAACTTGAGGGAACTTACCAATAGCATAAAGTGACAGAGAAGGTGATTGAATGAGACACCCTTAGGTGTTTGTGCTGGTTACTTCCCATAAGCTCCTGCCCTTTCCTTCCTCTGGGCTCTCACTTCCCTTGCCCATGAGGCTTGGTTCTCCCTACCCCCTCTTCCCCCACCCTAGGCCTAAAGGGGCCAATTCAGGGCCCTATGACTCAGGCCCAGGGTGGGGGAGGATGTTTTGGATGCCGCTCTGCTGACGCTAGTGCCCTCTGTTCTTACATCCTCCTTAATTTACTGCCTGAGGAGGGGGCCAGGGCTCTGGAGAGGGGATTAGATGGTCCACACTGATCTGAGGCAACAGCTGCTGGGCTGGCGGCCTAGGAGCGAACAGGAGGCGGGGGAGGCTCATGCCTCTACCAGGGCCGGAAGGGAACTAGGCGGGCATTCGGGTGGGGCCATGAGATGAAGATGGTTCTGGAGAATACCCTTGATCTGAAGAATAGTGCAGCAAGGTTTGCTTAACCAATAAAATCGACTCCGGAAATCACAGGAAGAAGGCCCAGGGAGCATTCTCAATCATCTTGCTAGCTCTTCAAAAAAACTTGGCAAGTGTTCTCTTTAGCTTCCCCAAAGCCAGAGAAGAGAAGCTGGGTTCTGGAGTCTGGACCTGAAAGACCATCTTATCTAACCCTACACTGCCATGTAGTCATATGAAACCAAAGCAAAATCAAACTGCTATCAAATGGATTCTGATTCATAGTGACAGTCAACACGACTATATGCTGGTTAGAGCAGCCCTCTCTGCTCTCTCTCGCTTCTGTTTGCTTGTTCATCAGAAGTGGGAAGATGGACCTGAGAGTGGTGTTCCTAATGGATGGGGGGCGGGGAGTGAAACCTACAGAAGTTCAATGCCTCTTCATAGGTCACCACTGAGGTCAACATATTGATTGCTGTGATTGAATCCTAGGGCCTGATTAAATAAATCACTTTGCCTCTGGAATGTTGTTGTTGTGACATACCATCAGATTGGAATCGACCCATAGCTGACCTTCTAGTAGGTTTTCAGAGGCAGTCAATCACACAAGAGGAGATTGTCTATCCTTCTCCCAGGAGCAGCTGGTGGATTCGAACCTTGTGTGCCTTGTTACCGCTTATTACCACTAGGCCACTGGAGTACTCTATTGCCTCTTGAATACCAGAACATATACATTGACCTTTGACAGGAGAAACTAGCCTTTCTTCTTCCTTCTAGACAGACTATAATTTAGTGATAGCCTTGTTTAGTGGATAATGCTCCCCCCCGCCCAACCCGGAAACATAAATCTGGACTTCAACAAATAACCTAGTCACTCAACAGAAATGGCTATGGAATGATTTTAAAACCTTGAGTCAAGGTATAGGCTCTGGAGTAAAAATATCTGAGGTCAAATACAGTATCTGCCACCCACTAACTCTGATTTCTAGTAAATTTCTTCCATTATTTGAATCAGTTACCTAATTTTCCAAAGACAAGGGATAATAAGACTTACCACATATATCTGTTATAAAGATGAAAAGAAACTATACTTTTTTAGAAGCCTTCCATTGTTCTTATTTCATAACAAATGCTAAATAAATTAGCATAGTTACAGTAGTTGTTGTGTGTCATGGAGTCGGAACCAACCAATAGCTGACCCTCTGGCAGGTCTTCAGAGGCAGTTAACTCAGGAGGAGATTGCCCATCCTTCCTTGGAGATTTGAACCACACGCCTTCAGGATTGCAGTGCGGCTTCTCGCCACTAGGTCACCAGTGAATGTGGCAGTGACAGTGGTTATTAATGACTTCTTGCCTTCCAAAACAGGTAGCTCCTGGGATTGGGTAAGTAGAGTGGCTCAGGACTGTGATTCTCACTCCTGGCTGACTAACCGGGATCACTAAATTGGAGAATGATCCTTAATAAGACTCCTAGGTTGACACTGAGGATCAAGCAGGACTGGCTATCACTCTGATTGAGGACCTGTTTGGTGACCAGATAATTGACCTATCAGTTGTTTGTAAGTAAACAGGTGCACAGCCCTTTAATAGTTTAAGCACCTTCCCTGATTGGCACTTTCACTACTAATTAACTCCTAACAAGCCCTTCCTTCTCTGGGTCATGAGCAGAATTCCCCACTGGGGGCTCCCAATTAATGAGATTTACCAGGCTGTGGGGGCCTCTGGGAAGCAGGCAGGACTAATTATGCTCTAGCCACCCCCCAGCCCTAGCCAAATCCTCTCCCTGTCCTTCATCAATCTTGTCCTGGCCTCCAGCTGGCTTGCATTAGCTCTGGTTTTCCAGCCCCAATGGCTGTGGCTGTAGCCGAGAGGTTGAGCCAGTCCAGGCTGCATGGATCTGTCACCCGATCCTGAGTCTGTGCTGCAGCCAGTCCTGGAATCTGGGGCAATGTGATCCTGCCCGGCGGGAGCCCCAAGCCAGTCCAGGGACACCATGGCGGGGCTCAGAAAATGCTGCCTATCTGGGGACCACTGATCAAGCCCCTCCCAGATCACACCCACAGATTTTCACAGCACCTCCTATCTAAATACCTCACCTTCAAGAAAGCAAATGGGGCTCCAGAGAACAAAGGTGCCTGTCCAAGGTCATCCAACCTGTTCCTTTGAATCCTGGCCTTCTGGCCCAGAGATCTCTCTTTGGTTCCTCTTAGTGAAGTTCTTGGGTATACATGTTGTCTCAGTGATGGTGGTGGGATCTGAGTTGGGGCTCCTGTGTCACCTCAGACTGCCAGGCAGAGGAGGTCAGGGAAAGGACATTTTGGACCAAGGCATATGGTTAACCTAAAGATAATGAATTTTAAGTCTTTGAAAGGGAAATTTGTTGAGTGGCAGGAATGCAAATGTGTGTACAATTGAAATATGGGCAATAACTAATCTTAGGGGCACAGCCCCATTAACAAAACTGAGGAACACAGAAAGGTCACTTGGCCCATGGGGCCACTTACCTCTGCAATCTGAGTTTGCTTAGTTCAATGACCCAAACATATCAAAGCCTTGATTACAAACCAGAAACATTCATAGAGGAAAGCTTGCAATTTTCTCTTCAGTTAAGGGAAAAGCCAATGTCGTGCTCCAAGGATCTTCCACATCATTCCATTTTATTTTCATGTCAGGATTTTACATATCTCATTTAGACCTGGTTCCCTTTAAACTCCTAAAGCTCTGAGCCAACTCTCCAGAAGAAGTGGTTATGTCACTGTCTCTCATGGCTCTCTGGTCTTGGCCTCAAAAGTGTCAGGATGTCAGATAGCTCCTGAACAAAGGTGGCAAGGTGGCCTGGTTCTCTCAAGACACGCTGGAGCCCAGTATAGCCTCTTGACATGAGTCTCTGATAACGAACCAATGTGCTAGGCCTTTAGTAAGAGTTGCTCTGGGTTGAGAAAGGACATATCACATCTGAAGAACTTTGTACACATCTATTTCACAAGGTATTTTCAATCTCCATTTTTTACTTAAGGAAACTGAGGCTTAGAGCAGTCAGGTGTTATGCCTAAACCCTTAACTAAATAAGTAGCTGAGCCAGACACGGAATCCAAATTTTTTAAGACTCAAAATCCAATAGGTTCATTATCTATAAGGTCTTTTGCATAAAAGTGTGGGATACTAGAGACCGCAGTTTGGGTGGGGTAAGCTGGTTCACATTTCTTGTTTTCTTAAGAATTTCCCCCCCCCCTACTCCCCCTCAATAAATACAGATCCAGGAAGGTTTTAATCAGTGTGTAGCCCCTGGTATCTGAACCACGGCCTCTCGCTCACCTCTGATTCCAGCCACAGCTGTGCTGTGAGCTGAGAACGCTGTCTTCTGCCCCACCTCAGACAGGAGCCAGAGACTTTCTGAATTCTGAATCGGAGGCTACCCCATGCACCCCATGCCACAAGAGCTTGTCCAGCTACAAGTGCTGTCTGGAAACACAAGGTAACTAATGTCTCCAGGGACAATGTTCAACTAGTGAGGGAGGAGAGTTGGTGGATGAAGACCCCAGTCACCATCTCTCAGGTGGGCATTTCCTGGAGATGTTCTGTATCCTTCATAGGGGTTCTGGTAGGATGCTCCCATTGCTGCAGAAGTGACTTAAGAAAACACCCTCATCTTGGCATTTTCTGCATCTCTATTCCACTCTTCCTCCTCTCATACTTCTGCTTCCTGGGATTATTTTCCTAACAAGGCACCTCCATCAGATCTTTCTCTCAGGTTCCAGTTTAGAGGAAAAAAAGATGGCCGCCTATATGTGGAAGGCTGTGTGTGGAGCAGCACTGTGGGTGGGTATCCGTGGGTGGGGGCACGTAGTGACAGCAGTCACCAAGAACTTTGGGCAGGGAATAAATTCTTAGGGAACAGCAGTCAGGTTCTTCCTTTCCTTCCCTGGAGATTCTCCACCCAAAATATCTGGAACTCCTAATAATTTCTGTCTGAGAATGAAGCTTCAATTTGTGGGAACTGGAGGTGACATACGATTTCTTGATATCTGTGGGTGGGGGTTATCATTTTGTGGATGCTTCAAGATGAGGCTGCCCTTGTCCAGATTTGAGGGTGCCCTCATTCCTTGGTTGTTGTTAGTGAGTTGTGGAAGGATGGCCCTGGGGAGACTCCTGGTCATAGTTTCAGGGAGCCAATTTCATTGGTCATAGACTCTGAATCTTGGGGGATTGGGAACAATGGGAGGGGTAGAAGGGTGGGCTAAGGGGTGTTTACCTGGTAATAACTGGACATGACTTCCAGCCACATTCTAAGCCTCTGTATAAAAACAAAGGGGACATTTAACCAACTGGAAAAATCAATTTAAATGCCTGCAGTGAGACAGTAAGGCCTGCTGCTGCTGTTTCATTTTCAAGAGGTGAGTCACTCAAACGGTTGACTTCATGGCTGATCTAGGAGCAAAGGCGCGTTGGCAGTTAATGCTGGCACCAGAATGGTCTCAGAGCTGCTTCCTGGAACCCTGGCGCCAGTCAGAGCCCAGATTTGCCTTTGCTCTTAGGAAGTCAGATTACTTCTGTAAGGACCAAATTTCCAGCTCAGACACAATCATAGCTGTGACTCCTTGAATGACCAACTGCACAAACTAATCATACTTTTCAGTTCATGATTGGCTGATCCTATCTTTTTCTGGTTACAACATGCAACTCCCATTGGTTAGGTCTACCATATGCTTGGCCAACACTTTGCTCTCCGATTGGTAAACCCTACCATTGAGTTAATCAAACAATGACTCGTATTGATCCTATGAATGATGGATGTGTACCCTTTCCTATCCTGTGCTGTTATCATCTCTGACATACTGGAGCCCAGTGCTGTAGTCACTGTGTCAATTCATCTGGTTGAAATATTTTTCTCTGTCGCTGACCCTCCACCTTTCCAAGCATGATGTCTTTCTCCAAAGAATAGCCTCTCCTAACAACATGCTACTTGTGTAAGATGAACTTTGTCATTTTGGGTCCAAGGAGCTCTCTGGCTGCACTTTCTCCAAGACATATCTGCTTGTTTATATGGCAGTTCTTGAGATATTTAATACTCTTCTCTAACTCCACAGCTCATAGGCATCAATTCTTCTGTCATCCTTATTCATTGTCCAGCTCTCAGATACATAGCAAATATTTAAGAAAATCATGATATAAATCAGGTCACCTTAATCTCCAAACTGACATCATTGTAATTTAGAGAGGTCCCTGACAGTAGACATTTTTTTTGGTCATTAGGTTTGGTTCCCCCCCCCTTTTTTTAAAAAAAAGTATTCTTAATTTCAATAAAAATTTACAGAGACTTTGGATTTCCGTTCATTGATTGTTGCACTTTTCTCCCCTCCCGACCCTCCCCCCTAGTACAACACCCTCTTGGAAAAGTAAAAGAAAAATTCTTTCATTGTTTTACAATCCCTCCCACCCAGGTCCACTCCAATATACAGCCTTCACTCTGGACTCCTGTCATAACACAAATACCTAATAACTTATCCCTCTTAAACAGTTTTCTCTCTCATCTGTTTCAATGCAGTATACATTATTGAACCCATCCTTCTCAGTCTGCCCCCAACCCCGAGGTCAGTCCTGTTTTACTACAGTGTCACCAAGCAGTCTTTGTCCTTTTGTGACTGAGATACTTCACTCAGCATAATGTTCTCCAGGATCACCCATTTTGAATAATATTGCATGAGTTCCTTGTTTTTCAATGCAGCATAGTATTCCATTGTGTGAATATACCACAGCTTCTCTATTCATTTGTTGATGGGCACTTAGGTTGTTTCCAACTCCTTGCTATTGTGAACAAAGCCGCGATAAACATGGGTGTGCATATATCTGCTTGGATGTCAGTTATGGATTCTTTGGGGTATATTCCCAGTAGTGGAATTGCAGGGTCGAATGGTATCTCTATTTGCAACGTTTTGAGAAAAAAAACCCTTCCACATACCGCCTTCCACAGTGGTTGCACCATTTTACACTCCCACCAACAGTGAATAAGGGTTCCAGTTTCTCCACAACCTCGCCAGCATTTGTTCTTGCTGTTCTGCTAAATTTTGCTATTCTGACTGGGGTGAGATGATATCTCATAGTTGTTTTGATTTGCATCTCTCTTAGAGCTAGGGATTTTGAACATTTCTTCATGTTCTTGTTAGCCATCTGAATGTCTTCTTTGGTGAAGTGTCTGTTCATATCCTGTGCCCATTTTTCTATTGGATTATTTACCTTTATCTTGTTGTGGTGCTCAAGTATTTTATAAATTCTGGATATAAGTCCCTTTCCTGATATGTTATTACCAAATACTTTTCCCCAGTCTTTGGCTTCCATTTTTACCCTGGTGGAGAAGTTTTTGAATGTGCATAGGGATTTGATTCTTAGAAGATCCCATTCATCTATTTTATCTTCTCCTGGTTGTAGGTTGATAGTAGACTTTTTCAGTGCAATCCCTCTCCTTATCTCCCAACTGCTGGAATCAAAGGTGTTGATTATGAAGCCAAGTAAAATTAAATAATTGACAATTTCAGTCTTTTCTCATATATCATGATGTTGCTTATGCATCCATTAGTGAGGATTTTTGTTTTCTTGATGCTGAGATAAATCTATATTGTTATTGTTATTGTTGTTGTTGCTATATGCTGTTGAGTCACCTGCCATTCCTAGCAACCCTATGTACAACAGCTCTAAATCCTGCTCTATCCTGTGCCAATCTCACTGTGTCTGACACACCTACCTCGAATACCGCAGTCACTGAACCAATCCACCTCATAGAGAGTCTTCCTTTCCTGTGCTGTTCCTCTACCTCCCAAGCATGACTTCTCTCTCCAAGGATTAGTCCCTCCTTGCAACATGTCCAAAATATGTCAAACAAGGCTTCAGAATCCTTGCCTCCAAAGAGCAGCCTGTTTTAACCCTCTCTAGGATGAACCTGTTTGTTTTCTTAGCAGTCCATTGTATCTTCAATACTCTTCTCCAGCACCACAGCTCAAAGACATCAACAATCTATATTGCAAAGATATATAGTTTTGGGGTTAGGATATACTATGCTTGGTATTTTAATATATAAAAGTAATATAAAAATATCTTATCAATATGTTAGGAAGCCCTATGAAAAGTATTTTCATAGGCTTTATGAAGCCTATCAAAATTATTTGGCCATTGCTCCCCTTTGCTGAAAGAATCTGGAAGTTTATTTGAGCATCAATTGTTTATCATTATTTGAGACTTGACTCCTGTTTAAATGAAAGTATATAGATAACCAGTAAAAATAATACGGCAAGATTATACACATTTGAAAGGGACCTCCTAATATACTTTCTAAGTGGTTTGAGATTATCACCTGCAACATTTCTGTCACCTGCCTTCAGGTCATGAGGCTGGAATAGAAAAGAAGGATATAATGTAAGAGAAGTTCCTATCAGACAGGAAGAGGAAATATAAAGACCTTTATGTGCCAGATAAGAATAAGATTAAGCCCAGAGATGCAGGGGAAGGGAAGATGAGACATCCTAATAAACTACCTCCCTCAACAGGGAAATGTTGAAGGCATTTGTGTTGTTATGTTATCCCTGCTCCACTCACATGCTGTGGTGTCTACCCTGAGGTAGTCTTCATGAGCCATAAAGCAATACAGAGGCGTCTGTGTGACTGTAGCAAACAGAGAAGATGACTGAGCATTAAGAAGCAACATATCCACTCTAAGGTTGCCATGGCTTAGTACTTTCATGACAAGAGACTTCAAGTAGGCAGCCCAAAGCCGAGGGCCCAGGTGGAAACTGAAGGAGAGTTTCAGAAGGTCAAGAGCTTCCGCAGGAGCTCAGTAGCAGGAAAGACCCAAACACCCAGAATCACTAACCAATAGCATAGACTTGTGAAAGACCCAGGCTCATCCACACAGTGTATCCAATGACAGAGGGCCATGCCCAAAGATAAGGCAAGTTGAATTATTCCTATCTCCAAATGAGCATGAGCCTCATGGCTCAGACTAGAAGCCTCCCTTCCTTCCATCAGGGCATGAAATAGCATCCCACTTCTTCCAGGAGCCCCCGTGCCATCAGGGAGAAGAGAAGGATATGGTCAATGCTTTGAAGGACTGCTTAGCCACCTCAGAGAGAACAAGTATACTCAAAGTCTTTTTATTTTTATCTAAAATAGTTGAACTATAGGGTTTTTTCTCTCCCCACCTTCAGTTGACCATGAAAGAAAGATGGACAATCTCTTCCCATGCAATTTAAAACCTCCAAAAACCCACTGAAGTGTCGACTATGATCCTGTGAGTTGGCTCTGACTCAAGAGCAATGAGTTTGAGAGATTTTTTATTGTTTTTTGGAGTTTTTTTCCCTTCATTGTTCCTCCCCCACTTCAAGTTGGCTAACCAAGCTAAACCATCACCATTGAGTTGATTCCAACTCATGGAGACCCCATACATTACAGAATAAAACCACTTCATAGTGTTTTCTTGGCTGTAATCTTTGCAAAATTAGGTTACCAGGACTTTCTTTAGTGACAGAGCAGAGTGGGTTTGAACTGCCAACCTTCAGGTTAGTAGTTCAGTACAAACTATCTGTGTTACCCAGGGACCTTTTTACTTGTCAAGGAGACTTTAAAACAAAGAGATATGCAGAAAACAATACAAAATTTTATTTTTTTTGCATATCTAAATTGCAACGGTCAATTGTAATCCAGTTACAAAATATGCAGTGGAGAGTGTTATTGTACTAAAGGTTATGCAAAGATGGACTGTTTAAACCACATTTCCCACATCATAAAACTTTCTCAGTTGAAAGGATAATACTTAGAAGATTTTTTTTCATCCTCTGCTCCAGAGCATATGATGATTCTCTGATCTGCAGATTCTTTAGGGAAAGGGATTATAGTTCATCATTTTTCATCCTGTAATGGATACGGTAACTGCCCATCCAGACACAAGATTCCAGAGGCTAAGTACAGCTTTTGATTGTTTGCATTTTGTACTCCAATTCCATTAAAATGGGTGAAAAATCCAGTGTGAAAGACACACCAAAGCCATAAAAGAAATTCTCAAGTAACTTTTCAAATTATCAATGCAATTATGACTTTACGTAAAATCATTTAAAAATTAAATCTGCAAAAATTAAAATTGAATTCTTTGAGATGGTTACTGTGAAACACTACAATGTAAGTGTGCATGTTTCTGGAGTGTATTCTGCTGTTTGAACAATTTCTATTTTGACTTTGCATGATATCTTGTGTTCCAAATATAAACCTTTTAGGGGCATATAGGTAGTCATATCATCTGTGAGTGTACTATAATTTATCAAAAAGTCTTAACTATCTGGGACTGAAAACAAATTAAAAACCCAACAACCTAAAACTGGCAAAATCAGAACATATTCTTTGTATTATGATTTGCTTAAAGTTCTTCATTGTAACAAAATACTATTTGATCGTTATATTGTCAAGAATTGGGTTTTATTTTTAATTTTTCATGAAGCATCTAATTACTTTAGTCAATACAGCTATAAAATTATTGATTATTAGTAAAATGTTGTGCTTTGTTATTACAGTAAGTCATTTACATTGTGTTCAGTGGCAGGAAGAGAGAGATCAGGCTTTGCTTTAAGATCTGTTTTCCTGCCATAAGGATTTGCTGGTCCACAAATATCTACCTGGAATTCCCACCATTGGACTCCTATAGGCTAAGATATCTTCTTTATAATGATGTATGTTCACCTGGGCAGTAGAAGTATCACAATATGACACAAGAGAATGAGGTAGGAAAAAACCATCGGCTTAGCAAAGGAAACACTTTTATAGAGCTTTTATAGGGTACTGGGACAAACATTTTATAAATATTTCTTTCTTCCCCAAAATATTAAGTATAGCTTGCATATACACCTGTGTAATTAGCACCTAGATAAAGAAACCAACTACGTTAATGCTTCAGAAGCCCAAGTGCCCCCTCCCAAGAATAACTAGCTACTATCCTAACTTCCTAACTTTAATACCACAAATTCATTTTACTCATATTTCCTTCTTAAAAAATTTATTTTATTGATATTTTTTCTTTAACATTTTTTCTTGGTATTTTATTGAAAGTTTACAGAAAACTTGGATTTCCACTCATTCATTGTTGCACATTTTCCTCCCTATCCCCCACCTACTTCACTTTTCTCTTTAAAAAAATTATTTCATTGTTGCACAATTTCCTCCCTCCCCCTGCTCCCTGGTTCACTTTGCTATGCACCTCTTATTCTGGATTATTGTCATGCAAATAATAGCTAATCATACATTCCTTTTAAACAGCTGCTTCCCCCATCTGTTTCATTATTTATCCCCTCTTTTCTTAATTTTCCCCAACACCATGTCAGTCCTGTTTCATAACAGGGATATTATTCAATATTTGCCCTTTTGTGACTGAGATATTTCACTCAGCATAATGTCCTCCAGGGTCACCCATTTTGAATAATATTTCATGAGTTCCTTGTTTTTCAATGCAGCGTAGTATTCCATTGTGTGAATATACTGCAGCTTCTCTATCCATTCGTTTGTTGATGGGCACTTGGGTTTTTCCAACTCTTTGCTATTGTGAACAAAGCAGCATTAAATGCACATGAGTGTGCATATATCTACTTGGGTAGAGGTTCTGGATTCTGTAGGGCATATTCCCAGAAGTGGAACTGCTGGATCAAATGGTATTTCCATTTCAAACTTTTTGAGAAAAGTGCCATATTGCCTTCCATAGTGGTTGCACCATTTTACACTCCCATCAACAGTGAATAAGGGTTCCAGTTTCTCCACAAACTCACCAGCATTTATTGTTTGCTGATTTGTTGAATTTTGCTATTCTGACTGGGGTGAGATGATATCTCATAGCTGTTTTGATTTGCATCTCTCTTAGAGCTAGGGAGTTTGATCATTTCTTCATGCGTTTGTTCACCATCTGAATGTCTTCTTTGGTGAAGTGTCTGTTCATCTCCTGTGCCCATTTTGCAATTGGATTGTTTACCTGTATTTTGTTGTGGTGCTCAAGTATTCTATAAATTCTATATATAAGTCCCTTATCAACTATTACCAACTATTTTTTCCCCAGTCTGTGGCTTCCCTTTTTACCCTGTTGGAGAAGTTTTTGGATGTGCATGGGGATTTGATTCTTAGAAGGTCCCATTCATCTCTTTTATTCTCTCCTGGTTGAAGGTTTTTCAGGATGCTTGAAGGCCTCCTAAAAGAACAAACAAATTTGTCTTGAAGTAGGTCCTCCTTAAAGACAAGGATGGTGAGGACATGCTCACATACTCTGGGCATATTTTCAGGAGGAGCTAGTCCTTGGAAAGGGCCATAATGCTTGGAAAAGTAGGTTTGTGAGAGAGCGGGAGCATTTCAATTAGTTGGATTGAACAACTGCAGCAATGGGCTTGAGCACAATGGAGATTTTAAGAATGTCACAAGATTGGACAGTATTTTGCTCTGTTGTTAATGAACTGATGACTCTGTTATCCATGAATTGACGTCAGCTTGATGACACCTAACAGCAACAACAGCAGAATTGTGAGAAAACAAATTTCTATTCTAAACCTACTCATTTTTGGTGTTTGTTATGGCATTAGTTAACTAAGATAGCCATGTTGAGATTTATATATATAAGAGAAAAACTCAACAGCCCTTCTTGAACTGAGATTATGACCTTATGATACCTGTGGCCTATATTTTAAAGAATAATCTTGGTGGCACAGTGGTTAAATAATCAGTGGCCAGCTGAAAGTTTGAGGATTTGAACTCATTAGCCTTTCTCTAGAAGAAAGTTGTAGCTGTCCTTCTTGTAAAGATTATAAGGTGAGAAACCCTATGGGGAAGTTCTATTCTGTCTTACAGGACAGTATGAGTCAGAATTGATGCAATGACAACATGATGTGTGGTTTGTTTGTTTGTTTTTAGGATTGTTAGGAGATTTTAATTTGGAAAAAATAATAAAGCCCCTAGAATCTAATTTTGGGGATGATAAGGGAGTGAGCAGTATTTCTTTTGATATACACAGAGCCAATTAACAACAAAGCTAGTTGGGCATGAGACAATGGAGTTTTATATACTTTCAGAAACAATGTTTAATTCTTACACAATCTTGTGACAAGCCATAATTTTTGAGGTTGTCTGTGACTGATACCAATCAAGAAGGTAATGCCCTACAACAAAAATATTGTTGAGTCTGCCTTGCAGAACCTTTCACGCAAAGTGGTGGTCTGAACACATAACATACAGAGAACTTGGATGCCACCAGGGAGTACTGGTTGCCTAGTGGTTATGGAGTTGTGCTCCCAACCCAAAGACAGGTGGTTCAAATCTACCAGGTGCTCTGAGGGAGAACCATGGGCAGTCTCCTCCCAGGTGACTTACAGCCTCCAAAAACCCACTGGAAGGTCAGCTATGTGTCTGTTTTGGCTCGATAGCAAAGAGTTCAGCTGTCGAGGACATCATCAAGCCCCGGAGTGTTGCAAATCATTTGCTCTTGGATATTAACCAAAAGGTTGGTGGACGGTATCTGCAGATCTGCCTCCATAGGATTCAACTAGTGGCTAGCAAGTTGAAACTGACTCATGGCTGACCCTTCAGTAGGTTTCTGAGGTTGTAATCACACTGGAAGACAAAGGCCATCTTTCTCACTCGGAGTAGCTGGTGAATTTGAACTGCCTGAGAGAAGTAGCCTTTGAGACATTAACCCACAATTCCCCAAAGACTATATTACCAGAAATCCTTCCACAGGATTACTGCCTTGAAAACTCTATGGGGGCAAAACCTCTATGGAGACTTTCTAGTCTGACAAACATGGGTTAGTATGAGTTGGAACTGGTTGACAGAAACAGGTTTGTCACATGATATAAAACTTATAACAGGTTGTTGTTAAGTGCCGTCAAGTCGTAGACGACCCATAGTGACCCTATGAACGAAAGCTCTGAATCCTGTTGTATAACTATGATAATTTCTCTAAGTTCATAGAGTTTCGGAGGTAAGTTATTTCTGAAGTAGATAACTATTTGTGCCACCTGCTGTTAACTATTTAAAATTAAAGAAAGAGATGTTAAAGGGAACAGATAGGTAAATAAATAGAAACTCTGAGAGAAATTGAGATTGCTTGGGTCTCATCCGCCTTTACCCTGTGTTTTAGTCTTTGGAGCAGAAGAAATATATCAGGGAGGGTCTATTGAGAGAAGAAAACATTGCTGAGGGAAGCCACTGCCTTTAACAGCAGAGCAAAGGAAGAAAAACCAATGAAGGAGACAAAAAATAGTCAGAAGAGATCAGGAGTGAATAGTGTTGTGAGACAAGGAAAAAAATGAAAGAGAAATTCTGGAAGAGGATGTCAATATGTCTAATAATGTTGAGAGGTCTAGACCTTCATAGACTGAAAAGCGCCCATGAGGAGTTCAGGAGAAGATGTTTGCCATGGGGTGATGAGAGCAGAATTCACACCACAAGAGGCTGAGCAGTGAGGAAGTAGAGATCAGAGATCAGAGACAACGCTTTTGAGGGACTTGCTACAAAGGGAGCGCTAATGATTCTGTGGGTAAGGAGTTGCATTCCCAACACAAAGGCAGGTGGTTTGAATCCACAAGCTACTCCATGGGAGAAAGACAGGCAATCTCCTTCTAAGAGATTTATAGCCTGTTATAGACCCATTGGAGGGTCAGCTATGAGTCATTCTAACTCAACAGCAATGATAAGTGTCTAGAGATAAAAGAGACAACTAGGACAGTAACTGGGAATGGTGGAAGGTTAAGGAAGGGGTTGAAGATGTAGCAATTATCCTTCCACCAAGTTGAGCAAGTAAAGAAAGTCCAAGTCTGGTTTGTGGCCTGGATTCTCATGGAAGATAGTTAGTTGCTGGGTCATCTGTCTTTTCCCTTTTCAGTATGTAAATGTGATACAGGCACATACACAAGCATGCTTGCTAGCAACAAGAGCAAAGAGCTACCAGGTTAGAACTCTGAATCTTCCTCTGTTTTGGAGACAGTTATGGGAAACCCCAAATTTCCTGAGGAAAATTACCTGCACCTTTCCCCTCTACCCCAACCCCCTTCCCCTCAAATGAGAACTATTGTTGAAGCCAGGCTGTAGACCATCAGGATCTGTCAGCAGCCTCTGAAAGTCTACTCACCATCTGGGACCTATCAAACAAGCTGGGCTTTCCCTACATTTAATTTCTGATGAGCTTGACCCGGCTTTCATTTCAAAGACTCTATGTGTTTTCTCACTTCCACCCAGCCCCTCCTTTATATCCCCCTCACAACACAGGACTAAAAGTTGTACTATCTCCCCTTCTTTGGCTTGCCAACCCAGCCGGGACAAGAGAAAACTTTGAAATTGGAGCACGGCTTAGGATGGGGAGGGAGGGAAAGTACTAGCTGGGTGAGTTGATGAAGAGGAGCTAAAGAAAGGAAGTACCAATAAGCCTTCAAGAAGAGCAGATGAAAACAGGCATCTCTTTGGTGCCTAGTTTAGGCCACTCAAATTTACAGTCCTTTGCTTCCATTACTCACAAAGTGACTATCTATTAATTTATCCTCTTTGTTCCACACCCCTGGAAAATATTGTTAGGGTCCAGGGAAGCTCTCTTGGTTTCTCTGGGGGTGAATGAAGACAAAGACTGCCATATTGTACCTGAAACCAGAGGTTTCTAGTATTATGAACCAGGAACTTTGGGAAATTGAGTCTTCTTTCTTCCTCCTTCAGCATTTTTCCTACAGTACAGTAGAGTACAATACAGTACCAGCAATGAATGGCAATGTGCCAAATGCAAAATATGATGATCAGTCAACCAGGACAGACAGAGTTTGATGTATCTCACAGCCAAAGATCCTAGAACGTTCAAGCAAGGAAAGACTATAAGACAGCAAGTTCAGTGAGCTCTAGTGGCCTAGTGGCAAGAAACTGTACTGCAATCTCAGAGGAGTGGTTCAAATACCCTAGATCCTCTACTGGAGGAGGGACAATCTCCTCCTGTACCAGTCAGATCAGATCCAATTTGACGGTACACACACACACACACACACACACACACACACACACACACACACAAGTTTTAAAAAATATTTTTAAAAAAGACAGCAAGTTCGACACACTTCTGGTATGAAATACATTGTTAGAGCACAGAGGTGAAGAGTGAATATGCAAGGTGCTGGTGGTAAAGTCTAGATAAGAACCTGGAAGACAAGCTATCATGTATTAATCTGTCTAGGGCAGAGTCCTACAAAAGGCAGAAGAGATGTTATATTGGTCACAATTCATGGGCTCAGTTAAAGTCATAGAGTAGATCTGAGTAGTGCTGAAGGTGTCTCACAATAGAATTGGACATAGGAGTGGGTCAGAGCCAAAATCAAAGACCAGTTTATAAGAGGATTTGGAAATAAGGGGAGAATAAATGGTTTAGGATAAAAGACAAGGTAATGGCAACCCAGCTTTACAAGGTTACTGCCTGTGACTCTTTCTTCTGTTTGCATGAAGTAGATATTTACTCAGTAACAGAAGATTGGCCATAAAGGTAAAGGATGAATTTAGCTACACATAACAGAAAGCCTAACTTAAGTCGGGTCATGCAATAAGATTTATTAACTCACTGATATGAAGTCTAGAGATAAAGTAGAACTCTTTCCATTTTCTTAGCTTAACTTTGCTCCATGTGGTAAGACGAGTGCTTCCAGCCATAAAATATCTACTAGGAACAAATGTCCCTCTCATTTGGTGGTTGTAGTTGTTGTTTTGTGCTATTGAGTCACTTAACAACACATAGGGACCCTATGTACAACATCTCTGAACCCTGTTCTGTCCTGAGCCAATCTGATTGTCTTTGACACACCTACTCTCATTACCCCAGTCACTGAATCAAGCCATCTCATCTTCCTCTATTACGTTGTCTTTCCGCTCTCCCAAGCATGATGACCCTCTCCAAGGACTGGTCACTCCTTGAAACATGCCCAAACTATGTCAGACAAAGCTTCAGAATCCCTGCCTCCAAGGAGCAGCCTGGTTTCACCCTCTCCAGGAAGAACCTGTTTGTTCTCCTAGCAATCCCTGGTCTATTCAATATTCTTCTCCAGCACCACAGCTCAAAGGCATCAATTCTCCTTCTATCATCCCTAGTAACTGTCCAGCTTTCTGAGGCATAACAAGTAATTGCAAAGACTATGGCCTGGATCAGGCACACCTTAGTCTCCAGACTGATATCATTGCTCTTCAGTACTCTGGAGAGGTCCCTGACAGCCAACTTTCCCAATGCAATTTGTCTCTTGATTTCCTGGCTGCTGGTACCAAGAGTGTTGATTGTGAAGCCAAGCAAACTAAAGCTGTTAACAATCTCAATTTCTTCGCCATACATCATGATGCTGCCAATTAGCCCAGTCATGAGAATCCTTTTCTTGTCTGTTTTTGCATATTAACTAACTCATTTTATTGATGGATTTTACAGGATGGAACACTTTATTACATTGAAGACACTTATATTAGACAGCTTGGTGGAGAGATGTTAGAGAACTTCCCAAGGTAAGAGGGATCCCCTTTTTTGCCAGACAATGTCACATCTAGGGAAAGAGACTGTTAGACAGGAAGTGAACACAAGCTATCTTCAGTCAGTGGGTGGCTCTAGACACACAGCAGCATTTCCAAAACTTATGCCCAAATTTCAAAATCCAAGCTTTCTAAACATTGGACCATTTTCAGCAGCCAACTCCTCGCTGGAGTTGACCCTACTATCATCACACGAGTCTGACCCAAGGCCAAGAACCACTATTGTAGATGGATAAAGGTGCTGCTGTGCTTTTCAATTTGGCAAAGGAGCATATCTGAAGGGCCTGTGCTAAATATGTGCTCTTCAGTTTCCTCTTCCATGCAAAATTCCAGTGGCTCCAGGAAGTTTTCAGGCATGCTCCATCATGGCTTCTCTGAGAGAGCATCCTCCAGGGACATCCTTGCTCTTGTGTTGTTGTTTGCTTTGAGCTGATACTGAGAATCTTCTTCTGGATGTTAAACTTCAATCCATATTGAAGGGGGGCGAAGTTGGCCCAGGGGTGAAGCCAGACCTGGGGTGAAGCTGGACCAGGGGTGAAGTGTCCCAGCAGGGAAGCAACCCAGCTAGGGAGCAGCCTAGACAGCTGGAATTTGAGTAAGGTCCCTGTACATGCCCAATCAGTGAGAGTTGGTGCACACTGCCTGTGCCCATGCCCACCCTGTGCCCATGCCTTGTGCCTGTTCCCATGCCCTACATCTGTGCCTCCACATTTTGACTTGCATCTCTTCACATCCAGTCAACTGTGTTTAGTTCAGAACATCTCAATATGACTGAGCTGTAAAAGTTATAAACAGAAGAGACTGCTTTCACAGGCCCTGAACTAAAACTTCTCTTGGATCAGAAGTTCAGAGAGAAACACAGGCCATATAACTACCCTACCCTTTCTGGAGCAGTGACTTAAGTTCAAGAACCTATTATCAGCTAAGCATGGAAAAACTCTACCACAGAAATGTCATATAAAAAGCAGTTTACTTCACACTCTGCACAGGTGCAAAGCAAGTTGTCACCCCCCCCACCCCCGCAACTGACACAATATCAATGGTCAACTGATTTTTTACAAGGAGATAAAATCATTTAAGTGGGGAAACGACAGCCTTTTTAACAAATGGTATTGGCAAAATTGGAAAACCATCTGCAGAAAACTCAAGCAAGATCCACACCTCACTCCATACACAAAAACCAACTCAAAGTGGATCAAGGACCTAGGGCTAAAACCAAGGACTATAAACTTCATTAGAGAAAAGCTTGAATAACTCTAGAAGCTCTAATTCACAACATGAATAGTCTCTTCCAAGCATCCTGAAAAACCTACAACCAGGAGACAATAAAATAGATGAATGGAACCTTCTAAGAATCAAATCCCCATGCACATCCAAAACCTTCTCCAATAGGGTAAAAAGAGAAGCCACAAACTGGGGAAAAAATAATTGGTAATGTCTAGAGAAGAGTGTTGAATATACCATGGACTGCTAGGAGAACAAACAGGTTTGTCCTGGAGAAGGTGAAGCTGGAATGCTCCTTGGAGTCAAGGACTCTGAAGCTTCATCTGACATGCTTTGGGCATGTTGGAAGGAGGGACTGGTCCTTGGAGAGGGACATCATGTTCGGCAGGGAGAGGGGCGGTGAAGGAGAGGAAGACCTTCGATGAGATGAATCGATTCTGTGACTGGAGTGGTGGGAATGAGTGCGTTTGAGATGGCCAGGTTGGCACAGAATAGAACAGTGTTTAGAGTTCTTGTACATAGGGTCGCTGTGAATCACAAATGACTCCATGGCATTTAACAACAACAACAACAATGACATGTTGGATAAGGTACTTACATATAGAATTTATAGAATACTCAAGCACCACAACAAGATAAAGGTAAACAACCCATTCACAAAATGGGCACAGGATATGAACAGAAATGGCGAACAAACGCATGAAGAACTGTTCAGAATCCCTAGCTCTAAGAGAGATGCAAGTCAAAACAACTATGAGATATCATCTCATCCCAGTGACAATAGCAAAATTTAACAGAGCAGCAAACAGCAAATGCTGGTGAGGTTGTGGAGACACTGGAACCCTTATTCACTGTGGGTGGGAATGTAAAATGGTGCAACCACAATGGAAGGTAGTATGGTGCTTTCTCAAAAATTTGCATTTGACCAGCAATTCCACTACTGGGAATATACTCCAAAGAATCCATAACTGCCACCCAAGCAGATATATGCACACCCATGTGCATTTATTGCTGCTTGTTCCCAATAGCAAAGAGTTGGAAACAACCCAAGTGTCCGTCAACAAACGAATGGATAGAGAAACTGTGGTATATTCACACAATGGACTACTATGCTGTATTGAAAAACAAGGAACTCATGAATTATTATACAAAATGGGTGACCCTGGAGGACATTATGCTGAATGAAATATCTCAGTCACAAAAAGACCGATACTGCATAGTGCCACTGTTGTAAAACAGGACTGACCTCGGGGTTGAGGGGAGCCTAAGAAAACAGAGGATAAATATTGTATACTGCATTGAAACAGATGAGGGAGAAAACTGCTTAAAAGGAATATATGCTTAGGTATTATTTTCATGACAAGATTCCAGAAAAATAAATTAATAGTAAAGTGGACTGTGGACTTGTGGTGGGGAGTTGTATAACAATGAAAGAATTTTTTTCTTTTCAAAAAGAAAAGCGAACTGGAGAAGGGGTGGGCAGGGAGGAAAATGTGCAACAATGAATGAATAGGGAGAAAATTAAATGAGAAGAATGTGCTGTAAATATATTTAAATACATAAAATATGTCTTTTCTATTAAACCCAAAATCCACATTGAAGGCTGCAGTGCTTGAACTTCTGTAGCAAGTGCTTCAGGTCCTCCTCAGTTTCAGCAAGCAGTGTTATGTCATAGCTGATTGTTGATGAGTCTTCCTCTAATCCTGATACCACATTCCCCCTCATAGAGCCCAGCCTTTTGGATGATCTGTTATGCATATAGATTAAAAAGAATGGAGATAGGACACACACCTGGTATACATCCTTCCTGATTTTTAACAATGCAGTGTTTCCTTGCTCTGTTCTGAGGACTGCCTCTTGGCCCAAGAATAGGATTTGCCTAAGCACAATCAAGTGTTCTGGGATTTCCTTTCTTCTCAGAGTCAGCCATGGCAAAGTTTCATCTCTCATACTTAGGATATTTTGCTTTAAGAGGCTATTCCTTGGGAAAAGATATCACACCAGGAACGGTAAAGGATCCACGAAGAAAGGAAAACCCCTGACAAGATGGATTGACATGGTGACTGAAGCAATAGGAGCAAATATATCAGAGATGGTGAGGATGGCACAAGATACAACAGAATTCAGGTCTGTTGTTCATAGGGTCACTGAGTCATTCTTGACTTGATGGCTTCTAACAACAACTGTGGAATATATGTCTCTATCATCTAACAGTATCATTAGTATCACATGCAAGAAAAATACTGCTGAAGATAATTTTTAAGTGGCTAGAAGAGTACATAAACAGAGAACTGACAGAAAGCTGGATTTAGAAGAGGCCATGAAACCAGGGAAATCATTACGGATGTCAGATGGATCCTGGCTGAAAACAAAGATACCAGAAGAATGTCTATTGTGCTTTATTGAATAGTCAAAGGCATTTGACTGTGTATATCATAACAAATTTTTGCTAACATTGAGAAGAACGGAAAACTCAGGACACATGTGCTTGTGTGAAACCTACACCTAGACCAAGAGTCTATTGTGCAAACACAGCAAGAGATCACATGGCTTAAAATTAGGAAAGGTGTGCATCAAGGTTGTATCCTTTATCCATACCTATTTAATCTGTATGCCAAGCAATTATTTGAGAAGCTGGACTCTATGATGAAAAAGATTCCTCAATAGCCTTCATTGTGTATTCTTGATCGGAGTTTTATATGTAGTGGAGCAACTTCCTCACAGTGATCTAAACAAGGATTTATTAAAAAATTTTTAAAAAGAAACTAAAATGAAAAAATAAGGTTAAAGAACAAATACATTTCATTGTGCTGATGAAGACCTGAAGCACTTGCTGTAGAAGGTTTATCGCTACAGCCTTCAATATGGATTGCATTTCAACATCAAGAAAGAAAACAAAAAATCTCATCACTAGACTATTAGGCAACATCATGATAGAGAAACGATTGAAACCATCAATGGCCTCATCCTACTTGGATCCACAATCAACACACCTGCTAACAGAAGTCAGGAGACCTGAAGACATATTGCACTGGACAACCCTGTAGTCAGGAACCGCTCCAAATTATTGAGGAGCAATGATGTCAGTTGAGGACTAAGGTGCACGTGATTCAGTTCATGGTATTTTCAGCCACTTGTTATGTGTCTGAGAGCTGGACAATAAATATGGAAGACAGAAGAATTGATGCCTTTGAACTGTGGTGCTAGAGAAGAAACAAAATATACCATGGGCTTCAAAAAAAACAAAACAAAACCCAAAAAAACCCACAATAAGACATGTTTTGCAGAAAGTACAGCCAGAGTGCTCCTTGGAGCAAAGATCTTGACACTTTAGGCATGTTTCTAGGAAAGGGTACTGCTTGGCAGGATGGAGGGACAGCAAAGAAAAACAAGACCCTCAAACAGGTGGAAAGACACAATGACTGCAGCAATGGGCTTGAGTGTGTCAGAGATTGTGAGGATGGCACAAGAAAGGACAGAGGTCAGATTTGTTCTTCATAGGAGTCACTATGCTATGAGTCATATGTAACGTGATAGCACCTAACAAGTCTAATTGGGTAATGTTAAGTCACATTCTTATCCCTGGCCCACTGCAGTCACCAGAGGAGTCCTGTGTATAAGGGTCTTCTTTTACACTGATCCTCTAATTTACTAGTCATGTCATCCTTCACTAGGGACTGGCCTTTTCTGATAACATGTCTAAAGTATGTAAGATGAACTTTTGCCATCCTCTATTCTTTTCTTTTAATTAATTTTAATGATCATTTACAGAGATTTTGGATTTTCATTCATTCATTTTTGCACTTTTTTCTTTACCCCCCACCCCCAGTTCACTCCTCTCTTTGAAAAGCAAAACATAAACTTCTTCACTGGTATTCAATCCCCCCGCCCCTGCCCCGCCCCCAACGCACTTCACTATGCAACCTTAATTCTGGATTCCTATGATAATCATAATATGCTATCATATATCACTTTTAAACTGTTCTCTCCCTCATCTGTTTCAATTCAGTATACATAATCTATCCAGTTTTTCTCAGTCTTACCCCAACCCTGATGTCAGTCACTTTCTACAACAGTGGCACCATGCAATATTTGTCTTTTTGTGACTGAGATATTTTACTCAGCATAATGTCCTCCATTGTCACCCATTTTGAATAATATTGCATGAGTTCCTTGTTTTTCAATGCAGCGTAGTATTCCATTGTGTGAATATGCCACAGCTTCTCTATCAATTAGTTTGTTGATGGGCACTTGGGTTGTTTCCAACTCCTAGCTATTGAGAACAAAGCCACGATGAACATGGGTGTGCATGCATCTGCTGGGATGTCAGTTACGGTCTCTTTAGGGTATATTCCCAGTAGTGGAATTCCTCGGTCAAATGGTATCTCTATTTGCAACTTTTTGAGAAAGCGCCACACCACTTTCCACAATGGTTGCACCATTTTGCATTCCCACCAACAGTGAATAAGGGTTCCAGTTTCTCCACAACTTCGCCAGCATTTGTTGCTTGCTGTTCTGTTAAATTTTGCTATTCTGACTGGGGTGAGATGATAGTTAATGAGCATTTTAACTAACTTTCTTCTAAGACAGATTTGTTAGTTTGGTAGTCCATAGTATATTCAATGCTGCTCAACCAATACCACAATTCAAAGGTATCAATCTCATCCACTCATTATTATTGAGTCAGAACCGACTCATAGCTGGCTCTTCAGCACATTTTCTGAGACTGTAAATCACATGAGAGATTTCTCATCTTTTTCCCACAGATCTGTTGTTGGATTCAAACCAGTAGGGAGGAGTCATCTTTGGGGTAGCAGCATAACTCACTATGTACTACACCACCAGGGTTCTCACATCTGTATAAGACAATTGAAAATACCATGACTCAGGCCACTCACTCAATCATTGCTGTCAAGGTGGAACTGACTCATGGATGATCCTCCACTTCGTTTGAAGCTGTAAATTTACAATGTGAAGCTGCAAATATCATGAGAGGAGATAGTCCATCTTTCTCTTTTGGAGCTGCTCAAAGGGATATCCTTGCTTTTAAGCACTTTAAAGAGGTTGCATGTAAGAGATTTGTTCAGTGCAACATATTGCTTAATTTCTTGACTGCTGCTTCTGTGAGTGTTGATTGCAGATCCAAGTAAAATTAAATCCTTGATAACTTCACGTTTTCTCTATGTATCATGAAGCTGCTTATTAGTTCAGAGTTGTACAATTTTTTTCCTCTTGTTGAACTGTAATCCATACTAAAATTAAATCTTTGGATTCCATCAGTACTTCAAAACTTATTTTTTTTTCCAGCAAACACATTTGTGTCTTGTGTATAATGCAGATTGCAGTATTAGCTTAAAGTTGGCTGTTTTTAACCTTTACTTAAGTCTCCTCTGGTCTCCATCTACCTTAACTGCAGACATGTGGCCTTACAAATCATCAAGAGCTGTGAGACGATTAGGGGGGTGGTGGTTGGGGGAGAGAGAGAGCGCTTTCCACACTGATCACAATGCTTGAAGGATACTAGAGCAAGACCTTGGTGAGAGTGAGATTTTTATAGTGAGACCCTGGTGCTGGTGGTGGAGAGACTGTGACACTGCTGTGGATAAACTGTGGCAAGTTGTAACCAGAGGAGCCCTGAGATAAAGTCTACAATTAAAGATTTTGTTGTTTCTTGCCAGATGATGGAAGGAAAAGCTGCTTGCTGAACTGAAACCACAGCCTGGACCAATTGAGGAGTTGTGCTTTGGGACTGTTGGACTAAAACCTGGATTTACATTGGGTGATATTCTTTGCCTCTTCCACTCTCCAACTTACTTTCCTAATAAACCCCATTCTTGGTACAACTGTGAGTAAAGTCTGTGAGTCAAAAACTAATAAATGAAGCTCTTGCTGCTGGTATGGCTCTAGAGGCACCATGGGGCTGAGTTACAGGCTCTTTATCAGCTTTCTGCTCTGGGGCCCTGAGGGACTGTGCTATTCTCACTACCTTTCAGAGAGATGCTTGTGGCCCCATGCTCTTATGTCCTGTTTCTTGAGCTCTAGGCACAGATTGTTCATCTTCCTCCAAATCTGATGCTGCATTCTTCATAGATCCTCTAACAATTTTATTAAGCATACAGATTGAATGTGATACTTATATTTCCTAACTTAAATCATCTAGTATCCCTCTGTTCTGCTCAAACAACTGTTTCTTGGTCTATCCAAAATATAATGAAGTTTTATGTAGTTCCCATTTTTCACAATGTTAACTATAGTTTGTTAAGATCCACATGGTTAAATTACTTCATATAGTCAGCATACATCAAGCTGAAGAAACGGAAATGCTCATGGTTAAATGCTCAACAAAATTCAGGTAAACATTTCTCTGATATTCTCCATTCGATGTCAGGAACAATATCCCTCATTTCATGTTCTCTCCTGAATTCAGCTTGAATTTCTGGCAGGTCTCTGTTGATGTACTTTTGGATAATCTTCAGGAAGATTTTGCTTGTATGTGATGTTAATGATACTGGTCTATCGTTTTCACATTCTGTTGGACCACTTTGCTTTGGAATAGGCACAAATATGGATCTCTTCTTGCAGGTTTGACCAGGTCTTCCAAAAGCTTTGTCATGGGAAAGTAAGCTTGTCCAAACTTGCACTGGTTTGTTGAAATATTTCAAGTGATATTCTGTTGATTTCACTAGACAATTCTGTCGATTTCTCACTAGTGCTTTTAGTGCATCTTACACTCCTTTCTTCTGTACCATTGGTTCTTGATTATATGATACCTTCTGAAATAGTTCAAAGTCAACCAATTCTTTTTTTGGTACAGTGATCCTGTATTCACCTTCTATGTTAATTTTATGTTTTCTGTGTCACTCGGAATTTTTTTCTTCTGTTTTCTCAGCTTGAAAAATGCAGATTGTGCTATTCCCATATAGGATTTAGTGTGTTTAGTATGCTATTGTTGTTGTCATGTACTGTAGAGTCAGAACCTACTCATAGCTGACCCTCCAGTGGGTTTTCTGAGCCTGTAAATAACACACTGAGACTGCCCATCTTTTTCCCTTGGAGAAGCTGGGGGATCCCAAGTGAGTGACTTTGGGTTGGCAGCACAGCTAAACATGAAGTGCTATTGGCCAAGTGGAGTTGTGTTGCCAACTCAAGAGCAGATGTTTTGAATCCATCACCTGCTCTGAGGGAGAATGATGTTATATCCCTCCCTATGCAATTTATAGCCTCTGAAAACCTGCTGGAGGGTCAGGACTCTACTGTTCCCACCAGGATGTCTTTTTGCAAGGACTGGCCCCTCCTGAAAATATACCTGAAGTATGTGAGATGGACTTTCACTACCTTTGCCTTTGAGGAGCACCCTGGTTATTATACCTCCTCCAAGACAGGTTGCTTTTGTTGTTTTGTTTTGTAAGTCTGTGAGATATTCAATACTCTTCTCCAACACCACAACTCAAAGTCATCAATTCTTTTGCCATCCTTACCCTTGTCCAACTTTCATATGCTCAGAAAGTTTACTTTATAGGCTTATCAATTGTTCTGCTGGAAGTTGTATCACAGGGGTGATTTCAGTTCCAAGTTTGATGAGGTCCTAAAGGTCACATCGTCTAAGTGGTTCCACCAATCAATGTAAGTCTAGTAGACCTGGTATTTTCTATGATTTTTCATTTTTTCCAGACTTCTCTCCCAAGCTATCAGAAATTCTCTATTATGGTCCTTCTCAGAGCATTCAGAAGTGGTGTCTGTGCACCACGTAGTTTTTCTGGTTCTCAGGGTTATGGAAACTAAAGTTAATGTGGTCCATTAATCCAAAGAACCAATTATCTTTTCTTCGCCTGTCTTTGCTCCAAATGAGAAGAAAACAACAGTTGGACCTTATATGGTGCTCTCAAGCTTTTAAGAACGCAGGTATTCCTCATCAACGTAGAATGTAGAACACTGTCTTTCTGAACTATGTTAAGCCAATTGACCTTGATGCCTCCTGAAATTATGATCCTGAGATCCTTGGCCCAGTGATCTATTCCCTCAAGGTGTTTGGTTATAGCTAAGACGTTCTCATAATTATGCCCTTCCTGTCTACTCTGTTGCATAGGTGGATCTATTTCAAGCACATATAGATACAAATATGTTCAACACATTTTTAAAGATAATGAAGACAGCCATCTTAACAAAATTTGTAATCTTAAGGAAATGTTAGATTTTTATTTGCTAATATTTTATTTAAAAGTTTGCCATACATGTTCATGAAGAATATGGAATATAGATTTATTTTCTTTTCAAGTTTTTGTTTGGCTTTAGTATTGTGATAATATGGACTTCCTGAAACAAATTAGCAGATTTTCCCATTGTTATCTCTTTTCTAAAAGAGTTTGTATAAAATTTGTATTATTTATTCTTATAAAATTTGATAAAATTCACAAGTGAAGTCACCTGGATCCAGAGATTTCTTTGTGAGATGAGCTTTAATCAGAAATTCAATTTTAAAATTGATGTAAAAGTAATCATATTTTCTAGTCCTCTTGAATCAATTTTAAAATGTATAGTTATAATTTCTAGCTTTTTCAGAATTTTTTCTTTTTGCTTGAATTATTTGTTGGCATTAAGTGACTCAAAATATTGTCTTTTAATTCTATAATATCTACTGTGTTGTCCTCTTTTTCGTTGCACTTTCAGTTACCTGTTTCCTTTCAGGAATCTGGGGGTGTGGTCCATAAGGCGTTGCACTACTTAGCTAAAAGCTGTGTCCCTCTAGTGGTTCAAATCTACCAGGTGCTCCAAGAGATAAATATGAACCATCTCCTCTTGTAGAACATGCAGTCTCAGAAACCCAATGAGAGGCCAACTATGAGCTAGTCTCTTCTCAGTGGAAATACGTTCGTTTGTCTTTTTTTATCTTTAGAGAAGTTTTCTTTCCCCACCACTATTACTCTTGATCAATCTTGAAATTAATTTATTATAGTGGTACTATCAGTATTATTGCCAATGTCAGATGGATCTTGACTGTAAGTAGAAGAGCACCAAAAGAATATCTATTTGTGTTTTATTGACTATGCAAAGGTAATTGACTGCGTGGATCAAAACAAATTGAGAGGAGTGGGAATCCCAGAACACTTGATTGTGCTCATGTGAAGCCTACACTTAGGCTAGGAAGCAGTCATACAAACAGAGCTGGGAAACTTTGCATAGTTCAAAATAAGGGGGAAAGTGCATCAGGGATGTGTCCTTTTTCCAGACCTTTTTAGTATGTATGTGGAATAGATCATTCCAGAGGCTTGACTTTATGATGAAGAAAGTGGCACCAGCATTGTTGATACTCATCAACAACCTGTGTTTTGCAGATGACACAACCTTATTCGCTGAAACGGAGGAGAACTTTAAGCATTTGCTGGAGAAGGTCAAGGACTGCAGTCTTCAATATGGCTTGAAGCTCAACATAAAAAAAAAATTCTCACCACTAGGTCAATTGGCAGGAGAAGAGATTGAGTTTGCTCAAGTCCACAATCAGCACTCTTGACACCAGCAGTCAGGAAATCAAAAGAATAGTTGCTTTGGTAAAGCCTGCCATCAGGGTCCTCTCCAGAATGTTAAGGAGCAATGATGTCAGTCTAGAGACTAAGGTGTGCCTGATCCAAGCCATGGTCTTGTCAATTACTTGCTAGGCATTGTAGAACTAGACAATGACTAAGAAGAATAATCGATGCCTTTGAGTTGTGGTGCTGAAGAAGAGCATTGAACAGACCATGGATTTCCAAGAGAACCAACATGTCTGTCATGAAGAGAGTGAAACCAGCTTGTTCCTTGGAGGCGAGGATTGTGAAGCTCCATCTCACATATTTGTGGCATGTTGCCAGGAGGAAACAATCTTTGGAGAAGAAAATCATGCTTGGAAGGGTGAAGGGTCAATGCCAGAGAGGAAGACCCTGGATGAGAGGGATTGATACAATGACTGTGGCAATAAGGGCAATTGTGTCAGAGACAGTGAGATTGGCTCAAGATAGGGCAAGGTTCAGAGCTATTGTTCATAGGGTCCCTATGAGTTGCAGTTGACACAAAGGCACATAAGAACAATACTACCACCACCACAAAAAATTCTCCCTTTGTGCCTTCCTTCTCATGTATGATGAGCACTATTAAGCTCTAACTCCTATACATACAGGCATTTCATATTGTTGTTGTTATGTGCCATTGAGTCACTTGCAGCTCATAGTGACCCTATGTATATCATCCCTGAAACCTGCTCTGTCCTGTGCCACCTTTATTGTCTCTGACACACCTACCCTCAATACTCCAGTCATTGAAGGTCTTCCTCTCTTTCCCCATCCCTCTATCCTTCCAAGCATGATGTCTCTCTCCAAGGACTAGTTCCTCCTTGCAACATGTCCAAAGTATGTCAGATAAAACCTCAGAATCCTTGCCTCAAAGGAGCAGCCTGGTTTCACCCTCTCTAGGACAAACCTGTTTGTACTCCTGGCAATTCATGGTATATTCAATACTCTTATCCAGCACCACAAGTCAAAGGCATCAGTTCTCTTTTTATCATCCCTAGTCATTGTCCAGCTCTCTGATGCATAAGTAATTGCAAAGACTATGGCCTGGATCA
Source organism: Elephantulus edwardii (assembly GCF_000299155.1). Taxonomy (NCBI): domain Eukaryota; kingdom Metazoa; phylum Chordata; class Mammalia; order Macroscelidea; family Macroscelididae; genus Elephantulus; species Elephantulus edwardii. The sequence goes on from NW_006399859.1 coordinate 6,999,284, forward strand.
GGCATATCTTAGTCTCCAGACTGACATCATTGCTTTTCAGTACTCTGGAGAGGACTCTGACATCAGACTTTCCCAATGCAATTAGTCTCTTGGTTTTCTGGTTGCTGGTACCAAGACTGTTGATTGTGGGCCAAGCAAACTAAAGCTGTTAACAGTCTAAATCTCTTCACCATCTATCATTATGCTGCCAATTGGCCCAGTGGCGAAAATCTTTGTTTTCTTGAAGTTAAGCTTCAATCCATATTGACGGCTGCAGTCCTTGATCTTCTGCAGTAAGCACTTCAGGTCCTCCTTAGTTTCAGCAAGGAGGGTTGTGTCATCTGCATAATGCAGATTGTTCTTGAATCTTCCTCCAATCCTGATGTTCCATACCTCCTCATACAGACCAGCCTCCTGGATGATCTGTTCTGCATATAGATTGAAAAGGTGTGGAGACAGAATACATCCCTGGCATACACTCTTCCCGATTTTGAACCATGCAAAGCCTCCTTACTTTGTTCTGACGACTGCCTCCTGGTCCAAGTTTAGGTTTTACATAAGCACAATCAAATATTCTCAGATTCCCCTTCTTAGAGTCAGCCACAGTTTGTTTCTGATCTAATTTTTATTGTCAACTTCCCCCTTACTTGAAGTTTATGACTTGTTCCTTCATCTTATACCTTTTTTGTGGTGAAAATCAGGTTACTGATTTTGTCTCTGTCTTATTTTCTGGTCTATATTCTACTCTGTTGCACAGAAGTGTTGTTATGAATTGAGAGCAACTTCACAGCATCTAACAACACTATGTATATTCCTCTCAGCACCGCTTTATCTGCGTTCTCTATTTTTTGCTTTGTTTTCATTGTACTTCAGTTCCAGATATTTTCTAATTTATTTGTTTTGTGTTTTTATTTAATTTAGAAGTATATTGTTTAATTTTCAAATACTTGGGAATTTTCCAAATTTCTCTCTATTTTCTGATATAAACTTGTGGTATTTGGAAACCATGATTTACATGATTAATGTCCTTTAAAATTGATTGAGGCTCTTTCAATAATTTAACAGGTTCTGCATATGTTACTTGGGTCAAGTTCATTTGTAAAGTTTTCTAAATCCATTATAGAATATAGACTTTAATCCCTCGAAGTATGTTTTAGGAGCCTTCATGATGCAATGGTTAAAGCACTCATACCTATGTAATGGTTATTGTTATCATATTATGCAATTGTTCACATGCATACATATCTTCTGAACCCACATCCCTAAACAGGTATGTGATTTGCAAATATTTCCTTCCTTTCTGTGTTATCTTTCACTTCCTAGTACTGTGTTTCAAAGCATAAAGTTTTAAAATTTTGTTAAAGCCCATTTTCTCTTGCCATTTTTGCTTTTGGTATTGTATGTTAGAATGGTTTTGCATAACTCAAGAACAATTACAAAAAGAAACCAAGAAAACTCATGAGAAGTAATTTCTATGTTTTCTTCTAAGAGTTCTATAATTTTAATTCTGAAGGTGTAATCCAAAAGGAGTTGCGCTCCTAGCCCAATGGCTATATTTCTCTGGCAATTTAAGCCACCAGTGGCTCTGAGGAAGAGAGATGAACAATCTACTACCATGTGATTTACAGGCTCAGACGTTGAATAAGGAATGAATCAGTTCTGAATGAGTCAGTTCTGACTTGATGGAAATGAGTTGAAATTTTTATGACTATCACCCATTTAGAGGTTATTTTTGTTAAATTGGTAAGAGTCAACATCATTCTTTTGCATTAAGCTATTCAATTGACCAAGTCCCATTTGTGTATGAAAATTCTTCTTTCCCCACTGACTTGTTATATTTGTAAAGAAACAACAAAAACAAACAACGAAGGAATCACACTGAATGATAGTATTTATACTGAGAGTCTAGATTAATTGAAATTAATGCCTAGTGTGTGTTCTCTTAGCAGTTGTGTGAGCGAGGGGCAGAGGGCACCATTACAGCCATCCACTCACCAAGTGGTGCTGATTTCTCTGGTCATGGTTCTCCGCAGGTGGAAACATAGGGTGGTTTCCCATACATGATCTCTACTAATCCTCACATAATTCTCCCAACTCTTGTAATAATGATTCCAATTTTACAGTTGAGGAAATGTAAGCTCAGAGAGGTTCAGCAGCTTGCCAAAGTCACAGAGCTAGTGAGCAAAGTAACTCAGAAAAAGAACTCAGACTGTCTGTCTACCCTTTGCATGTTCTGACTCTCGTTTGTGCTTTCTGACTTCCTTTTACTTTCCTATTTCTGTCCTATTGGTGGAACTCTTTTTTTGCATTTTCTGCTGCAGTGAAAGATCTTTTCTATTTTTTAAATTTCTTTGATCATCACTGAGAGAAGAGAACACTCATGGCATTATTTTTTAAAAAATATTTAAAATACAGTCTATAACCTTTTTCCATGCTACAGACTAATTCTTTTAGTTAAATTTCAAAGAATGAGAATATTGAGACAAAAGAACAGATATGTTTTAGGGAATTCGTGTATACTTTATAAATTGAATTGAATTTGCATACATTTTAGCAACATTTCTACCAGCACTGCATTGAGTGCAAGCTTCTCCATAATGTGTACTTTTTAATGGATGTCTCTGGAAGACCCTAAAGTATCTACTGTTGGTGGTTGAGGCACAGTGACATATGGGCTTGGGAGATATTTTTAGGAGTGGTTCCTTTCTTGTACCTCTCAAATCCCTTATAGACCCCCTTTCTCTTTGGGCGCCCCTCCTGCACATGTTGGAGGCAGGGCCCGGGCTGGGGGCACCTCTGCCAGGATCCTGCTGATCTATGTTCCTGCCTGACACTCAGCAGCTGTCGTGGAGGCGTGGGCTGCAGACGCTGTTCCCCACGGGCCGGGCCGTGTGCAGGCTGCAGGCTGGGGATCTTTTCCCGCCTAATCCAAGGGGCACTATCGGTGGGAGGGAGACAGCTGGGTGAAACCGATCTGCAAAGGAATGGAATGGTGAAGGCCTCCCAACACTAGGCTGGGGCTCTGCAGCCTGCCTGCCCCAGCTGCTGAGCCTTTAACCCTTCCCTGTCTTGCTCCTCTCTCCCCTCTATCCAGGAAGTTCATGCCACTCAAGTTCTAGGGCACCCCCTTGAGGAATCAGCTTCCCTGGCTAGATCTGTACAGCAGCAGAAGGCCTGAGTCCAGAGAGTTATAGTGGGGAGGTCAGGGCTTGACCAAGAGACCTGTGTCCTGCCTGGCATCTCGACGCCCAGCAGGTGACTCAGACAGTAGAGGCTACGAGGACAAGGCAGGGAAGGACAGGCAAGGCTGGTACTCAGGGAAGACTCCTTGGACACAGTAATAAGAGGAGTATTGGGCCTGGAGCCTGGGGCTGCCTTCACTGCGGCTCACTTTGCAAGGAGTCCCTGGATAAGTCACTGTTTCTCTCTAATGAATGTTCTGAAAATGTGGGCACTAAAGAAGATGACCTTTACACAATTATAATAACAGCTTCACTTATTACTGAGCTCCTACCGAGGACTATCTATAAAAATTCTCACCATCATTTTGCTAGATGGTAGTTCTAATTGCCACTTTCAAACTGAAACTCATTGCTGTCGAATTAGGACTGACTCATACATGACCCTTTAGCAGGTTTTCAGAGGCTGTATATTGCCCGAAAAGAGACTGCCCATCTTTCTCCTCACAACAGATGGCAGGTTTGAAACACTTGCCTTTGGATTGGCAGAACAACTGCTTACCTGCTGTTGTTGTTCTTGTGTTGTTGTTGTTGTTGTGTGCTGTTGAATCAGAACTGACTCATAGCTGACCCTCCAGCAGTTTTCAGAGGCAGTAAATCACATGGGAGCAGATAGTCTATCTTTCTCTTGTGGAGTACCTGGTAGATTTGAACCACTAGGCTACCAGAATGCCTTCATTCCAACTTCAGAGATGAAGAAACTGAAAGCTGGACATATTAAACCCTGCAGCGGTCTGCAGGTAGAGCCTGACCCCACAGCCCAGACTCTTCCACTGCATCGTGCTGTGTCTCAAGCTCCAAAGTTCAATAAAGTGTAGTGGCTCAGGCAGAATATAGGCAGGAAGGCATGGGTGACCAGGGCACAGCAGAGGCAAAGGCTTAGAGGCCAGCCGTTGCTAAAAGAAGTATGAGGACTGGGTCCAGGTCAAGATCTTTGCTTTGCTTTCCTCTTGCCCTGTACCCCTGTGGGATCCTGTGGGATCTCCTGCCACAGCTGGGCAGCCTCAGACTTGGGCACGGCCCTCTAGTTTACCCAAACCTTTTGCATCTGTCATATAACTGCAGTCCCGTGCCAACCCTGAGTGCAAGGCCTGTTGTCACTCCACACAATGGGAGACTGTGGCTTGGAATTGGTCAAAGGCCTGTAACTGGTCAAAGAGACCAAATTGTCTTTCGACGATTCCTTTAAGCCTCCCGGATGAAGGAGCAGGAGTGTGAGCTACCCAGCAAGCTTCTTCATTCTCTTTCTGCTCAAGAAGTAAAGTGTGAATTAAACAAGTATGCACTAAAGTCTTAATTCCTTCAGTTGTGCAAGTTACTTCACCTCTAGAAGCGTTAGTTTCCTCATGAAAGAGGAATTCTGTCTCAAATGAAAGAGTAAGTGGATAAAAAAATGAATGGTGGAGCCGAGCCTGCCGCCTCCTCCCCTGAACAGTCCACAACTACAGTCTGGCATATGAGGCCCAGACAAGCAGGACACAGGGCTCAGGAGTTGGGGAGAAGGAAGAGGCAGAGGCCAAAGGGAGGAGTGTCTGTAGGCTGAGTTTTTTGTAGTGAGACTAGATTAAAAACTTGGTCAGGAAGCTAGGCAGGAATGTTCAGGGAGAGGTAGGAGAAGGTGAGGGAAAAGGCCCAGTCAAGAGTGTGGAGGCAGAAATAGATGCCTCATTGAGAGGAGCAGTGAGAAATGCAGGTTGAGTTGACTGGTAGCAGACACTGGCTAAGGGGATGATGGTGTCCTGATGTGGTTGAGATACAAGCTTAGACAAGGGCTGAGCTCTAGAGAACGGTTCTCCACGGATGCAGGAGCTGGACTAGTTTTGCCTACCCATCTGCCCCCTCTCGTTCCTGGGCTGCCAGGACCTCTGGGCAAGGGGCCGGTGAAGAGAGTGAAGTTCCAGCTTGAGAGACAGCTGTGCAGACCTCCTGCCTGCTGCAGGGGATTAACTGGCACCACCACAGCATGCTGGGACACCTTGATCCCTGCCTCAGCCCACCATGTACCCCTTAACTCCTTACTGCCCAGATTCCTCAACTTCAGGGTTAGGGACCTATGTTTTTCAGTGCCCTGTGTTAGATGGAAGCCCCCACTAGTTCAGTAGATTAAGCTTTGGGTGACTGACTGAAAGGCCACCAGTTGTTGCATAGATGAAAGATGAAGCAATTGGCTGCCTTGGAAAGGTCTCTGTGAGTTAGAATTGACTCAGAAGCAGGAAGTTTAGATTGACTTTTGTGTTAGATGTTGAGAGCACAGAAGTGACTAAATATCAAAGACAGGGTCTACTCAGCCAGAAATGGCTTTATATATATTGTCTCTCTTCATGCCGTCTGTGGGTCTCAGACTCTCAGAGATCACGGACACCCTTAATCTCTCTCAACAGAAAACCCCTTCTCTACCCTGTCCTTCAGGATGTATGTTCAAATCAGTGCTGTCCCCAGATCATCAGAGAAAGTCCTTTTCTGATCTCATGCCCTTGTCTCTTCTCTCCTTCTCTGCCATAGTTCTCAAGAGTAACTGTATTAGATGTCTTTTATCACCAAGATTATCCACCAGACCCCTCCTCTTCCTCCTGGGCACCCAGCGGGACTACATTTCCCAGCCTTCCCTGCAGCTAGGTGTGACCATCTAGTTGAGTTCAGGCCAGTGGAATTTTGGGGGTGGGAGAGGGGGTGGGGGCCGGGGATGGGGATGGGGGGGTGGGAGCAAGCTTGCTTCCAGACAGACTCTCAGTAAAACCTTGAGCACGGGCTCTCAGTCTTCCTCCTGTTACTGGCTTGATGTAAATGAAGATGGTAGAACCTCAGGAAGAAGGAGCCAGTCAGTGTCTCTGAGTTAATTTGAACACAAAATTCTAGCTACTCATGAGACAAGGTGCCTAGAATTCAGAAAGAAGGATGGAAGAGGAAAACTCTACTTACAAAACTGGCAATTTCTTGGGACAGGATGTGGCTGTGAACTTATAGTCATGTTTGAAGATGTTCCCCTTAGTACTGTGGTTTGCCACCCAGAGACACCATATATCTGTGAGGCGCCATGGTCTTGTGTGGCCATGGGGACGTGCTAGTAGGCAGGAAGGACACAGTGCAGTTGCCGACAGGGAGTGGATGGTGAGGAAAGAGTTAAGGGGGGTCTGTGACTGGATTGGCTCCCTGCTTGGTGAGGGCAGTAAAATCAGCATGTCGCCTCCAATTTGCTCCGCCCTGACCTTGAACGTGAATCATTCCATCACAATGTCCTTATTGATTTCCACAGGAAGAGGATTAAGCCCAGAAAATCAGGGCGGGAACTTGAGCCTGCACCGAGGAGAATGAGATGGTTCTGGGGCTCAAAACCCCTCGTGTTTGCAAATACGTCACGGGGGACTGCAGGCTGAGCTGCCATCCTTCTTGGGCCACCAACTCTCTGAGTGTCCGGATTAGTTTCCTACCCTATGTAGTGTGTAGCCAATCATGCTCTCTCGAGCTTTAAGTCATGTGTAGGAAATAGGAATAGGACTGAGGGATGGTGAAGAAAGATCCTCCAAGATGTCCCTTGAACCCCAAGTCTCTGCTCCTTGGTTCACCCCATCCTCTTGCTCACAATGTCAGCCCCTGGGACTCTCAGGACCAAAGCTGCCACCTAGCCAGCCGGCCCCACCCCAGGATAGTGGCCTTAGTCCTAAAAGCCTTCCAAGGAAATGAGACCTAATTAGGGGACGGGGTGTGTGTGTGTGTGTGTGTGTGTGTGTGTGTGTGTTTCCATTTAGGCACAATAAAGAAGTGGGTCATTTTATGAGAGTCAATCTAAAATTTCATTTCTTCATCTAACATGTCCTAAAGAGTCAGCCTCATCTGTTTTCAAAAGGGGCTACTTAATAGTCGGTAGTGTGGCTGTACTACTGTTCCCTACTTTTCCTTAGGTGCTATCGACTCTGACTGAGAGTGACCCTGTGAACAGCAGATCTGAACCTTGCCCTAGCCCATGTCAGCCTCATGGTCTCTGTCCTGCTCCCGCCCATAGTGATGGTCACTATGTCAATCTATCTCGTTGAAGTAATGAGTTCCCTGTCAACAGACATTTAAAGTTGTTACCAATTCATTTATTTTCAATATTGTAGTGCTGGAATAAACATCCTGGCACCATCCTGTTGGTGTGAATCATTTCTTTAGCTGCTGCATTGGCTTCCTATTGCTATTGTAACAAATTATCACAAACTTTGTCACTTAACACACATTTTTTTTGTCTGACAGTTTTGGAAATCAGAAGTCTGATATGAGTCCCACCTTGGGTTAAAATCAAGGTGTCAGCAGGGCTGTCTTACTTCTGGAGGATCTAGAGGAGTTCTAGAGGCATGATCGACAGCAAGTTTGCTGCTAACGGTTTAAATCCACCAAGGGCTCCAAGGGAGAAGGATGGTAGTCTCCTCCCACTGTGACCTATAGTTTCAGAAACACACCAGAGGGTTGCAGTGAATTGGAATTGACTCAACGGCAATGAGTATGTTGAATGTATGGTTACAGATAAAACTGGAAAGCAAATGTCTGTGAACTTCGGAACACTCATCTAAATAGATATATCAAAGGATATTAAGGTCAACGTTGACTTGTTTGATCTTGATTCCTCCTGCTTCTGTCTACAGAAGAGCTGACTTAGAGTTGTTGTGTACAGTAGAGTTTGAACCAATCCTTAGCTGACCCTTCTGCTGGTTTTCTTTTTTCTTTCTTTCTTTTTTAAATTTTAATGAAAGTTTACAGAGACTTTGGATTTCCATTCATTCATTGTTGCACACTTTCCTTCCTGCCCATCCCTCCCCACTTCAGTTTGCTTTTCTCTTTGAAAGGTAAAAAAAATTATTTCATTGTTATACAATTCCTCCCACCCCAGACCACTCCACTATGCAGCTTTCATTCTGGACTCTGGTCATGACAATAATACCTAATCATGTATTCCTCCTAAACAGTTCTCTCCCTCATCTGTTTCAATTCAGTATACATTATTTATCCCCTCTTAGTTTGCCTCCAACCCCAATGTCAGTCCCTCTTTACAACAGTGGCACTATGCAGTATTTGTCCTTTTGTGACTGAGATACTTCACTTCAGCATAACGTCCTTCAGGATCACCTGTTTTTGTGTAATATTTCATGAGTTCCTTGTTTTTCAATGCAGCATAGTATTCCATTATGTGAATATACCACAGCTTCTTTATCTATACGTTTGTTGATGGGCACTTGGATTGTTTTCAACTCTTTGCTATTGTGAACAAAGTCACAATAAACATGGGGGTGCATATATCTGCTTGGGTGGCCATTATGGTTTCTTTAGAATAAATTCACAGTAGTGGAATTGCTGGGTCAAATGGTATTTTTTATTCCCAACTTTTTGAGAAAGCACCACCCTACCTTCCATAGTGGTTGCACCATTTTACACTCCCACAAACAGTGAATAAGGGTTCCAGTTTCTCCACAACCTCGCTAGCATTTGTTGTTTGCTGTTCTATTAAATTTTCACTATTGTCACTGGGATAAGATAATATCTCATACTTGTTTGGATTTTCATCTCTCTTAGAGCTAGGGATTTTGGAAATTTCTTCATGTGTTTGTTTGCCATCTGAATGTCTTCTTCGGTGAAGTGTCTGTTCATATCCTGTGCCCATTTTGTGACTGGATTGTTTACCATTATCTTGTTGTGGTGCTTGAGTATTTTATAAATTCTAGATAAAAGTCCCTTATCAGACATGTCATTACCAAATATTTATTTCCCAGTCTGTGGCTTCCCTTTTTACCCTGTTGGAGAAGTTTTGGATGTTGCATAGGGATTTGATTCTTAGAAGGTGCCATTCACTTATTTTATCCTCTCCTGGTTGTAGGTTTTTCAGGATGCTTGGAAGACTGTTTATATTGTGGATTAGGGCTTCTAGAGTTCTTCCAAGCTTTTCTCTAATGAAGTTTATGTTGTCATTGTTGTTATGTGCCATCGAGTTGCTTGTGACTCATAGCGACCCTATGTACAAGAGCTCTAAATGTTGTTCTATCCTGTGCTGGCCTCACCGTCTCAAACACACTCATTCCCACCGCTCCACTCACAAAATCGATCCATCTTATCAAGGGTTTTCCTCTCCTGCACCGTCCCTCCACTCTCCCAAACATGATGTCCCTCTCAAAGGACCAGTGCCTCCTTACAACAGGCCCAAAGTATGTCAGATGAAGCTTCAGAATCCTTGACTCCAAGGAGCATTCTGGCTTCACCCTCTCCAGGACAAACCTCTCTGTTCTCCTAGCAGTCCATGGTATATTCAACACTCTTCTCCAGCACCACAGCTCAAAGGCATCAATTCTCTTTTTATCATCCCTATTCATTGTCCAACTCTCTGATGCATAGCACGTAATTGCAAAGACTATAGCCTGGATCAGGCACACGTTAGTCTCCAGCATGACGTCGTTGCACTTCAGTGCTCTTAAGAGGTCCCTCACAGCTGACTTTCCCAATGCAATTCATCTCCTGATTTCCTGGCTGCTGTTACTGTGTTACCGAGAGTGTTGACTGTGGAACCAAGTAAACAAAAACTTAACTCTCTCAATCTCTTCACCATCCATACTGATGCTGCCAATTGGCCCAGTGGTGAGAATCTTGGTTTTCTTGATGTTGAGCTTCAATCCATATTGAAGACTGCAGTCCTTGACCTTCTGCAGCAAGCGCTTCAGGTCCTCCTCAGTTTCAACAAGCAGAGTTGTGTCATCTGCATAACACAGGTTGTTGATGATTCTTCCACCACCAATCCTGATGCCACATTCCTCCTCATACAGCCCAGCGTCTCAGATGATCTGTTCTGTATAGAGATTGAAAAGGTATGGAGACAAAATATACCCTTGACAGATCCATTTCTTGATTTTGAACCATCCAGTGTCCCCCTGCTCTCCCAGTCTTCTCAGAGTCAGCCATACTTGTTGTGATCCACACAGTCAAAAGCCTTTGCATAGTCAAAGAAGCACAGATAGACATTCTTCTTGTATTCTCTTTCTGCCAAGATCCATCTAACATTAGCTATAATATCCCTAGTACCACAGTCTCTTCTAAATCCAGCCTGCACATCTGCAGTTTTCTGTTGACGTATTGTTCCAAACATTTTTGGATAATTTTCAGCAGAACCTTGCTCGCATGTGATATCAATGATATTGTTCGATAATTTCCACACTCTGTTGGGTCACCTTTCTTTGGAATGGGAACAAATATTGATCTCTTCCAGTCAGTTTGCCATGAAGTTTGTAGTTTTTGGTTTAAGTCGTAGGTCCTTCAGAGGTAGTTAATTGCACAGGAGGATATTGTCCATCCTCCTGCAGAGTAACTGGTGGATTCAAACCATGTGCCTTCTGGATCGCAGTGCAGATTCTTGCCACTAGAGCACCCTAAACAATCTCTGTTGCCTGTAGACTTAGAGTTTTTGTCATGTGCAATCAAGTCACCTGCGACTCATAGTGACCCTAGGTACAACAGCCCTAAACTCTGCTCTATCCTGTACCAATCTTATTGTCTCTGATACACCTACCCACATTACCTCAGTGCATCAATTCATTTCATTGAGGGTCTTCCTCTTGTACTATCCCTCACTCCCCCAAGCATGACATCCCTCTCCAAGGACTGATCTGTACTTTGCAACATGTCCAAAATATGTCAGACAAAGCTTCAGAATCCTTGACTCCAAGGAGCAGCCTGGTTTAACCCTCTCCAGGATGAACTTGTTTGTTCTCCTAGCAGTCTATGGTATATTCAATACTCTTCTCCAGCACCACAGCTCAAAAGCATCAACTCTCCTTCTATCATCCCTAGTCATTGTCCAGCCTTCTAATGAAGAGCAAGTGGCCTGTATCAGGCACACTTTCGTATCCAGATTCACATCACTACTTTTCAGTACTTTGAAGAGGTCTCTGACAGCAGACTTTTCCAGTGCAAAAGCTGTCTTCTCATATTTGGACATAAACACACAGGAATGGAGGATGGTTATACTGGCTAGTCAGCCAGAAACACTAGGATTTCAATAGTGGCTAACAAGCCATCGTATGTTTTTGTCTAAAATTCTTCCTATATAATAGAATCAGGACTTTAAATTACTGCTTTTTAAAGGTATATTTTAAGTAGTATTCTGCTGAGGTCAAGATTACAATTTTCTGCAAAAGCTATTTAGGGAGCGTGCTCATGCTATGTGACTAAAGAAATGATTGATTACAAGCCATTGATTTTAATCAAAGATGAAGTTTGGAAGCCTATCTCACTCTGTATCTGGCTGCAAAGATGTGAAATTAAGAGTATGAAGTATGCATTTAAGGACATAAATGTCCCTCTAAATACCGCTTTAGCTACATCATACAAGTTTAATATGCCAGAATTTAATGATCTCACAAGTCAAAATGTTGCTTAATTTTCATTATTATTTCGTCTTTGACTCTTTGCTTATCTAGGCATGTGCTGCATAAGATGCTATAAAATTCCCTTTCTCATCAGAAAAAGGCAGCCTCAAGGATCACCTATAGTAGGAGGAAAGAAGCTGATTTGTGACATCAAATCCAAGTCTCTAAATAAATTTTAGCTTCAAATAAGTTTTCTCCAGGTGAACTGGCAGTCTTGCACCTTAAGCAGCAACTCAGACTCCAGGAATTTTCTTTCCTCCTCTCCATATGAGGTGCACAGGAGAGAATGATCCCAAACCTCTGCTCAGGATGGATACTAACAAATTTTTCTTTAAAGTTAAGGAGCAGTAAGAGGACCATCCTCAATTTCTTCCTGACTTATGTTTAGCTATGTTTGTAGTTCACAGTGGCTACAAAAGCTTTCTGTGAGAGAACAAGGAAATAAACACAGAAATGTTGAGAGATCAACAAGAATTCCATTCTAAGGGTCTTTCCCACTCATATCCATGGTGAGAAGCATTCATTCACCCTGGACTCAAAGACTTGGAGCCATTCTTGACTTCTCACTTGGGTGCACTGCTCCATGATTTATAGTCAGTTCAATTTCAATCATTGAACATTCACGGAACTGCATGGCGCAAGGCACAGGTGGTACAGAAGTCTTCTCTTCACAGGTGACATGCCCTCAGTTTAAAGAAAACACTCTCAGGGCTGATAGCTTCCAGTGGTTTTATTGGATACATAAACAGAACACTGATGGAGGAGCAAAGAGCCTGTAGGAAAAGTTAAGCGATCATTCTGGTGCAACTCCCAATCCCAAGAGGCGTTAGGGCAGCCACACATTTCCAGGCACACAGAGCAGCACTGTGGCCTGAACAGCCTCATATGCATGTCTTTTTGACCCAGGGGCACAGAATGACATGGGCAAGGGCTGCAGAGTAGGGTGCAGATGGGGTTCTGGCTTCAGAGATGACACTGGTTCAGTGTCTCTGGGGCTGCACACACACACATACCGAGCCTGTACTTTCCATTGACAGATGCTTTTCCACTAAACAGTCTAGTGAAGCAGTCAGCCTGGAATTGGCCCTTTCTGGGACAGGCTTTCCTACATCGTTGGTGAAAAGGCACATTGCAAGACCAAGAACTGTACTTCCAGGTCAAGATACCCATTAAACAACGTAGGGCCCTTTGAGGGGTAGATTCGTCCACTAACAGTTAAAATTATTTGCACTGGATCCTCACAGGGGAGATGTATCCCCTCCCCCACAAGAGCTAGTCACCTGTTAGGAAGGGAATGCGGACACACACAGAGTTGTTCCTGGGAATGGGTTTTTTTCTTCTAAACAGACATTTTCTAACTGTCTGTGGCAATAACAATATGACTTCAAGGTTACCAAGTTCACCTAGTCTCTGTGAAGAGGCATCTAGATGCCCATCAACCCTCGCAGACCTGAATGAGATGACCTGAGTCTGGGGAACCCACCTTCTGTGAAGTCCTTCTGGGCATATCTATACACCAGCCTGAGTGCTAGGAAAAATCCCCTCCCTTCCGTTTTATTGTGTCTGTAGCTCTCTTGTTGTCAAAAAGTCCGAGAAAGAGAATGGGTCATTGCATCCTGACTGAGCTTGGTTTTGGGTCCAGTTGTGGTCCCATCTTCTCGGGAAAGCTCTCACACCCTTTATCAAACCACTGCGGCCAGAATCACAAATAAGCAGGGCTTCTGTCTTGGACCAATACTGCTATCCTCATAACCAGCGGTGGAGTTGAGTTCCCTAGACCCTCAGCTATGGCACTTTCCCACAGGTGGGAGAAAGGGGAGTCTAGAGAAGAAGCCAAGATGGGTAGTATGGCCCTGGCCCTTTCTTGTCACTCTGTGTGCCTCTGCCCACCATTCATTCATGCTTAGAATCAACCATCTATCCACCACCCTTAATGCCTCCCCATGCACATATGTATACTGGGTCAGCTGGAATTGAGAGTGGGAGTGACAGGGGTGGTCAAACCAGCGCTAGCCCCCAGACCTCAGGACCACTGGCACGCACAGTCGGTGGGCTCCTGCACGGTGTAGGGCACCCAGGTGGCATTGGTGGCGCAGAAGAGCTGCACAGAGCGCCGCTGCAGGCCCACCTCCCGGCAGCACTTGCAGAAACGGGCGTAGGTGTTGATGTTGTAGTTGTAGATGCTGGCGGATGGACACCTCCCATCACAGGACACCAGGTTTACCTGAGGATGGACAGGCCAGTGAGGCAGCCTATGGAACCCCCACTCTCCAAAGGCCCCTCCACCCAGCTTTGGCTACCTTCCCCCTCAGCCCCCACCATGACGCAGGTGCCACGCACAGGGGTGTTGCTCCTGCAGTCATTCTTGCGGATGGTCATGCGGATGGTCACCTTCTTGCAGGAGCGCCCGTCCTCCTTACCTAGGGAAACAGTAAGTGTCCCAGACGAGCTGCCTCAGGGCAGCAGAATGGGCCAGACTGGGGCAGTTAGTGTTATGCCAGTGGGACCCTCTTCTGGTGTTAGTGCCCATGCATGAGTGCCCCGCCCCATCAGGGGAAAGCCTGTAGTCCACAAGCCCTAGAAGTAGGTGGAGCCAGGGAAAACAAAGCCAGAGCATCTTGAGCAGGAAATACAGAGGAAGGTGCCCGATGGTGGGTGGGGCCAGCCTTGAAGGCTCTGTGCTAGGTGAGAAAAGAATATGGTGAGAGGCCAGGCTCCCACCCTATCCCAGCACCCACACCTAGCTAAGCCCTGTTGTTGACACCATCTGCGTCCACATCCGTCTCTGAGCTTCAACTCTCCAACCTGGAGAAGACTTGAGCATAAGCTACTACAACTTCCTGAAAGCAGTGGAAATCCGGGTACCTGGTACAATGCACGTACATAGCAGGTTCTATTCCACACTTGTCATAGGGGCTGGGGTTTTCACTGTCTCAGAGCTGCCAGTCGGTTACCCCGAAGTCAGCTCCAACTCATGGTAACCTCATGTGTGTCAGAGTAAAACTGCTCCACCGGGCTTTCAGCGACTGATTTTTTTTTTAAAAAAAACTATTGCCAGACCTTTCTTGTGGTTCACAGCCAAGGTGCTGATTGTTTGCACCATCCACAGGACCAGAGCCGTTGCAGGGACAGGAACAGTTTCTTCTACTTGAATGGTTCTTCCTTCTGACAGCTGCCACAGGTCTCGCTCACACACTCACCTCCTTCAGCTTTTTGTTTCAGTCTCTCCTCAGTGAAATTTCTCCTAATGCTCTTCTTGCAATCACAACTCTCTCCCTCCATCCCATGCTCCTTTCCTGTCCCCTAACTTCCTTCACTTTGCCCAGCACAAGGTAACCTTCCTATCCAAATAACTTTTATAACCATGTGCCTGAAGATTAAGCTCTAGATCCCTTATTCTGTACAAGTTCTTTCTAAAATGTGTGAATTTAGTTTCTCATCCTACACAACTATTCACTTCCACACTGATATGTGGATTTGTAACTATATGTTCTTTTTCTTAATTAGGACACTTCCAGATTGCTTAAGCTTACACACCTCTCTCTCTCTCTCTCTCTCTCTCTCACACACACACACACACACACACACACACACTTGATGCATCCAACCTATCATATATTTTACTTGTTATTCTCTCTCCCTCAAATATAAGCTCCACAGGGACTAAGAGTGTGGTCTGCCTTTGCCTAAAACAGTGCCTGGCACATTGCTGGTGTTAAATAAGGATTTGCTGGGTGCATGGGCTCTGTTACCTCACAGTGCCCACTAGAAATGATTTGGAATCTCTTCATTTGGTTCCTTGGCCTCATCACAAAGGTTTCCCACCAGCCTGCAGGGAGCACTCCTGCCCAGAACTATGCCTGCTTTATCCTGCTCTATACTCCCAAGAGGCTCTCTCTGTGTCCTGGACCTTGACATGCTGAGAGATGACAACATGGGGGCCAAGAGGTGGGCACCAGGTGAGTGGGCACTGCCGAAGCATACATGCAAGCCCAGGTGAGGCGACTGGCTACCCAGCATGCACTGCTGGCTAACTGGCTTTTGCTAGAGGCAGGGAAGAGAGGCACTGCCCCCCCCAGCCCCCAGAGCCCACCTAGCAGAAGGGATATTTGTTGGGCTGAGCAATGAGCTGCCCACCTCCAGACCCGTGGGCTTCTGAGAGGAGTACCTGGGTGACAGTAGACACTAACCCATGGAGGAGAGGTGGGGCTAACAGGGACCAGGGGAAACAGAGTCCCCGAGGAACCTGGGGAGAGGGGATAGCGTTACAGACCACATGGGAGTACATAGGAATTCAGCAGTCAGAGGTCAGCTAGTGACACACTAAGTTCAGCTTTCTTGGAGGATGTGACAAGGATAAAATTCTACAGCTCTCCTAGGAAGAGCTCTGAGGAGCATGTGGGAAGTCTCGCAGATGCCAGGGGTGTGCATGTCTATGTGGTTGGGGGCCACAAACTCTGGATGTGTGGGGACTCAGGGGCCAAGGTATAAGGACAGGCACACAGCAGTCACTCTGACTAGACAGGTTCTCTGTAGATCTGAGGGGCACTCGGGGCACCTCCAAGACCAAGATGCCAAGAGGGAATTCACACGGGGTATCTTGTTTGGAGGTTTTGGCAGAAGGAGAACGGGGAAGGGTGGCTGCTGAGATATTGACCCCTGAACCCCAGGTCCTCTGTCTCCAATGAGAAACAGAATCACATGTCTGGACAGGCACACGAGTGCTCCGCCAGCATTTCCGTGTCTGGGCCTGGCCTTGTGGCAGGTGTTATCCCTCATATACTCACCCCTTAGAGCCACCACCATAGATGCCAGGCCAGGAAGCTGGTCTCTGAACCCTGGCATGACACCCTCCCCCCACTCTAGAGTTTCTCCGCCCTGGCTCCAGCCATGTGCACTCACATGTCCGACAGCACCCTTCCAAGGAAGGCACCACCGAGCCCCCAACCTAGAAGAAGAGGAGAGAGTGGAAGCCCCTTGAGCCAAATAGGCAAAAAAGAGTCCCATGATGCCCTAGGGCAGGACTGCAAGACCCTATTCTGCACCAGCCTCTGGCCAGAGGGAGGATAGGGTGGGCCCTGTACTGGACATGGAAAATCCAGACAGGTTCACCTCACTGACTGGGACAATGAGCCCTGTGTCTGCCTGTGGCCCCCAGTGAGGTGGTGGCAAGCTGAGACCGTGCAGGACTTCCCTTCTTTTCTGTGGGGTTCTCCTCCTGTCCTTAACTGCATAACACCCCCATCCACCACCCCAGTGCCTCCAACCAGTAAGGAAGGGGCTGAGGATCAGAAGCCCAGGCTCTATCTTAACTCTGCACAAATACCCCTTTCCTCTGGGCTTGGTTTTCCCATCTGTAAAATGGGGACAATTATCCTTCACAGCCCCCTGCCTCTACTGCAAAATAGACAAAACAAGGATGTAGTAATCTTTGTAAATAAGTGTATCTGAATGTGTGAATCTATCTGTGCATGATATTTATAAAAGTATGTATGTATGCATATATGTGACTGTGGGTCACGGCGTGTGCTCACAATATGATTTCCCAAGCATGCATACGATTCTGTTTGCATATGTGTGATCTGTGTACACATGTGTGATTATATGTATATCATTGAATAGGTGGATGTATTTTTCTTCAGGTAAGAGTTAGAAACCGACAAATGTTCAATGTTAATATCAGGACTTCAGGCACTCAAAGATAACCCCAAGCCTTCCAGGGAATCTTCCTTGAGCTGTGCCCACACTGACGGCTCTCTGGATTGCTGCCAGACCCCCAGTATCCCATCACATGACTGGACATGTGGGTGGTGCATGTGCAGGCTGGGGTGTGCATGTGTGTGCACACAGTGTGACTAGTGGAATGATGCTGGCACACTGGGTGAACAAATGCCCAGTTGGGTGTGTGGTTTATGTGTGTGTGACAGCCACCCTGTGCCAATATGTAGCTGCATGTGTCTAAACACATGCCAGCATACATGTGATCGCATCTTTGTGTGGTCACATGGTATGTATGGATGGGGTGTGATGTAGTCAGAGCAAAAATGTACAGAAAGATGTGTGGGCTGGAGGGGCGGGGGGTGGCACACACTCCAGGGAACCCCTCTTTCCATCTCCCTGCACACAGGAACACTGCTCCCCCGGTAAGAAAGGCAATGCCCTCTCTAAGGCTAGGTGTTGAGAGGAGTGGGGAGGCCTGACCTTGGCACACTCGGTCTCATTGAGTGGTGGGCAGCTGATGGGCGAGCGGACCAGCACAGCACCCAGAGGAGTATTGCTGCAGTGGTGACGGGTGCAGTCTGCGACCCAGGATGCTCCAGGCTGCAGGGCACAGAGTGGGTAATAGTCACCAGTGGTGGCCTGAGTGAACTGCCAGGCATGGTTCTGAGGACAGGTGAAGCTCAGGACCTGACACTGCCAAGAGCCCAGCTGTTGCCAGCCCTGACCAGAACCAGAGCGGGCCCTGCTCGTGGGTGTGCCTAAATCCCGGGAGCCTCAATTTCACCTTCAGGGACTTCTTCCCAGGTGGGCATTTAAAGGGCTGCTTACCAAGAACAGTGATGTGGTGCCGTTGGGGAAGGTAAAGATACAGGACACATTCCTGCAGGAGCCGCAGCAGGCCGCCAGGTCCCGTGGGTGCTCGTACTCCTGGTTCTGCAGGGCAGGGAGGGAAGATGGTCATCAGCCATGTGCCCACCTGGCCCTTCCACTCTCCTGCCTCTTTCACTATTTCCTTGAAGGGTGTGAACCCCAGCCTCCTTCTATCCAGACAAGAAGGATGTCCCCTAGCCTCTCGTACTGCTGCTGCTGCTGCACCCAGCTCCTGGCAACCAAAAACATCTCTACCACTCAAGAGGAAGCATGTCTAGTGTTTGAAATACAAGGTTTGCTTCCAGCCAGACCTCACTTTAAGTCCCACTTCCTATAGCACTTGACATAAAACCTGAGCTTCTCTAAGCTTTACCATTTCATCTACAAAACTCATTTATTCTCTTGTGTTTTTTTAAATGCATATCTCTGTTACCATTTATTCTTTCATTCAACTACTAGTTGTTGAGCTTTACTATAAGCCAATCACTGTCCTAAGTACTGAGCATGTCAAATTTCACAACAAATAGTAGCAACATAAACACACAAACTGAAAGGAGAGGGAATGTGTAAGGCATGGAGTAGGTGCTTAATAAAAGTGTGTCCCCTGTCAACTATGCACTCTTTCCATGTCTTAAATTTGTGCCTTCATTCTTGCTGTTTGTTTCCCAGTCTTTCCTAGCCTGGCCCTTTTCTGGAACTTTCTACTGAGATCTCTGAGATTCCCTCTAATGGCAACTCCTTGTACCTTTCTGGAGATCCCAGAGAACACAGGCCCCTGGCTGAATCCTCTAACCCCTAGATGAGCCTTACAGCCATCAAGAGAAGCCACCCATCCCAGCCCCATCCCAGGCTGCACCCTACCGCCTCGCAGCGGACATCGCACAGCACGGAGGTGGTGTTGATCTGGTAGAAGCTGGTGAGGGGGTCGAGGATGTCAGTGCAGCGGGAGGTGTGGCACACACCGTCTGCTGAGAGCTCCACCACCGTCTGGCCTGGTTGCATCACGCCCAGATCACGACTCAGGCACACAGGGGCTTTCACTGGAGAGGCATTCAGGGTGGCAGTAGTCACGGAGGTCCCAGCCCCTACACTTGCCCAAGCCTGCTGGCCCACCCATGGCTCGCCGGCCCCACTTACCGCACTCATACTTGGCACAGCCACACACGTTCTCCTCACTGTGCATGAATACCTCGTCCAGCTGGGACTTCTCCCACTGGGTGGGATAGAGGCAGTCAGCATCTCGGTGGGGAGGCCTGGCCCCACCATCAGGGTCCATCTGCAGCCTGGGCCCATGTCTATGTCTGTCACCTCCTAGCACTGATGACAGCAGGGCTGCCAAGCTTGGGGGTCCTTTGCACCCTACAAGCTCAGACACCCTCCCGCCAAGAAACAAGGCCATCAGGGAAATGCTCATTATGGCTCTCAAGCCTTCCCACTGGGAGTACCTCTTGATGTCCTTCCTCTCTGAGGGCCTCAAGCCTCTCCCTTCATCCTGAGTGCACATTGGCCACATCAATGAGAATGCAACAAAGATTACAGCCTAGGAGCTAAGAAATTATATGGCACATACGTACGTACACGTGTGTGTGTGTGTGTGTGTGTGTGTGTGTGTAGGGGAGCTCTGGTGGCTAGTGGCAAGAAGCTGCACTGCAATCCTGAAAGCATGTGGTTCAAGGCCACCAGCTGCTCTGCAATGAACTGCCACTGAAAACCATAGCTGGAGGGTCAGCTATGGTTTCAACTTGATGGTAAATATATTATTATGTGTCATCAAGTTGGAACTGACTCATAGCAGGTTTTCATAGGCAATTTAATCACAAAAGAAGAAATTGCCCATTTTTCTCCCTGCAGAACCACTGGTGAATTCAAACTGTGCACCTTTGCATTAACAGCACAGCTTCTTATAACTAAGCCACCAAAGCTCAATTTTGTTTGGGCTTCCAAGGTCATAAATCTTTATGCGAGGAGTCTGCCTGTCTTCATACTAAAGAATTGCTTGTGGATTCAAGCTGCTAATCTTTTAGCTAGCAGCTCAACACATTATAAGCTATACCACCCGGGCTCATTATGGGCAATTATACCCTTGTCATATATGGTCACATACAATCAGCATAGGCTAAAAAAGTTCCCAGCAATTCCAGTGGCTACACAGCTTGGTTAAGGGGCCATGATCTCTGGAGTCAGATTTTCTGGTTTCAAATCTTGACTGTGATTTACTATTTTGATAATCTGAACTTCATTTGTATAATTGAGGTAACTCACAGGGTTGTCATGAGAGTTAATGTGATAACACACACAACAAATATCTTAGAGACAGTCCCAATAGGCAGTTAGCTCTCAATGTGTTGGACTGCTGTCCAAAAGGTCAAAGGTCAGCAGTTCAAATCCACTAGCCACTTGTTGGGAGAAAGATGAGTCAGTCTGCTCCTGTTAAGAAACACAGCCTCAGAAATCTGTTGAAGGACCATCATGAGTCAGAATCACCTTGACAGCAGTGGGGTGGGGGTGGGTTTTGAGCTTCATGGTTATTGTCTTCACTGGCACCTCCACCACCATCTGAGTGATTATCTTCATCATCCTCATGTGCCTACCCCTCCCACACTCTGAAGAAGGCTCATGCTGACTTTACAGTGGAGGACATTGCTGAGAAAGTCAGTGGAAAACATGGAACAAGAACACTCTCCCTGCAAACACGGGCTCTCTGCCTAGATCAAGGGAACAGTGTCTCTGGGGAGGAAAGTCAAGGTGGAGAGGAAAGGGGTCGGTCTCCTTACCAGATGGCACTGGGGCACCGGGATTGTGTCGCAGTCACACTCTGAAAAACAGGAGAGGTCAGGACCCACCTCACCAGATATGTCCAGGTGGAGGTCCTCTGGGCCTTCTAGAGCCCTCACTGCAGGGGCAGCCCCTTCTCTGAGACAGAGTCAGCCCCAGCCCAGAGCGAGGGAGGAGGAGAAGCCAAAATCTGAGCCTCCTCCCATGCTTCAGTGAGAGCTGCAGACCCCTGGCTGGCTGGGTAGGTCTCAAGCACCAAGCTTCCCACCCAGATAGGAAAAGAGCACAAATAGACAGGCAAATCATTCACAGGTTCTCTTCTGTCATCTGAGTTATTCCTCTCCTCCGCTGTGGCCCTTCTAGAACATATGTGGAGTTTCTCCAAGAATATATTGGCCAGGGAGAAACTTCTAAACAACTGAATTTCCCGAATGTCCATTCCTGCAAGCTCGGTGTTGCTATGCTAAGTCTAACCCTGGCCAGGTCCTGTTCTCACCTGTGCTTGAGGTGACTGCTGGGACACCATTAAGATGTATGCCAATTAATCAGGACCAAGAAGGTCAAGGTTAAGTGTGATTCTGATTACTCCTCTGAGTCACTCCTTCAAGTACAAATAGCTTTCAGCACCTACTCTATACTGAACCGTGTTCTGTGCTCTACAGATACAACACAAATTAAAGAGACCAAAGCCCCTGCCTTCATGAAGTTTACATACCAACAAGGCCCTGAAAAAGACAAGAAAAATATCCAGATGCAAAATAGAGTTTTGCACCTTTTTAAAAACAGTATTTTATACAGAACTCACTGGCTTTCATTAATGATAACTGATGCTCCCACCTGCTTCCCAAAAGAGTTTGAGGTAAATTTTAGCAAAAATTCTGTTTGATATGAGACAATTGCATTAAAGCCTTTTAAAAGAAGGAACCTTTTTTTTTTTTAGGAACAAGAAATGTTCTTGTGCCCTTATTTTATCCTCAGGAGAAAAGAGCATAGGAACGCTTCGCACTCCAACAGTGGATGTGGTTGCAGGTGAGAGACAGGCAGCCACGACCTTCCCTCTGGTGACCCTAGATGTTTGAGCGGAGGAAGTTTGGCATAGGTGGGGCCTGCTTCCCTGCCCCACCCCACCCCACCCACCCTCACTACAGCAGGGGCTCAGCCTGGATCTGCAGCCTTCATTTGGGGGCAGTATCATGTCCTGAGACTTACCACAGGACTTGTATGGGCAGCACCGGTCTGGGCTCCACACCTCCACCAGGGTTGTACCCAGGCCACACTGCACGTGGGGGCAGCGGAAGTTCTCACACACTGTGAGGGAGGGAAGACAAGAAACACTTCAGAGGTGAGTCCTCAGAAATAAACATGGGTAAAGAAAGGGTACTCTCCAGCTTCTCCTTAAAAAAACCCAAATCAACTGTGGTCCAGACGCCTCTGCCTTATGATGGCCCAGTGAGTGTCACTGGAGAACTGTGCTCCACAGGGTTTTGGAGGCAAATCTATTTCCTCTAGTGTCCTTGAACTTCTAGCCTTTTGCTTAGCAGCCAAACATTTAATACTGCACCTGAGGTCTTCTCCTCACAGGTCCAAAACCCAAACCCATTACCATTGAGCTGATTCCAACTGATGGTAACCCTTCATCATTTCCAAGGTTGTAAATCTTTAAAGGAGAAGACTGCCCCTCTTTCTGGTGGATTTGAACCATCAACCATCAAACTTCTGGTTAGCAACCCATCATGTAATGTATTATTCCCCCAGAGCTATCAGTCTGCTCCTTAGGCTCCTCTAATACCCTCATCTAACTACTGAATTAGAGTTAATGGGAGGACTCTTGAGCTCTCCCAGTCTCCCCACAGAACTCCTTCAGGAGAACTGAATTCTTTACCTGGTAGATATTAACAACCAAACAGAGTCAAACATTGAAACTCTTTAGGCTGGGTCTCCCTCTTCTGGATTTTTGTCACCCAGAGAGCAGTGGTCAGACATAAGCCTGTGACCAGGGTGGGCTTGTAAGCACTGCTGACAGGGACTGCTTCCCCTCACAGGGAAACACCACATTAAGACCCTGCAGAAACAGTGTAGGCAAAAACTCCAAGCAGCCCTGCTTCATTTGGCTCCTATAACCTTTATTCCTCAGACCAACTTCCCTCATCACCCTCATTTATTAACAGACAAATGCAAAGTGCAAGAAAACTCTGATCATAATGTTTTGTGGGAAAAGAAGCTGTAAAAGTTGGCATGGAATGAAGTTGAGGGTCATGAACAACAATAATAACATAGAGAGAGCTGAGTTGGCCTAGTGGATAGAAAGTTAGGGTACCAAGCCAAAGGTGGATGACTTTAATCTGTGTCCCTCAGGCCTGGTTTTAATTGTTTTCGGTCAAACATTCTTCTGAGTGGTATAGAACTGGCCTGTCCATTTGCTGTACAGAGATAACTTGCGGTTTCTGTGATGCTAAACACTGTGACACTGATGAGTCAAATGTGATAATGGTTACCCATGGTGGACAGTGTTTGGTGGAGCTCCCTGATTAAAACAAGCTTGGAAGCAGGAGTGGCATCCACTTCTGAAATGGCTTGCCTCTGGAAACTCTATGAATGTGGAGAAACAATGAAAGTTATACAAAGTGTTCAGGTCTCTCATTCATAGGGTCACTATGAGTCGTCTACAACTCTACGGCATTTAACAACAACAGCAACAACAATAAACTATTGAGCAGTAGAGTGGAGCTGGCCATTTGTACAGAGTCAAAATAGCAGGTTGCCTTCTGGTTCAAAGAGGAAAAAATGTAAACATAGATGGAGGGATCAGACTGTCAACACACTAATCCAGGGCCAACATTAACACCGGTGCCCAGTGCCAGAGCCTCTCCTCCCTCCCTTCTGCTTCTGTCCCTGCCTGTCCTCTTCCCCAGAGACCCTGTACTACATGGGGCTCAACCACACAGTGCGTGTCTTCTGACAGGATGACATCTATGTGGCTCAAACACATCTAGACACATCTTTCAACTTGAATTCACCAAACTTACCATCCAGTTCACAGAAAACATAGAGCATAGTGAAATCATGTCAACTACTCCTAAAGAAGTCACCTGGACCTGTCCAGAGGTGGGGCTTTCAGGAAGACCACAGTCCAGACATTACAATTGGGAGTTACAGAGAAAAGGGGATCTATGTGAAATTTAAAAAAAAATTATGATGTATGTTCTCAGTTGGATTGGACAAACTAGTACAAACATGGACTGGATAACAGATGAACTGAAAATGTATTGACTTGGAAAAGTGAAAATCATTAACTGAAAACAGAAAACTCAAAGGGTGTATGGTCAGAGAGCAGGCTTGGATTTTTATCTCTCTCTCTCTCTCACACACACACACACACACACACACACACACACACACACGACTTATAGAGAGATGTTGTGGTAGGACTCTGGTTGTCTAGGGCGTAGGAAGTTGTGCTGCTAATCCAAAGACAGGTGGTTCAAATCCACCAGCTGTTTCACTGGAAAAAGATGGAAAATCTCCTTCTGTGCAATTCACAGCCTCTGAAAACCTACTGGAGTGTCAGCTATGAGTCAGTCCAAAGTCGACGGCAATGAACAACAACAAGAAGGAAGAAGGTATTTTTACTTTCTTCGATTTATTTGTAGTTTTGTATTTTTGTATTACTCACTGCAAAGTGAGGCTCACAGGGGTTTTCGTTCTATAAACTGTGCACAGCAACTTTTCTAACTGCGTCAGACTTAAAGTTAATAATTTTCTTAATTTGGATCATTAGATTTACTTTGGGAGTCTGGATAAGTGCTCAGTTGCTAGTCAAAAGATTGGTTATTCAAATACATTGACCACCTTGTGGGAAAGACGAGGCCGCCTGCTTCAGTGAGCCTTGGAAGTGCTGTGGTGCAGGCCTACTCTACCTTACAGGGCCACGAGGTGTTGGAATCAACTTGACCACAAAGGGCAGATGTTGTTGTTAGGTGCCATTGAGGTGAGGACGACTCATAGCGACCGTATGAACACCAGGCCTGAACCCTGTCCTAACCCGTACCATCCGCATCTCTGACACACTTGAGTCCATCACTGCAGTCACTGTGTCAGCCCATCTCGTTGAGGGTCTTCTCTCTCACTGACCCTCCATCTATCCAAGCATGATATTCCTTTCCAAGGAATAGGCTTTCCTAGCAATATTCTCCAAGTATTTGAGACAAATGGGCAGACAGGTGGGGAGATTTACTTCAAGTCCATAATTCTGTCTATACTATGTTTAAGCATCTTGTAAAAATATTTTTTAAAATATCCCTTTTTATTTATCAGGGCAAAATAAAAGAGCATGAGAGGCCTCAAAATGCAGCCCTTCTGGAGAAAAGACCCCATGAGCAGGACCTAGGGTAACACAGTAGGAAAGGAATTGTGGAGCAGCGATCTGAGGTCAGTCATCCCTTAAGGATTGCATGCCAGTGCTGGTGGGGGCTGGGAGGATCTAAGCATCTCTCCCTCCACCGAGGCCTCCGCCTGGACCTTGGGGTCTTCATGAAGCTGACAGTGAAACACTTTCTGAAGCCACAGAGTCATTTGTATCGATACCTGGACCCTCCACCATGCACCTCCTGCAACCGGGCCCAGCTTTCTCATGAGGGCCTGAGTCCATGACGGTTTAGGCTTCTCTGCGCTTTGGGGTTGTGCACCATGGGCTCCCTGTCACTCCCTGATCAGCTCCCCTTGGTTCTGTGAAGGGATTCAGCAGAGTTGGAGGTCCGCTGTGAGCTCATCCACAACTTACCACACTGGTACAGAGGGCAGCACAGCTCCGTGGTGTTCCTGTCCACAGTGAGCGCCTCCCCTTCCTGACACTCAGGGATCGGATCTGGACAGTCGCCGCAGGCTGGAGAGACGAGAGGTCACTGCTGTCACGAGCAGTTCCCCTTGTGAAGGGCTTTGTACAGAGCAGGATGCTGGGGTTGGCAGAGAC
This sequence comes from Elephantulus edwardii, assembly GCF_000299155.1. Classification (NCBI taxonomy): domain Eukaryota; kingdom Metazoa; phylum Chordata; class Mammalia; order Macroscelidea; family Macroscelididae; genus Elephantulus; species Elephantulus edwardii. The sequence continues at coordinate 7,025,218 of NW_006399859.1, forward strand.
TCCACAATGAACCCCACGTGACAATAAGAGCAAAACTAGTGACAGCAGGTCCCTGGTCTTATCTGACTTGTCCTGGAGTCAGAATTTGGAACACTCCCCCTCTTTCTTCCCAGCACCCCAAGGAAGCAGGGTAAGGGAGGAGGTGGGAATGGTGGGGGTGCTTGCTGCCTGGGGCTGGCTGATGGCAATGTCCACCCACCGCAGAAATAGGAGGTGCAGCAGGAGTCCCCCAGGCGGCCCGCAATCAGGATCTGGTCCTGGCGGCAGCTGGGGATCAGCACCACCTCACATTGGTCTGGATCACATTCTAGGGGAGAAAACCAACAGAGTTTAGGGGTTGGAAGAAGAGCCTACGTGACCATGCTTGGATCCTCCAATAGCTCTGCCTCATCTCTCCCTAGAATCCCGTGGACAGAGATGTCTTCCCTATCCTGACTTAAAACCCCTCCCCAGGGACCAGTCCTGCTCCCCCCACGCATCAGCCCTGCTCCAGGCTCCCGCGGGTGCCAACTCACCCTACCCTGGGTGAATGAGCTGCAGGGCTCCCCACACCACGCCAGAGAGTACTACGCTCCCCCCACTCCATCCCACCCCAGGTCTCACCACAGCTGTAGCTGGGGCAGCAGGAGTCCTCTTGGAAGTGGGTGAGCAGCCGGTGTCCTGGGCGGCAGGTTGGGGTGAGACCCTCACACAGACTCTGGTTGCACACTGGCCCAAGGGGCATAGGGCCTGTCACCTGGAGGTTAGGGTGACTCCAGGCCTCCTGCACTGCCAGACACCTGACCCTCATTATTCCACAAGCCCCCAGACCTCTGAATGTTACCCAGAGGGTCCAGGGCAGAACAGAAGAGCTAATATTCATGTAGATATACCCGTTCCTAATCAGTGTTAACTTACGTTATTCTTACAATAACCCAAAACATAGGTACTACTATTATCCACATGTTTCATGTTGCAAGGGAATCAACTTAGACTCAGAAGTTGTTTAATGATTTTCCAGAGGTCACGTCACTACAAGAAGAGGAGTAAGAGTCCACCCAGCTGACTGGTCGCAGCATCCGGGCCTTTAACCACGACTCCATATTGACTCATGTCATGGGTTGAATTACATGTGTGTGCCCCACCTCAACTATGTCACCTAGGCTGGGCCATGATTCTCAGTGGCCTGGAAGTTATGGAATGATGTAATTTGACAGTTACATAATGATGTAAATTGTCCCTCATGTTGTGATCTGATGTGATCAGCCAATCAAATATAAGAGGATTAGGGTAGAATGCAACAACTCTACTCAGGTCACAGCCCTGAGCCAACATTTCCCTGAGGTGTGGTGACATCACCTTTTATCTTACAAGATATAGAAGGAAAAAGAAAGGAGCAGAGAAGATGAATGTTAGTACAACTGAGACCTCTTAGACCCAGGGGAAGATCAATGTCAAGACACATGGAGATCAATGAAATCCAGAGATATTAAAAGGGGACAAGGACCCTGTACTAGAACTGACAGAGAGAAAAGCCCTGTCCAGAGCTGGTGCCATAAATTCAAACTTCAAGCCTCCTAAACTGTCAAAATATAAACCTTAGCTTGTCAAATAATCTGCTATAGATTAAATTGTCGCCCAAAAAAAGTCTCATCTTGGCTAGGCAATGCTCTCAGCAGTATGTAATTATCCTTCATTTTGTGATCTGATGTAATTATTCTCTGTGTTGTAAACAACCACTATGATGTTAATGAGGTAAAATTAGCTATATTAATGAGACAGGATACAATCTATAAGATTAAATTGTATTTTGAGTCAATTCCTTTTTAGATGTAAAAGAGATTAAACAGATTAACAAAGATAGGTTTACCTATGTCTTCTTATCACCAAGAAGGAAGCCTCTTAAACTGTGATAGAATAAATTTCCAGTTGTTAAAGCTATTGACTTGTGGTATTTCTGTTATAGCAGCACTAGCTAACTAAGACAACTTGTAACCCATAGTTCCTGCACTCGGACAAGGGTTTTACATGCCCCGCAATGTACACTCCACTGAACACTTCAGATTCTTAAAGTCTTGTCCCATCCATTCAGCCAGTGGGCAGAGCTGGAGTGTACAACCTCATCTTACAGCTGAGGCTCAAGGATACAAAAAGAACTCACCACAAACAGCCCCCAGGCAGCAGGGATCCTCAGTGGGCCGGAGCAGGGCCACCTCCCCAAAACGTGGGCAGCTCTCAGGACGGGGACCCGGGCAGTCCAGGTCCACAGGGATAATGGTGTCTGGAGCTTTGCACTGGTGCTGGCAGCAGCCACTAAGCGAGCTGTTCCAGGTCTCCCCCAAGGCTCGTGGCACCCCTGCACTGTCAGTGCAGGCTGCAGCGGTAAAAAGGGGATAGTATACTTAGAAAGGTGGGTAAGACTCATCCAGTACAGACTTTCTTAAGGACACTGATCAGACATAAAGTAAACCCAAAGGAGCACATTGGCCCTGACCATGGACACAGGAGTGTATAAAGACCCTGGGGCTTATTCTAGGGTCTCTAATGTCAGCTTTTGGGAGCACAGCCCAGTGAAGTGGGACCTACCACACTTCTCCTCTGGTATGCAGACTGCAGAATGGCGCCGGTGCAAGATGGTACCCTCAGAGCAGACACAGCCCTCACCCAGCACTTGGCACTGCTCTGGGTCCAGTGGGCCCAGCATCCCATCCTGGCAGGTGTCTGGAGGTTCACAGGCTGCCACACACGCCTGGTATGTGGAGTCACTGGAGCACAGGAAGGCTGCAGGGACACAGGAACACAGGTAATGAGTCATGCTACCAGTGCAAGGGCATCAGAGCAAACTCAAGACCAAGAGAGCAGGAAGGGGAGGGGAGGCCCTCAGAGCATTGTTGGTACACACAGCAGTGATGGGCACCACTTAGACTGAGGGTTGGGTCTCACTGCCTCCCTCCTCTAGATCAAGAGTCAGCAAAGTACATCTTAGAGGCCAAGTCCAATCTGCCACCTGCTTTTGGAAATAAAGTTTTCTTGGCACATTTGTTTACACATTGTCCTCTACTGCTTTCAATCTACAATGGCGGCATTGTATAACTGTGACAGATTATATTGCTTTCAAAGCCTCATATATACAGTATGTAATCATTCACAAAATAGTTGGCCAGTTTTTGTTCTAAATCTGTGCATTTTAAACTGTATTAACTATTAAAAATTACATTTTACATTAAGATTCAATACAGACATGCAAGTATAACTTCAGAAATCAAACCTGATCACAAAAAATCCACTGAATCAAGATCTTTGGTTACATGGCCCAAATACGAATATTTTTGGAAACTTCCAGGGTGATTTCAAAGGGAAGCCAGCATTGAGAACCACTGATAAATTGAAGTATAATAATAGTTTCACTTTCACATAATAATAGTTCATATTCTTATATGTGGTACACATAGATATGTTCTTTTCTACATTGATATCTGTATTTATAAAATGCTGATTATTGACCCTCAATATTTATTTCCTGGCTCAGTCAGATTGACAGCTCTGAAAATCCTACTTGCACGACTTCCATGTTTTATCTGTCACATTCTAGGTGTGATCTTCCTGTGAGCTGCCTCTTGCTTTTTCTGAATGTGTTCACCTTTAACAAATCAAACTTCTCGAGCCCTTCCCACCCCAGCCAACCCCACAAACACAAATTTAACAGAAAGAAGAGAGACGAAAGGACATCACTCTCATCCTCTAGGAATGAGGGGCAAGCTCAAAAAGAGAGAAAGAGAAGTAAGCATTAAGAGAAAGGAATTCATGAGTTCTGATGGCCTAGTGGTAAGAAATTGTGCTGCAAACCCAGAGACATGCAGTTCAAATCCACTAGTTGCTCTGCAGGAGAAGGATGGGCAGTCTCCTCCTGTGCCATTTGTTGTTGTTGACTGCCTTCAAGTCGAGCATGACTCATAGCGACCCTATGAACTAAAGGACTGAAGCCCCTCTACAACTATTGACATTTATCGAAATTCATAGTTTCCGGAGCCATGTTGTTTAGGAAGTGGAGGACACTCCTGCTTCCAAACCTGTGCCATTTACTACCTCTGAAAACCTGCTGGAGAGTCAGCTATGAGCTTATCCTAGAAGGGAACAAGAACTGTTGTTCCACTTTAGAGGTAAGGAAAAACAAGTCAGATAAATTAAATCAATAAACTATAACTAATAGTGTTTGCTGACATACTTTGGGCATGTTGCAAGGAGGGACTGGTCCTTGGAGAGGGACATCATGTTTGGGAGAGTGGAGGGACAGCGCAGGAGAGGAAGAACCTTGATGAGATGGGTCGATTTTGTGAGTGGCGTGGTGGGAATGAGTGTGTTTGAGACGGCAAGGTTGGCACAGGATAGAAGGGCATTCAGGGCTCTTGTACATAGGGTCGCTATGAGTCGCAAGCAACTAGATGGCACATAACAACAAGAACAAGAACAACAAACTATAAGTAATAAGAGAGCCTTGGTGACTTAATGGTAACTAATAGTGCTGCCAACTCAAAGGCATGCAGTTCAAGTTCACCAGCTGCTCCACAGGAGAAAGACAGGCAATCTCGCCATGGGATTTACTCACTAGAGGGTCAAGTCACTTTCGACTCGACAGCACACGACAACAAGAAACAATACTTATTCTATTTATTAATGTAAATGACAGTAAAGCTTCTGGAATGGTTTGTAATTTTATTGCAATCTAATTCATAAATATGATTGCACTCCTGAGCATATCATTAACCTCCAAAAGCTGGGCCTTGACCTAAGGGCTGTGGGCCTTTTTTACTCTACCAGGAAGGAGGTGTCAGGGAAACAAGGAGGAGAGCCCCTCACCTCAGCCCGCACTTACGGCAATAATCAGAGCGCCGCCACTCAATGCACACGTGGAACTTGTGGCACATCGCCACGTACACAGTCAGAGCCACGCAGGGCTGCTGCACGTACTTGGTGTCCCGGATCCACAGCTCACAGAAGGACTCCGGAGGCACCTGGGCACAAGGGCAGGCACAAGGGTCCCTCTCCTCCTCTCCCACCCAGCCCAGAGGGAACCAAGCTCCCAATCTAGCCCTGAGGGTGACACCTCTGTGGCCTCACCCAGACCAGCACCTCCTTGACCTGGCCACTGTAGGCCCTGTCACGCCCAACCCTGAAGGTCTCCCCCCACGCAGGACCTCACGGGCACGTACAAAGCGGTGACACTCGCTGAAGGTGCGGTTGGACACCATTCGCAGGCAGGGCGAGCAGTCCGCTGTGTCGCAGCTGTCCGGGCGGAAGCGGGTCTGGCCCTCCGAGGTCAGGGAGCTGGGCACCTGCCAGCTGTCCAGAAAGGGAGCTGGGTCCTCGGCGCTGCCCAGCACAGAGCCGTCCTCCAGGGTGAGGTCATCAGCTGCATCCCCATCACAGATACCTGGAATGGGCAGGATGGTCCTGACAGTCACGCAGTCGCCACAGCTCCCAGTCAGCGCTCACTCTGTGGACTCCTCACAATTCATTAGCAATTTCCCCGCTTGATAGACCAGGGAAGTGAGGCACTGAGAAACTAGGAAACCTGTGGCGTAAGAAAATGTCTTTGTTCATAGAAAAGTCCCATTATGACATGGGAGTAAAGGAACACATTTCACATTTACTCACAAACAGTTCATGAAAATGCAGAGATATAATCACATCTACATAAAGAAAATCTGAATGTGTGTGGATGTGTAGGTATACAGAAATACACTTAATAGAGATGCATAAATGCGGCAAAATGGAAACAATTACTAAACCTGGGAAAGACATAATAGATTTCCTTATATTAGTTTTGTAGGTGAGTGACTTTAGAAGGGTAAGAAAGAAACTGATGTGTTAAGGAACTGAAAAGTAGGCACAGGGTGAAGCTTGTCTGGCGTAACAACTACTTCTGACTTCACGGCTTACCTCACCGTCTTATATACTCTACGCTCCAAATGCACATTTCTCTGGCTGTGTCTTTGCTTACGCTGCATTCTCTCCCTGAAATGCCTTTTCAGAAGTCCTTCCTCTAATGTCGCCTCGGGTGCACCCATCCACAGCCTTCCTCATTCTGTATGACAGTTGCTGGTTTACATCTCTGTCATTCAGAAACAGGGCAAGGACTGCCCTCAGAGATCTCATCATTGATCTCATCATTTCCTAAGGTTTGTAGCAATGTGCCCAGGATACCAGATGTTAATTTGGATAGACAGAAATAGAAATGAATTGGCTTCTCTTCTGACAACATCAAGCACCACTCCTACCAGCATAAAGCATGATTAAGTAAGAAATCCTCAAATTTTATCAATGATCGCAAGGACCAGCCTTTTGGCCTTGGCTTTGAGGTCCTGTGGCAGTAACAAAGTATCACAGGGAGGACCTGGCTCCCGGTTACTGCTGACTACAGCGCTCTATCCCAGTAGAAAGGAATGATGAGAAAAGGAAGGTGGTTGGTGTGTGTAAGGAGAGATGTCTGCATGAGGCAAAAGGGATATTCCCTGAGGCCAGGACTTTCTCTGTTTTGCTGTCTTCCAATCCCAGTGATGAATATATAGAAGTATTCATTGCAGCAAAATGAAAGGATGAACCTAGCGTAGACTTCCATGTGCCAGTGTGTGAATTCAGAGAATATTTTTAGTGCAGAGGTATGAGGGTGAAAGCACACAGTGGGTATAGTGGAGGATGTGCTCGTGTTATGTTTCCTTTTAATCACTTTATTTACTCATTTTTTTCTCAAAGTTATATACGTAGTTCATAAACAAGATTTACAGGTCTTGTAGTGAAACCCAGCAATCTCACGGCCCATCTTTACCCACCTGTGATTTCCACTCCCAAAGGCAGGGCCTTCAAGGTCTTTTCTTCTGTGATTGCCCCTGTATTTCTACACAACATGCTGAGGCTGGTCTCTCTTGATATTTCTTTTTTTTCATATCTAGGTGTTACTTACTGATTTTCTGCTATAGAAATGGAGGTTGTTGGTTTCGTTTTCTATCCCTTTCATTACTTTGGCCTCAAATTCTTTGGTGAAAGTTGGCTGGGTTTTTTTTTTACCTCTTTATACATTCCAACACACAAGGTAACCTAAAAGTGTCATCTTTCTCCAGACACACTTCTCTCAGGGCTGCCTTCATCTTGCCCTACCTACACTGCGCAGACTCCTGCATCGTTCTGGGGTCTCCCTCAGGCTTGCTCCTGTCCTGGAGCTGCTAGTTCCTCAAATCCACATCTTCCTCTACGTTGTTTTTTTCTGTGCCACCTAGCATCACAACCAGGGCAGTCTGTTTTGAGTGCCTTGTGGGCACCTAAGTACTGTGCTCCTGTAAGGAACAGGAGGCTCCTCCAGACTCCTTGGGTACCCCTTTTTCCTATCAAAACACAACCGGACCCTTGGGATATGCTCCTATCACTCACGCTATGGTCAGAACGTGTAGGTCCTATGTGTTGTGGCAGCTCTGCTGTGTGACTTTAGGTAAGCTACTTAACCTCTCTGAGCCCCCTTTCTTCTTCAGTTCAATGGGAATACTAATGGCTACCTCTCAAAACTGCTATGTAGATGACCTGGAACAAGTGAGATCAGAGAGTGGAAGTACTTTGTGAAGTGCCCAGGCACATGCAGACGGGAAGGATTATCTGGCTTTAGGAGGTTGTCAGGAAGCTGACTGACAATCCCTGCTGAGGTGACAACTGGCTGAAGCCAGAGCCTGCACCATTTCCCCGCTGGCCTAGGACACAAGATGCTAGGCCTCCCTGCTCTGGCAGCCCTGGGAGTCTTACTTTCTGGTCTGGCATTCTGTCCCAGTCTTCTCTGGGTGACTTGTGCCAGGAGGCCAAGGTGGACTTGGGAAATGCCCCTCCCCCCAGCTGGGCCCCACCTCACCACACAGGCCTCGGCCCTGGACCTCGCTGGCTTTACTGGCCTCCAGGATCATGAGTCCTGAGCTGTGCAGCCACTGGATCTGGATGTGTGCAGGCGTCTGGATCACGTACATGTGGCCCGTGTCCTCAATTCTGAACCCATACCTGCTCACAGGAGGCCACACTGGCTGCGAGTCGACAGTCACCTAGGGGGTAAGGGGGTCAGTATGTGAGCACAGCTTCTCCATCCATCCATCCTCTATTTGACAAACATTTGCAAGGTACTTGTTATGAGCCAATCACAGCTGCAGGAAGATGTGGCTAAGACACAGCCCGAGATCACATAGGAGAATTCTGAAAATAATTTTATAAGCAGAAAGCAAAAAAAACAGGATATGGAATCTTGATGCAAGCTGCATCTCAGTGCCCAAAGAAACACCCTCCTGAGCCTTTCTAATTGTTTTCTTCTTTCCGGGTTCTGCTCTGATCACTCCCTCTGAGAGACGTTCCCTGTGTGCCTACTTCTAGTCAGGTGGCCCTTCTCTACAGACTCCCCAGCTCCGTGCTGACCAGTGAGGCAGAATCCATCTGCTTCTTCATCAAAGTCTCCAGGGACTGTGAGTTTCTTGAGGATATAATTATACCTGGTTCATCTTTGAATCTCAAACACCTGCCCCTGGGCCTGACAGTAACTGGGGTTAAATCAATGCTTATCAAATAAGAAGGGAATCCCTTCTCTCAAACACTTTCTATTTATGTAAACTCAATACAAGCTCTACTATATATTGTCAAGGTTGACTTTAGCTATGTCATACATTTTTAGTTCAACCCTGTAGAAATGTGACATTAAAGAATTAGAATGAAAAATAATAATGACATAAAACCCTACTCTGAAGCAGGAGTGGCATCCATTTCCTAAATAACATGCCTCCAGAAACTCTATGAATTTCCATAAGTGTCAGTAGTTGTAGGGGGGCTTCAGGCCTTTTATTCATATTGTTGGTACAAGTCGTGCTCGACTCGAAGGCAATCAACACCACCACCATACTATGAAGATTCACTGTGTTATATTACTTACCTTGCAAAATATCCAAACCTTGAGCCACTGACAACCCCAGCCCAGGAGTCCAAAGACTTGGTGATCTTGGAAACATTCCTGGTGTCACAAATGGTTAATTGCTGGACTATTAACTAAAAGGCTGGTGGATCAAACCCATTCACAGGCATCTCGGAAGTAAGATATCTGCCACCAAGTGCCTTGAAATGAAGCAAATCCTACTCTGTGTACACACAGGGTGACCTTGAGTCAAGGTGATTCACAGCAACTAACCACAAGAGAATGATTTTGGCTCTCTTCTATAGAATCATTTTACTTTATTAATCACTGAGACTTACTTAAAATAAGAATATATGGAGTCTTTATATAAAAAGTGTCTGCACTGGAATACAGAGCGCTAGCCTAGGAGTCAGAATGCTTTGAAATCTTGAGAGGAGCAAAGCCAGGCGCTCTGGGTGGGAGCATCCCAGACAGGAGTGAGACAACTGCTAGACGTCCCAGCCTCCACAAAGGTGGACTTATGTGAAGCTAACAAAGCTTCAGTTCCGAGGCTCCTCACTTGTACAAGCCCTGAGTAGTGTGGGAAGGCCCTATTATCATGTTTACATGGCCATCTATTTTTGCAAAAAGTATTAAGTATTTTAATCACAATAATTAAAGCCACTGTCTCTTGCCATTCATGCTAACTTCCTCTGTCACAATACCCCTCTTGGCACACTTCCTCCCTTGGCATTAGAGCAGCCACTAGCTTTCTAAAGATATATTCACTTCTAATTAAAACCACTTCTGCATATACCTAGATTTGTATGATGAGCCCTGGTGGTGCTGTGGTTAAAACATTCAGAGGCTAACCAAAAAAACTGGTGCTTCAAAAGCACCATGCATTCTGTGAGAGACAGATTCAGCCATCCATTTCTGTACCTTTGCAGTCTGGGAAACTCTTTGGGGCCATTCCATTCTGTCTTCTAGGGCTGCAACAAGTCAGCATCTACTGATGACAGTGTGTTTGGTATGAAATTTTGTATTAGGGAGCCCTGGTGATACACCAGTTAAATGCTTTACTATAATTGAAAAGTTAGTGGTTTGAATCCACCCCACAACTCTGTGAGAGAAAGAGCTGGCTACCTGCTCCCATAAAGTTTATGGCCAAGAAATACCTATAGGGCAGCTCTAGTCTGTCACACAGGGGTCTTCTAGGAATCTTCAGCTGAGCACCAATTTTGCCTTGGAATGCTTGGGTGGTATAAATGGCCGTGTGCTCACCTGCTAAAATGCAAGGTGAGAGGTTCGAGCCCATCTGGAGGTACCTCGGAAACCAGTCTGATGACCTGATCCTGAAAAACTAGCTCTTCTGGACTGAACTGTGTCCCTAGAATTGCCTGTGATTATAATTCCATCTGGGAACGGATTGTCTCTGTTATGGTAACAGAGTAGGACTGAAACTGCATATATCATGAGTCAATCCAAGCAGCAGAGATTGGGGGAAAACATTGGCAAAGTATGTGAAGATAACACAGGAACAGAAGGTCAGACCTAAGACCCTCTGGAACCAGTAGCGAGAGAAAGCTTTTCTCTAGAAAATACCCTCAACTCAGACTTCTGGTCATCTAAACTGTGAGAAAATATATTTGTTTGTTAAAGCCACCCAGTTGTGGTATTTCTGTTACAGATGACAGAAATTCTAGCTACGATGCGAGCCACTGAAAGCCCTGTGGACACAGCTCTTCTCCGACACACGTGGGGTCGCCAAGAGTTACACTCAGATTCAAGGGCAGATGATTTAACTTCGAGTTATTTCCTCCTAAGAGGTCCCTTCCGTACACCCGCCTCCCATCCTATATAAGGCTCAGTCCTCACCACTGTGGACATCCAGCCTGTCCACGGGCTGTCATCCCTGGAGGGCTGGCTCTTGATGCACTCACCTTCCTGTTGAACCGGTCAATGGTGACCTGATGAGCCACGTGTGTCACATTCAACATCACCAGGCAGAACGGGGGCCAGTTCAGGTGCCCCTGCAGAGAGAGCCCCACGCATCAACCCGGAGCTCCGGCCTGCTTCCTCTGCCAAGTGAGCAGGTGCAGCAAGTGTGAGCACACTCTCCCCTCCCCGCTATGCCAGGGGCACCCATCCGGACTGTGCAGATGGTGCACAGAATCCCGTGGAACATTGCTAGCTCCACATGACCTCATGCAAGCCCAAGGGGTGGGGAGGCTGCTCCATCTGGCTCGTGGGACATCCTAGTAGGTATTCCCGTGCAGCTGGGCCCCAGTGGCCACAGGACATCCTTGAAGCCACCGGGCCTGGAGGAAACTGGGGCAAGCTGGGGGTGGTGCAGTGCTCAGGGTGGTCCGGGAGGTGGCGCACTCCTCTCTATGACCACTAGGGGTTTCTCACCTGACCTGAGCCAGGAGAGGCCTCCAGTCTGGGAGATTCCACAGGGAGCTGCTGTAGGGGGGCCTGCATGTGCCCTCTCTTCTAGCACCCCTCAAAAGCTGATTCACTCCCCTACAAACCTAGTCAAGTCCCTGGGCCCCAGAAAGAAGAGAAGCAAGGGGCGGTCACCAGGTTGGCACTTTTACAGTCCAGGACGTGGACAGTAACCATCTCATTAGGACGCTTGCTGAGGATGTAGATGGCCTCCTTGAACAGGGCCACATGGCTCCCATCAAAGGTCACAAAGCTCAGGTCAGGGAAGATTGAGCATCGGCCTGGGGAGTGGGGCAGGAGACAAGAAGAGGTCAAGGTTGCCATGGGCAGGTGCTCCAGTGGCCCTGGAGGTCTGGAGGGCCACTCAGGTCAGGAAATCTCTGAGTATTTGAAGTAAGGATTATCCTGAACTGGGGAGCACGCAGACCAGGGTAGAGACCACTACAGGATAGTGTCACAGAGGGGACAGAACTCACAGGCACACTCCCAGAGGGGGCAGCAGTGGTCCCCGCCCATGCGCACAGCAAGGCCCAGAACCCCACAGAGAGGGGGTGCTGCGCTCTGGGGACAGTGCTGGGACCGGTTCACACGGATCAGCTGACCCTCCAGGCAGATGTGGCGGACACAGTCCTGCTCGGCAATTGGCTGGGGAGTGGAGGGACAGTGTAAGTGCCATCCCAAAGGCTACAGTCACTTACTCCACCTCACCCCTGCTCCCCAAGGCAGTAAGGACACAGGACTCCCGCCCCGCCCCCCACCCCCCGGCCCAGTGCAGGTTTCAGCAGAGAAAAGGACCTAGAGTTAAAACTATCAGGAAATAGTGTCCTCATCCTCTATCTGCCCAGTAGGTTTGGGGTTGGGCACAGGTGACCAGGGACTAATTCTCTGGGATCTGTTTCTCATTCAGACCTGAGAGCCTCCTAGGACACAAGCATGCACACTCACTGGCTCACACTCAGAAACCCAGGTACAAATGCATACACACACACACACACACACACGTACGCATGCACACGCACAGACACACATTGGCTCATACCAGCACATACCACACAGACAATAATATCCCCACATACACATGGCCAGAACCCTGACAGGTGACTCACGACACAGATGTCTGATGCATTAGCCTCCATGCCAGTTGCCGGAGCCTCAGGCAGGATGTTCTGGGCTGGGGCCGAGCGCCCAGTCTGCTGGGTGGTAGCCTCGCCCACTGGCTCCACTGGGGGCTGAGGTCCTGCTGGGGTTCCATGGGCCTCTACCAGCTGAGGGAGCAGAACCAGTGAGCTCTCCCTGGATGCAGTCCTGGCCGAGACACGGCTGGGGACATAGGATGTGGACACTAGAGGCACTGTAACAGCTCGGGGACCCTCAGCCTCTGTCACTAAGGCGGCAAGAGTGTGGGCCATGGCAGGCATGAGCTCTGTGGGCTCACCCAGGGCAGAGCCATATGCCAAGGTGGACAGATACATTTGCTTGGACAGTGTGGTCATCTTTTCCGTGGTCCTCTTTCCTGGGGTGACTGACACTGTGGAGGCCACCACCTCAGCCATGGCCACGCCCCCAGACGTTGGTGATGTGGCTCCCAGGAGGAGTCCTGGAGCTGTGCCTATGGTCTGGGGGGCTTCGTCGCTGGGTGGGTGCACTTGGGCAACAACAGCTGGGCTGAGAGGCAGGGCTGGGCTTGGTGTCTGAGCAGGTGGCGTTGTGGCCATGGCCAGCGATGTGGCCCGCTGCTGGAGTGGAGAGGTGGTGACAGAGCCTTTGGGGCCAGGTGTGGCCACTGGGGCAGATGTGCCCACCTTGGCCAGAGGCAGGCTGGTGTCTGGAGGCAGGCCAGAAAGGAGCTGGGATGGGCGAGTTGAATCCAGAGACACAGAGGGTGTGGTACCCGGCCCGTGTGCAACTGTGGGCTGACTGGCAGCAGCTGGGGTCTCAGGGGGCCGGGCCAGAGGCCTGGTGGCTGTGGTAGTTGGCAGAGCTGGATGGGACAGGGAAGCAGGGGATGGGCCTGGCTGTGGCAGGCCCACGGGCTGGTCGTGCCAGGCTTCCACCTTCTCCGTAGGTGGCACCACCTCCATGCTCTTGCTTGTGAAAAGACTGACTGGAAGCGGCTGTGCTGGAGTTCTAGCCGGGGGTGCGGAGCTGCTGGGGCTTGAGGTTCCCTGGGCCACAGTGAGCTGGGTGGGCTCTGTCTTGTTTATGCCTTTGGTTGTTGCAGGTGTCAGCAAGGCTTTGTGGGACCCTGAGGAGGTGGAGGGCCTGGAGGTCACTGCTGGGGGAGCCACAGACCTGGAGGAGGGACTTGCTGGCCGTTCCAGGCCTGAAAAGGGTTGTAGGGGTGTTGTCCTCACGGGCAGAGAGCCATAACTCGGAACTGTCACAGCTTTGGTCAAGAGTGGGAAGCGAGGTGCTGGGGGTGACCGGGATGAGAGCGTGATGTTGGGGCTCTCTGTGAGGGTCAGAGTCACCTTGGTTGTCTCCAAGGCAGCGGACCCCACACTGGATGTGACCTTCTGTGGTAAAAGGTGGAGGGATGAGGGCTCTGGAGTGTGGAAGATGGTCAGGCGACTGGTGGTCACTCCTTTGCTGGCTGGGGTCTCAGTGGGGTGGGCGGGGAGGTTGGATGTGGTGAGCCCCTGTGGCTGCTGCAGGGTGGAGCCTGGTGGCTGTGTTGACCCCTTGGTGGCTGCCACAGGTTGGTGCAAGGCCGTGGTCAAAGGGGCAGCTGTGGGGAGGGCTGGCCTGGGAGTCGGGGCACCAGGAGCTTCTTGTAGAGGGTGTAGCTCCTGGATACCAGGGGTGGGCAGCTCTTGACTGGGAGGCTGGGTCTTGTTGCCAAGAGTCTCTGAGGGGGCCCAGACTGGTGGCTCCACACCTGAGGAAGACAACAGAAAGGGGCTTAGACAGGTGGAGGAGGACTGCAGTCCAGGAGGTCACCACCAGGCAGGACTGTAACAAGGCGCTCGTGGACTGAGTCCTGGAACAGCTCTGCCAGTTAGTCAGCCTGCCTGGTCAGCCCAGGGACCTCTGCCACATAGTGTTTGCTGACACCACAGAAGCCAGCAGGTCTGGACTTCGCCCCCAGCCTCAAACCTGAGCCATGGTCAAGATTCAGCTTCAGAGATTCTGCTACCCCTGCTCTCAATCCAGATATACATCCAGTCCTTTCCCCTCTCTGGCCCTCATTGTTTCTCTCAGTGAAATGGGAGAATGCACCAGATGGGGTTCCTATGTGTTCTATAAAATTCTTATTCCAGAGGATACCTGTGGTGGCCTGGCTTCTCCAGGGCTCTGTGGGCTGTGCACAGGGACAGGACAGTGAAGCTGGGGAGTTACAAGAAGCCAAGGGGGTAAGAAATCCTGGGTACTTACAGTCCTCCAAGTAGACACATCGTTGTGTTACTTCATCCAGGACCTTCGGGGTGGGACAGGCAGGAATGCATCCCTCCACTCTGAGAACAGAGCAGGGAGCTGTCAGTAGTCTGGGACATGGAGCAGGTCACTCTCCTTATCTGGATGGATCACTGTTGTTATTGCTGTTATGTGTCAAGTCAGAACTGACTCATAGCTGTAGGTAGCTACAGCAGGTTTTCAGAGGCTGTAAATCATATGAGAAATGATTGCCCATCTCTCTCCTATGGAGCAGCTTGTGGATCCAAACTTCATTCCTTTGCGTTGGCAGCTCACCTCCTTACCCACTAGGCTATTAGAGCACTCGGGAGAGATTACAGGCTTTGTCTTGTATTAATGCACACACATGTGTGTATGTTCATACGTACTTAAGTACACAATCACATTAGGCTCTATAGAGACACTTAACAAATACACACAGGATCGCACTGCCCAGGTATGTATACTGCACACTCCTGCAGAGGAACTCACACCATCAGGGAAATATACATGCACCAGCTCCCTTCTGCACATAACACATGCAAGATGCAGAAAAGGCGCGTAGGACTCTCCCACCATATTCTCTCCACATGGGTGTTTTCTTGCACAAGCTTCTCCAAGAAGACAGGACTAAAAATTATTCACATGTACGTGCCTACACAAAGACACACACACACAAGCATCTGTGTGGACACACTTGTGCACACACACAGCTGCACAAAACACCAAACACACGCAGCTGACAAAGGGCACGCACACAGGATGCGGTCCGTGTATATTTGATTACACACACATGGAGCTCTGTTCCTTGCACATGACGCCCAGATATATACGTATGAACATGAAGGCACATTCATCCCGGCGCCCACATTCTCATACACACAACAGATGAAGAACACGCACACACAGACATGAGTACAAGAAGTTCACACTATGGAACATGTTCCATTTCCCTGAGTGGACCTTGAAGCCAGATTTGTGCGTTAAGTCAGAATAGTTAGCTTTGGTTTGTGTCTAATGCCAATCAAAAGCTTATCTTTGTATTTAATATATAATAAACATTTCTATGTTTTGCAAAAACATTAAGAAAGTACTTCCAGAGACATTGAAAACATTCTTAACATAATAAGGCAGTAATAAGAATGCTTTGGTGTGCATCTCAAAATAGCATTTATTTGTTAGAACCATTGTATGTACCTTGAATTTTTAACATAACATACTTTATAGAAATTGGTTCATAACTACAGGTTATGTGTAAATCATATGTATATAATGGAAGGACTGCTTATATACATTAGCTAGAATGCACCCTCATGCAGACTAGACCACATCCACTGCATCTAAACCTATTAACACATACACATAAGTAGGCTCAAACACTCGGGTACACACACCTTGACTCCATCTCCATAGTCCTTCACCATCCCTGTCACCGTACCTGGGCACATCCTGGCAGCTGGCTGCCTGTGGATCCCGGCAGGTCTGGAAGCAGGGACTGGCACAGGCATCATAGCGCCACTCACAGATGGGGTAGGCAGCCCCCAACGGCTTGGCATCTAGAACGGTGAACATCCTGGTGTCCCTAGGCCTAGACTGAGGCTGGGCACCAGCTCCAGGTCAAGGGCCAGAGGACAGAAGGAATCCCAGCTCACCCTGTGTTCTCCTTGCCCCATAGAAGGGACAAATGGACCCAAGCAGGAGAAACAGGATAAAAAGTCAACACAAAGGGCAGTGGTAGTCAAGGTCCTACTGGCCATCTGGCTGCAGATGGGGAAGAAGGCTGCTCTTACCCCAACCTTACCCTACCCTACCCTGACCTGTTCTCCCTCTTCCCCAAGAACTTCTATGAATTAGCATCCTGGTAAACTGACCTTGGACATGGAGGGTCTTGGAGGGTTTGTCTGACCCTTGTCTTTGTTGCCGTAATATACAACAGTAACAGTCAACACTTAGTTTGCAACAAGGAAAAACCTCACAAATGAAACAGGAGCACTGGGAAACTGAGACTCTTCCAAGAGAGATTTGCTCTTGAAAGAGGCTCTGAGACCAGTGCTTTGAGGAGTCAAGGATCTTTAGGGAAAGATCCATGCCCATGGCAGAGCTCCAAGTCAGACAACACTTCAGGCCACCTCGCACAAGAGACCAGAGGCTGAACAGGGAGGCCTGGCTGCACAGGTGGGGCAGCCCAAGCTACCAGTCCTTCCAGACGCCGTAACTACCATGCGGTATCTATGAAGAAATACACTTTCCAAAATCCTTCAGATTAGAACCAAGAACCTTTATTAGAGGAGCACTGCCTTGTGTGTTAGCCTGAGCAAAGGCCCAGTTAATCTTCACAGCCTTATGAAGCAAATGATCCCATTTTACAGGTGAAGAGACAGAGACAGGGAGGTGGAGGTTCTCCTCCCAGTGTCAAAGTCTGGAATCTGAATTTGAATTCAAGACCAGCCATCTTCAAAATGTGAGCTTATAACCACTCTGCTTGGTTCCTTCCAGAGAGGAACACAAGCGTTCCCCTTATGGGCAAGTCTCATTCTCACCGGCAGTGGCAGGCCTGACCTGGTTGGGGTTCTATGAGCAGATAATTGCTTGATATAAAAAGAATGAGTTTCCCCAGCCCTGGAGTCTGGGTAATGAAAAGATGAAGAAGCTGGCTGGAGACACATATGTGGACATGTAAACAGACAACATATAGCACCTGATATCCATGCAGGTACAGACGTCCCTGCGTAAGAGCGGGACAGTGAGGCCAGGCTGAAGCAATCCAGAAATAATGATGGCTTCTGGCTCGGGGTGACACGGGCTGGGCGCCCTTGGCCTTAGCTGAAAGTTGAGGAGCCGCCTACCTATGTCCACTCAGGAAGAGGGGATACTTGCTGGCTCCTCAGTGGCCTGTGACCCCACTGGGCAGTCTGTGAGCTCACGGAGCAGGCATGTGTTCCCGTCAGCAAGAAACCTGAGCCTCCAGCTACGCAAACTGCGGCCAGGCCCACTTTCCCCTTCCTTTCCACAAAGGCTGGGGTATTTTTAGACCACTGGCCTATGACAGGAGGCAGGGCCCAGGAAAGGGCCTCTAGCAGCTGGCCAGACCCAGGCTGCATTGTTCAAGACTCTCCCAGCTGCCAACATGGAGGTTGGGCCCTCTCCCCTTAAGGGGTGGGATGGTGTGGTCTCCTGGATCAGGGCAGTGAGGATGCTGACTTTTAGAGGCAAGTGGAGGACAGAGGCAGGGAGAGGACAGGAAGGGCAGTAGAGTGGAGAGGACAGAGGGGCTGAGCGTGAGAGTTGGGTGGACACTCACCCAGAAGGTGGAAGAGCATGCTCCGGCGAAAGGCCTCTGTGTGCTCGTAGAGCCGCAGGACGAGTGTGGGGCCTGACGCATAAAGGAAGGAGCCAGGCTCTGCCAGGGCCTCCAGGGCCACCAGGCCGCCTTGCCACGGCCCCCGGTGCAGTGAGAAGGTGGCATGGTGGGAGAAGGCATCGCTGGCCTGCCACTTAGCCAGCTCCAGAGACCCATTGGCTGTGACATGGAGGAAGAAGTTGGGTCTGTCAGCTGCCTCCAGGGACACCATGTCAGGATCTGCAAAGAGTCACATGGGTAATGAGTAAATGAGTAATGTCAGCATAGAGAAAGCTGAGGAGTGTCTGTGTGTGCGTGTGTGTGTGAGAGAGAGAGAGAAAACGTGTGTATGTGTGTGTGTGTGTGTGTGTGTGAGAGAGAGAGAGAGAGCGCGCGCGCATGTGTGTGTGTGTGTATATATATGTTTGTGTAAGGTAACATCCAGGCCAACATCTGCACTCTCAGTGACTCACCCTGCAGATTAACTGGGCCCTGCTCCCCTTCCCCTGCCGGCCTCCCCTCAGCCCACTTTTTCGGCCTGCTAGTTGTTCCTCACTCACATCCTCTCTGCCTGAGACACAGTTCCTGTTAGTCCCTGAAGAGTAAATTCCAATCCATGGTACCCTCAAGAGTTGTGTGTAGGGTTTCCAAGGCTTGGACTTTTTGGAAGCACATCATCAGGCCTTACTTCTTTCTGAGGTGCTTCTGGGTGGCTTTGAACAGCTAACCTTTTAGTAACAACTTGCTACTACTTCCTATCGTAGCCCAAGCTCCTATTACCAAGGTCATCATCCACAGCATGAAACATTGGCTGTTCCAGGGCTGGGCAGGAGTGAGGCGGTCCTTTTCCTCTTAAAGGTTTTTCCTGGGCTGCCCACTCCCCTCAGAATCAAGTCTCAACTCCTGAGTTTGGCCTGTAAGTCCCATTCTGACTTGTTCAGCTTTCAGGAGAACGTCATGTATTCCAAGTCTAGCCTTCTCTGACTCCTTAAGGTGGGGACTCATCCCGACCGTTCCTGTTGATCCTGTAACTGTCTTTGATTGTGTGTCTCCCCAGTTAGACTGTGTGCTGCTGGTGGACAAGCACTGTTACCCTCCGCGTTCTCTCTGTCCACGGAAGATACAGATGGACTCAGGCAGAGAATGTGATGGAAACTAGCCATTTGCCCACTGCCTCCTACTGTAGCCCCAGTTCACATTACCAAGATCACCCACAGCCAGGGTGATGCTTACATCCCTAACTTCCAAATGTCCAGCTCCACACTGGGCATGGAATTGGAGATCAATGAATGAAAGGGAGACAGTGAAGAGAGAAGAGGCAAGGAGGCCAAGAAAGGAAGAGAGAGATGGGGGGCAAGAAGGGGGGGAGACAGAGCTTCTGAACCAGATAAGTAGCAGACACAGAGAATCTGAGCACTTCCTGGGATGGGTTGAGAAGTCTCTGGTTTCATCCCTGACTAGAGACGGTACAGGGACTGGAAGAGAAATCCTGATGGCAGTGATAGGAGGGAGAGCAAAGGGCCATAAAGTGTGAGGCTCTAGCACAGATTGAAATAAGGATTCGGTGACACAGCATTTATCACAAATACCACCAAGGTGCCACCCCGACCAGGCAAGACTCTACACTGCCCCCTATCCCACCCCGAAGCCTTGCTGAACCCTGAACAGAGGACAACGTTTCCACCCTGCTGGCAGCCTGAGACCCAGTGGCTGATCCGTGCGTCCAGTCTGGCATCCCACCAGCTCAAACTCCAGGGCCATTAGAGCCCATTCTCCCACTCACAGAGAAGGCACCAGCTGAGAGAGCAACTGGCTTTCCCTGGATGTTGAGGTTGATCCAATTAGCCAGTCTCAAACCAGGGAGAAGGGAGGGAGGGGAGCTGGGAGAGAGGGAGTAGTCATTTCCACCTAGCTTTTCTTGTCTGTGTTTGGAGAGAAAATGAAGGTGTCATTGTGGAGAGCATAGGGGCTGACCCAGGAGTCTTCAGCAGGAAAGGAGCCAGAAGGCTATCTCCCGCCACTCATGAGCGTGGTGGAGCCCCATGCTCCTCTGGTCACTACTGACTGCTCTTAGGGGCTTCGCTCCTCTAGTCCAGCACCCGGATCCCTCCCCAGAGGGCTGGATGGGGCTGCAGTGTGGGCCTTACCATGGGCTTTGGCCTTGTACAGGGCAGCTGTCAGCAAGAAGTTCACACTGTCCCCTGGTGCCATGTCTTCTGTCTTCAGTAGGACCACAGCACTTCCTGATGCCTTCCAGGCCACCAGGGCACCACTGGCTGCCAAGCTGGCCAGCTGGTAGGGACCTTTGCCTAGTGCTAGAGAGAAGGGGGCCAGCCATAGATTCCACCTACTGGACCTCTGCCCACCTTCATCTCCACCCATCTCACCAGTCAGAGGAAGGGGGAAAGGGCATCATCTGTCTCTCAGCCTAGTCCCGGGGGACATGGATTTCATTGAGAAGGAAGGGACAGGAACACCGGATTGCCAACTGACAGGAGCTGACCCTCTGCACCTGAATCATTTCACAGGGAGCTTGAACACGACACCCCTAGGAGGCATCCAGGTCCCCAGATGGCTCTCTAGGAGCTGGGAACTCTACATTATTACCTGTGTTCTATTCAGAGGCACCTCTGGGAGAAGATATGAGACCTGGTTCTTGCCTCAAGGTATGAAGACTGAGAAGGCCCTCACTCAGTATCAGTGTTTATAAATATATAAACACAAATGTGTGACTTTCATGCTTTTGTGATATCCCTGTAGTTGGAGTGGGATATGGGTTTGCTAGATAATCGCAGTAGCCTCGTTACCTACCTTTTTGGCACTGCTGTGATGCCCACTCTAATGTCTCTTTCTTGTGGCAGCCTGAGTCACATCCCTAACCAAACTCCGTTCTGGCAACTAATTCTTCCATGGCTCCCTATTACCCTCAGCACAGAATCCAAGAGCTCAGATTTGAATTTGGGACCTCTTTACAATCTAACTTCTGTCTCTCTCACTGCCTCCCCTACTCCCCTAGCCTCCTTCTCCTGTCTTTGCTCTATCTCCTCCCTGAGAAAGCTGCACTGCTTCAAACCTCTTTCCTCATGCAGCCCCACCCACTCAGTGACTTTGTGTCTGGTGAGCGAACACCTACTCAATCTCTGGGGCCAAGTGCAAATGCTACCAAGTAAGCCTTCCCTGCACCCTCATCTGTCACAGGGAAACACTGTCCCTCCCTGAGGCTGCCACACCAGCCCTCAGAACATACCACATGCGGACCAGATCACAGCTCTTAGGATATGGATCCGGATCATAGTTCTGCTTCTGGCCCCTTCCACATGGGAGACAGGTGGTGTTGGGCAATGCTTAACAACCAAAGATCTCTTAAAAAGGGGCAGGGGAATAAGAGAACCACTATTCGTAGTGTTTACTGCTTTCCTTAGTGTAAATACACCCACGATGGTCAATCCCAAGGCCCCAGCCGAGTGCAGAGAGAAGCTCCAGTCACTGATTCTGGTCCGGCACCACAGGGCTGGGCTTGATTTATTGTTGATTTCCAGCCCCCAGCTAGGGCCTGGACTAGAGAAAATGCTGGTGGAAGAGCAGAGCAAGGGATGAGTGGGTAGGTGGGTGGGTGGGTGGAGGATGCAGGAAACAGCTTGTCCTTTGTCAGTTTCTGTCACCCAAAATGCCACAGAAGGGAGAAAACAGCTCAGAGCTGTCTTGTTAAAATGTCTTGGGGTCCTACTGCCTGATGTCAGACAGACTCTGCCTGCCCCAGGGATTGTCATTCCACCATTACAGATTTATTCCTTCGTGGGTTAAGAGTTTGGTGTCATCAGGAGCCTCTTTAGGGAATGGTCTGGAAGGACCACAGCCATTGTGAATGATCACATCATAAGCCAGTCCAGCCTTCATCATCACAGACTCTCAAACTGGAAACTTTGTCTACAGTCTGTCCCTCTGTCCCTCTCCACTCCGTTCTCTGTACTCTTACCAAGACAATGCTCCAGACCAAAGCCTGATAATGCAAGAGGCAGAGTGAAGTCTATACCCATACAGGCCTGCTCTTGTCAGGATGGTGCCTTGAAAGGGACAGAGGCTCAGAAGTCAAAGATGGATGGTACTAAGGATCTGTCAGAGTGTCACCTGGGCCTCATTGTGTAGTTTACAGTTGTTGTTGTTGTTACATCCTGTTGCGTCAGAATCACCTCATGGCTAACCCTTGAGAGGGTTTTCACAGGAGGAGATTGCCTACCTTTCTCCTATAGAGCAGCTGGTGAATTCAAACTGCATACCTTTGGATTGGCAGCACGACTCCTTACCACTAAGCCACCACAATAGACCGCTATCTGTGGACAGTCCTAATTAGTAATTCAATGGACTAATTGGCTCTCCTGCTGGACATCCACTTCCTTTGGTGGTGACCTGCATTTTCACCCTAGACACTGAAGTCTATTCTATACCCTGAAACTTTAACCTGTAGCTTGAGGCTAAATAAAAAAAAATCTAATGTAATAGGTTGAGTCAGGTTTTACACCAGTCATTGATCTATATTTGCCTTTGCCAACTAAAATTTTTAGGAAACCCAAGATGGCATTTTGTGGGCCTGAAGCGCT
This sequence comes from Elephantulus edwardii, assembly GCF_000299155.1. NCBI lineage: Eukaryota > Metazoa > Chordata > Mammalia > Macroscelidea > Macroscelididae > Elephantulus > Elephantulus edwardii. Next base: position 7,047,881 of record NW_006399859.1, read on the forward strand.
GGCTTCTGAAGGTCATGGCACACAGGGACAATTATGGCTTTTGCTTCTTGGGAAAGCTGCCCTGTTTGAGCACAATCCTCAGGGAGCTTGGCCATGCTTGATCTGGCTGGGACCTGAGCAGGAAGTATGAGAGCTGCCAGGGACAAAGCGCCCTGGGGATCCCTGGGCCCTGCAGTCGGGCTCTCTTCACATGATAGAGTCCCAGATGGTTAGAGGTCCCCCCTGACTCCTCTCCCAGGGCCAGAAGCACCTTAAAATGTTTGATGCAGCTACAGGACAGGCTTGGCAATGCCCAGATCCCCAAGTTCCCACTGAAAAGAGTGAACTTACCTTTATTAAAGAAGTCACAGTCATATGCTGAAAGAGAGAGAATAGAAGCTTCTTAAGAGCCAGACTAGGGCCTGGAACAGATGGACAAAGTCAAAGCTTCTCCAGCATCCCAGATTTCCCTCCTTCCCCACGAGCTAGGCCTGACCTGATTTGCAAACTCCAAGATCCAGGGAGGGTGACAGGATTCAGATGTCTGAAGACTGTCACTAGGAGGAGGAAATCTAATAACTCCTGCCTCCAGCACAAAGCTCAGGCCTGGCCCACTGTGGTCATTCAGCATGTGTTTGTTGAATGAACATATAAATGCTGAACAGAAAGGGTTGTTTAGCCCTGAAGGGCAAAATGGAAATCAAGGCACGGAAACAACAATGAGAAATGCTGCAGAAGACGCTGAGCTCCTCATCCACTGAGGAATGTGAGTTCTCAGTCGAAGCTTATTCGTTTGAAACCTTGGGTGGAAAGAAGGACAGCGGTTCTTCAGGACACAAGGTTTCCTCTAGTTCCAGGAGTTTCCCTTAACGCTGCAGAAAGAGCTCTCCAACCAGGAGGCTTGGGGAAGCTCCTGCGAACATGAGCTCAGCGCACCCTCTAGTGGTCTTCCCCAGAATCACAGTCTACTCTCCAGGTACCATCAAGTCCTTTGGGCTGTGGTGAGGGCCAGGAATTGTTGATCTTGGAAGGTGCACTTAACCCCAGAACAAGGCCAAGTGGACATAGAATAGAGGTGTAGGAAGGGCCAATCTCACGTAGGCATGGCCTGGAGTATGCACTCTGTCCCATACCTGAAACACAAGCCTCTGTATTTGGCACTGCTCTCCAGAGTCAGGAGACCTACCACTAAGCCACCATGTGGTTGTGCACCGGCACCTGCCTTCTGGGCCTCATTTTCCTCATTTACAGATTCAGAAGTTTGAATCCGAAAATTAGAAGCCTTCAGGCAGACCTAGATTCAAACACCGTCTCTCACACTCAGAAACTGCACAAGTTGGGACAAGTTACTTAACCCCTCTGAACCTCAATTTCTTCTTCTCTACAGTGGGACCAGTACCATGCCTGCCCCATGGGCGTGCCAGCACCTGGACTAGAAGGAGACACTCACCTTGCATGCAAAACGTAAGGGGATGCCACATACTCAGTCATAAGATTAACAGCTGTTTAATGCAATGATTTTTAAAAATAAAATGAATGCAAACAATCCACGATGAACTGTACACCAACAATCTGAACAAAGGCGGAATAGTGACAAAGGTTCACTGAGCCATAGTGAGGCCGAGGCAGAATGCTACAATCAGTAACACTAATCTTGTACTTCTAAATTTTGCACCCAAAAGTGAGTGTCTGCCTCACCTCACACACCTCTCCCCTGATCCAGACCCTGAAAATTAGCTGAGTTGGCACCCACAGGGAACAGGTACTGGCACACAGCAGGTCCTCAACACAAGTTAGCTTCCTCTTCTGGAAGGATTTCTATCAGAGAAGTCGAGGGAATGCAAGGCCGCATATGGACCCAGGGTATCTGGAGCAGAAAGGTCTAAGGGTTAAACACGCAGGAAAAAAGAGAGCTCTGAGACTGATCTCTTCCTTGGTGTGGCAGCTCTTACAGCGAGGAGAGTGTTCATGTTCCCAAGTGAAGCTGCAGCCCCAGCCCCAGTATGGAGCACAGTGAAAAGTGCCTTCCATGCATTCTCATGAAAAGGTCTCAATATCCTGTGAGGTAGGTATGGTTATCTTCTTCTCTTTACTACAGATGACGAAACTCAGCCGGTAAGGAACGTGCCTCAGGTCACAAAGTTTGGTAGAGCCTGGATCTGAACCCAGGCAGTCTGACCCATGAGCCTATGTAATAACCACTGTCCCCCAGAGTAAGGTGTGCTCATACCCTACTCCACAGGAAAATCCACTGGTCTGCAGGGGTAAGCACATATTTGTTGTTGTTATTGTTAGGTGCTGTCAAGTATGTCTCATAGCAACCCTATGAACAACCTTACAATCTCTGACACACTTGAGCCCATTGCTACAGTCACTGTGTCAATCCACCTGTGTTCATAAGGTTTTCAGAGGCTTGCTATTTCAGAAGTGGATGGCCATTCCTTCTCCCTAGTCTGTCTTGATCTGGGAGCTCTACTCAAACCTGTCTGGCATTGGACACTCTGGTGGCACAGCCTTTAGCATCACAGCACCCACAAGCTACCTCAGTACAGAAAATTGACAGACAAGTGCTGGACTACTAAGAACAATGATTAACATGCAAGAATACACATACACATATGAGTTGGTTCTAATTAAAAGAATACAGCAATGGTGAGGGAATAGCCATGATAGCATATGCAAGAATAAGCACATAATTCATTCAGAATTAAAATTTGTGTCTGTTCTGTGATATTTACACAGCGGACATAAGCCCAGCAAATATTGTGAAGATATTTCAGGTTTAGGCAGGGTTTCATCCTATTGTAAACAGGGTCTGAGTTGGAGTCAACTCAAAGGCACCTGACCAGAACAACATTTACAGAGGAGGCGTATACATGCATGTAGTTATGTATGTGCTAAAGTTCTTTATCTTGATGGGGATATATCATTCAAAAGGCTTGCAAATCACTCATGCTTTCAGTAAACTAATGATTTGTGCTTTCTCTGATAGGGTTCTAGGTTTCAGTTGACAGAGTTTTCTTATATATATCACCCTATTTGATTCTCACAATATATCCAGTGTGGAAATCCATTCATATTTTTCAGATAAGAAAATTGAGCCCCAGAGAGAGGTCAGATCACTTATCTGAGGCTACACAGCTTACAAATGAAAAGTCTGGGTCTGAAACTCCCAACTCTTGACTCCTCTAGCAACATGGTAAAGAAGAATGGTTATCTAAGGATTAACCTCAGCTCCATGACTTATTTGAATGATTTTGGGCATGTTACTCCAACTGTAAAATAGGAATAAATAACCCCTAGTTCATAGAGAATTAAAGGAGTCCCAGCAGTTGGAGTCTGGCACCTGGTAAGTGCTCAATAAACACCAGCTAGAGTATTGAATGTACCATGGACTGCCAAGAAAACAAACAGATTCATCCTGGAGAGGGTTAAACCAGGCTACTCCTTAGAGGCAAGGATTCTGGGGATTCATCTGACATACTTTGGACATGTTGCAAGGAGGGACAGGTCCTTGGAGAGGGACATCATACTTGGTAGGGTGGAGGGACAGAGCAGGAGGGGAAGACCCTCTATGAGGTGGATTGATTCAGTGACTGGGGTGATCGGGATGGGTGTGTCGGAGGCAATGAGATTGGCACAGGCTAGAGCAGGGGTTAGGGCTGTTGTACATAGGGTCGCTATGAGTCGCAAACAACTCTACGGCACATAACAACAACAACAAGAGTAATGGTATCCAGCGGCCTGCCCACAATAAGGCCCCACTGTTGCCCTCTATGTGACGGGCTGAAGCACTCACGGCAGAGGCGCGGGGTCCGCCAGTCAATGGCCACACCATGTTGGCAGCACTGGTGGGCGTAGGCTGACACGCTGGCACAGAAGCAGTCACAGTCCCCACCTCGGCTGCACCCACATGTGTCTGTCAGGCAGTTTGAGTAAAACCAGGTGACATCTACCTGAAGAAAGTAAAAATTCAGAAGTCAAAGGTCAGAGGTCAGAGCTTAACTCTGAGACCTGCAGTTTCTCATCTGACACTATCGAGCATAAACATGAAGGGACCGTGGAATGAGATGAGCTGCCTGTGGTGAAGTGAGGGGAGGAAGTCAACCAGCTTGCAGGGCAACAAGAGCTCCATGGACAAGAGACATTGGTTTTGAGAACTAGACTTAATTCTGAGTCTGAGCTATCGGGGCCAAGGACTAAGGGTACAGCTGCAGAACTGGTAGAAGTTCAGAGCTGCCCAACAAGACCCGAGACAGCCAAGTCCAGCCTTTTAGGCCTTGGAGGGTGCCAGGGAGCCCCAGCTTTCCTTGTCTCCCGTGGAGGCAGCATGGGCAACATGGACACCACAAGAGAAGGAATTTGGGTTAACTAGTCTGAAGGACTTCCCATTAAGGATGCAACATCAGATTGAGAGGGGCTCGAAAAGGACATAGAAGATCTTGTTGTTGGTATGCACAGGCATCTAAGGGAGCAGGACAAATTCACATGAACAGGATGGAGGCAGAGGATGGGAAGAGGCAGGTCTGCAGCCCTAGCTAGGCCTGAGGCGTGTGGGAGTCTGGGAGCGGAAAGGACTCGAGGGAAGCAGGATTGGGACTCGGGGTTGGCCAAGGCTGGGGCTCACTTACCACAGGATGGCAGGTCTCAAACACCTCGCCGAGGAGGATGCTGCACTCCTTCTTGGCAAATGGTTCTCGAAGAGGGTTCAGGACACACGTGTCCCGGGGGTCCAGGGTGTCTGGACACTGAGGGGCAAAGGCAGGGCTACAGCCTGGTGTGGCAGTAGACTGTAGAGTGACACTCACAACCCTCAACTCCTGTTGTTTATGTCATTGTGTAAGTGCCTCCCCATGAGTGCCAGGGGCAACTATGACTTGCTTCTAACCAACAGAATATGGCAAAGGTGAGGGAATAGCTGTGATTACGTCTGTAAGATTCAGTTATGTTACAGAAGACTAGAGAGGATGTCCTGCTAGAGTTTCCTCTTGGCTTGCAGTGAGGAAGCACATAGTTGTGTTAAGCTGTGGGTAGTCTCTCGGTGACCTCTGATCAACAGCTCGCGAAATAGCCAGAAGCTCAGATCTATAGTTGCAAGGAACTGGCTGCTGTGACATAGGGAATTCAATCCCTCCTCAGTTAAGCCTACAGGTAAGAACAGAGCTCTCGATGATAACTGTATTGCAGCTTCATGAGAGGTTAAGCCAAGCTATGGCCCATAGATTCTTGACTCACAGAGATGCTAAGACAATACTTGCGTGATATTTTAAACTGTTACATTTATAGTAAGATTGCTAAACAGCACTCAATACAAATACCCTCAACGTCTGCTCAGAGCTGAACTTCTTCCATCAAGTCATTTTCACTGGATTCCTCCAGGCTGCACCAAGAGAGACGGGGAAATGGAAACGGGTGTGATACCACAAAGGTTAGGCCCTTACTAATTTTCTTTAAAATGGGAGTGATGAGGTATACTTATCTATGGGGATAGCTCTGTCCCACCTCAGGATTACATTCAACTTCCAAGACCTGACCAACAGCTTCCCAAACCCCAGTCTACAAAGGCTCATCTCTGTCTAATCCCCAACAAGGAAGTAAAGGCAAGTGGAGACCACAGTTCGCTTACTCAAGAAAGGCAAATATGTACACATGAACACAGGTCACGGATATTTCTCCATGCAGCCTATGAGGCAGCCTCATCCGGCTGGCCAGAGTCGCTGTGTAAGGTGAATTTACTTTCTGGTTCTCCGGGCACAATCTTCCCATTTCACAGAAGACCACAGAGAAGCAAGAACTTACTCAAGGATCACCTAGCAGGTATGGATGATCCAAGACATCAACAAGACACTTGCTCCCCACTCAGTGCTTTGTGTCCCCATCCCATAATGATAGCTAGACAGCCCCAGTCAAACACATCCTAAATTTCAGGAAGATCCCCTCATTCCTGCTTCTGCTAACACAATCCTCCTTCTCAGAGGCCTTCTCTAGAAACAATCATCAACTCTAATTCAAGGTCTATACTTCAAATAACAGCACAAGGCCCACTTTCTTCAAGAAACCCTCACTGATTAACCTTGACCCCTATCTGTCTTTCCTGGTCACTGTTCTGTGCAGACTGAAAACCAAGCACTGGGGATACAGAGAGGAGGAAGATGGTCAAATATAACTAAACCTCACTTTCTCCAATTAGAGGAGTCCTGATGGCATAGTGGATTATGTACTGGGCTGCTAACCAGTCAGCAGTTTAAGTCCACCACACGATCACAGCCACTCTGGGAGAAAAATGAAGCCGTCAGTTCCTACTAAGACTGACAGCCTTGGGAACCCAGTGAAGGGTTGGCATGAGTTAGAATCAATTAAACAATAGTGGGTTTGCATTCAGTCTGCCAAAAGAACAGATACGTCTTGGAGAAGGTGTAGCCAGAGGGCTCCTTGGAGGCAACAATGATGAAACTTCATCTCACAAACTTTGAGTATGTTGCTAGGAGATGTTATTTCTTGGAGAGGGACATCATGTTTGGAAAGGTAGAGGGAAACAAAGGAAACCAAGACCGTAAACGAGAAGGATTGACAGTGACTGTAGCAATGGGCTTGAAGTGTCAGAGACTGGAAGGATGGCAGAGGACAGGACAGGGTTCAGATCTGTTGTTCTTAGGGTCGCTATAGGTCGTACTTGACTCACCAGCACTTAACAACAACAACTACAACAACTAAGTGGTCCTCTTCTGTGGGACAGAGATTCTGTCTTACCCTCACTTCCCTATCCCTCAGAAGGGCTCGATCCAGGACGAAAGGATGCATGTCCTCAGAGTGCAGTAGTCTAAGGTCAGTGACACTGAGTCAGAGACTGAAGGACACCGGTGCCCTCTTGTCCTGACTGGAAACCAGGATCTCCCAAGGCCCATTCGAGATGAGGGATGTGAGTCAGTTTGAGGAGCTTTACCTCGACTGCAGCCCAACTGCTGCCAAACTCCTGGGGGTTGGTTAGCTCTAAGTTCTCTGGGGTCCTCATCTCATTGATGGTTTTTAAATCAAAGTTTCCACAGAGTCCTGCCAGCTGTCCCTGAAAGGAGAAAGGGTGTCACAGTTAGTTACAGACATCTGAGAGTCACAGCTGGGTAGAAGGCTCACCATAAGCCCAATCATAGACCCAAAGCTTCAGAAGAGAGAAAGGGGAGTCAGAGAGGAAGGAGCATAGAGTGGACGGAGAGAGTGGAACTGAGAAGACATGATGTTCACCCAAGGATACCCAGAGACTGAGCAGAGAGCTACTCGATGATCACTGCTCGCATGCTTACCTGCCACTGAGGCCCAGCCTGGATGTGCACTGTGGTCCTCTGGTCCCATAAAAGAGTGATGTGTTCCCGTGGAAAATGCACCAGTGTGAAAAATCCTGCTCGCCACGTGTGCACCTCCTGCTTCTCATCCAGGTAGCTCTCGGGACTCTAGGAAGACAGAAGTGGTCAGTCCTGTGTGGCACTCAGAGCCTGGGCCAGACAAGCCTGGCTGCAAGCAACTGCCCAGCCTTTGGGCCTCACACATCAGTCCCTCCCTCATTCCCTGACAATGATGACCTTTGTGCTCCAGACCTTGATCAAGAAATTCAGTCTGGATTCCTGACTCAGTGGCATTTTCAGAGAAGGAAATCAGATCTCAGCCCTCCTCCACCCCAAGCCCTCTGGGTAACCATTAAACAGTCTATACCACCTTTGCCTGTACCAGGCCTTACAGGATTTCCTGAGTCATCATCAAAGATGATGAGTGAGTTCCCAACGTTGATAGAAATAAATTTCCTGCAGATGATGCCAGAGCCATAGCAGTTCACGTTTTCCACAATCACAGAGAAGCTGAGATCTGACGTGCTCTGAAGAGAGAGAAGAAAAAAAAAATCTAAATTAAGCTGAGAGAAGAAACCTTGCTGAGAATCACAGAGGTAGACCCTGACTCTGAAGTGGTTTTGGATCCAGTCTACTTTTTCAGAGCTCTGATGGCCTAGTGGGGAGGAGCTGTGTGGCCAATCCAAAGACACGTGGTTCTAATCCACCAGCTGCTCTGTAGGAGAAAGATGAGCAATCTCCTTTCGTGCAGTTTATGCCTCTGAAATCCAACTGGAGGCTCAGCTCTGAGTTGCTTCCGACTTGATGGCACATAACAACAACTACTCTTTCTAGATATGTGGCTTCAGGCAACTTACTTCAGCCGTCTGAAGCTCACTTTCCTACATGGTCCAGTATCTAACGATGCTCTAAAATTCACATGAAACTAACTAGTAAAGGGGAACGATGGGCATCGGTAGGAGCGGGAGTGGTAGATACACTGCCTTATAGACACCATTGACGACAGTGGAGGTCTTTTTTGAGGGCAATTTGCCAGTGATGAGCAGCATTTTAAGTGTATGTAACTCTGATGCAGGAATTCGACATCTAAGAATCTAGTGATATAGTCATAAAAGCACTCACTGCAGCATTTTAATTTTTCAATTTCAGAAACAACCTCAACAGGGAATGATACAGCAAACTAGAGGATATCGTTTCTGTACAATTCTATCCAGCTGTTATGAGGGAAAGATCTAGCAGCACATTGACTTGAGATAATGTTCTGAATAAGTGGAGGCAGTGAAGCAAACTGAAGAATCCCATTTATATAAGCTAAACGAAATGTGTGTGCACACAGGCAGGTGTGTATGTTGATGGAAAATGGCCTTGCAGCCTCACACCAGATTGTTAGGTGTGATTGTCCAGCAGGAGATGGACTAGAGCTTGTGAGAAGGGAAGAATTGTTTTCAATGCTGATTTAACTGTTCATGAAGACTATATACTATATATTAGCCTTTCAATTAAAAAACAAACCCAAACTCACACAATCACTCTACTGTAAAGCTGGGATGCATTAATACCTGACCCTCCAGCAGGTTCTCCAAGCCTGTAAATGGCCCTGGAGGAGCTGGGGGGAGGAGACCCTCCAGCTTTGTCACGTGGAGCAGCTGGTGGATTCGACCTTCCAGAGAGGCACCACCTTTGGGTTACTCCCTACATACTATGTGACCAGGGCTATACTATTGAAATCTAAAAAGCAAAATAAAATGAGATAGTGAGACAATCAATATCTCACAGACTCACTGAAATTATGGATAAGATCACAGTACAGTGCCTGCCCCGTTGTGTCTCTGGCACTCTGCCACTCGCCCTCATGGTCCCCTTTTCTCCTTCTGGAGGGGATGCTGCCTTCCCTTGGTCACCCCCATGTCACCATTATTCTTCTTCTGGGTGAACTAACAGCTTTAGTGTGTGATTCTTTAAACTGACTGTGTGACCTTGTCCAAGATACTTAATGTCCCTAATCCTAAATTACGGTATTCATGACATGTGGTCAATAAGACTGACCGTGTAGGTTTGCTGGGATAATGAATCATCTCAGGAAGGGGGACGTGGGGTGGGGGAATGGCTCCACAGGTCACCAGGTGCACAATGAAAGCTCACAAAGTAGCAAACCAAACCAACTCAACTACCTTTGAGTCCACTGAGACTCACAATAGCCCTATAGGACAGAGCAAAACGACTCCATTGGCTTTCCAAGGCTATAATACCCAGGAAGCTGACTGCCACATCTCTCTCCTCTGAAGCAGCTTGTGGGTTTGAACCACTAACCTTTTGGCTAGAATTTGAGTGCTTTGTCATTATACAATCAGGCTCCTTTAAAAGAGCATCACCCACTGCTAGGTGAATTCCAACTCACAGCGACCCTCCATCAAGTTTCTGAGGTTACAAATCTTAAAGACTGCTTATTTTTTCCCATGAAGCTGTTGGCAGATTTGAACTACTGGCCTTTATTAGCAGTGGGACACACAGCACACTACTCCACCCAGTTCCTTTTAAAAATGGCACTAGCTATTATTACAAACAGGAAAGCCGTCAGGAGCCTCTGGAGCAGGGTGATAAGGTAAGTGCAGAGGTACACGGGGATGTTACAATGTGTGGCTTCCATCGGCCTGGAGGCTGCTCCGTGGTAGTTCTTTCTGTCTCTGGAGAGCCACGCGCCAGAGCTGGGATCTCTTCCTCACTTTGATCAAACACTGGACTGGGGTCCACAGCACTGACTGCCAGCAGGTCCTTGGCCTTGGCTATTCTACACCCCATGGGAGAATGGGAGCCCTCTAAGCCGACACATGGAGGAACTCACCTTGACCAGGTGCACCTTGCATGCCCCCACAAAGTCGAAGGGGAGCCCATCAAAGGTGCGGTAATGCCGGTCCCCATAGGTGGTGCAGGTGGAGGCACACGGGTGGAGCGTGCACTGGAACGAGCCCTCCTCGCACTTGCTGCAACACACACGCGAGCAGTCAGGGCACTGCCCGCAGGCCTCGGAACTCACGACGGCGCTGTTGCCCCTGTGAATCCCTGGGCTGCAGACATTACCAGCTCCCAAGGTTCCGTCTCCCCAGAGGGCAGGACTGTGCTTCCCTTTTTATGCAGAAGTTGGGAGTCAGAGAAGTTAAGGGACACACAGTTAATACATAAAGGAGCTAAAATTTCAAAAGAAGCCTGTCAGCAGGTTGTTTGCTTTCACCAGCCAGATTCCATCATGGGGATGCAGGTTCAGAGGAAGCAAAGGTGTGGAGGGAACTAAGGCGTGGTTTGCCAGGAGTACAGTGAAGTGGGAGAGAAGCAAGTGAACAGGGGCTGTATGCTGATGGATCGTGGCTTCGGCTAAGGAGAGAAAGGAGAACCTGAGGCGGCTGAGAGCGCTAAAGAGGAGCCAAGGTCTCTACAAGGATAAAGGACTAGGAGAATCACAGTGACAGAGGAGCATAAAGACAGGGGGTATCTCAGATGCGTGGAACTGAGATACGGGCTGGTTGCAGTTACTGGGAATGACACAGTGTAAGAGATGGTCTTTTAAGTGAGAAACTGAGGGTGGGTGGAGAACAAGATCGCTGGAAGAGAAGAGAGGACGAAACTGAGGTTTCAGGGTAACAGAACCATCATTTCTCAGTGGACATGGAAATAGCCAAGAACTAAGTCAGGAGTAAGGTTGGCTGGAGTGACAGTGAGTCTGGGCCTAAAATCTTCAGGAGTGAGAGTATGCCCTGGGGGTACGTGAATAACAGCAATGAGGGGGCTCTCTCCAGTGACATAGTGCACACAGTTACTCACCAATTCCCTATAGCCCTAAACCTGTGCACACACCTGACCACAGGCCCGCTGGTGTTACTCATCATACCCAGCTTCATACATGCTGTCAACATTCCCACCATGGCTGACTTCATGCTACCAGCACGACATCACTGAGCAGAATTTGGAAGTGACGTGTATCCTATTAAACAGATACTACTGTGCACTGAGAGGCTATTCCTTATAGAAGGATATCATGCCTGGAAGGGTAAAGGGTTAGTGAAGGAGTCGAGAACCCTCACCGAGATGGAGCGATTGATACAGTGACTCCAGATGGGCTCCATTGTGTCGGGGATGCTGAGGACGGCGCAGGGGAGGACAGGGTTCAGACCTGCTGTTCCTGAGCTGTATGTGACTCAGTAGCACCTGATAACATTGTAGACGAGGCCCTACCAGCCCAGGGCATCTCCAGCACCCAAATGCCCCCTGAAAAACTTAATTGGAATTTGGGACACAGTGACGTATTCGTCACTAGGGAATTTTCATAAGGTTTTACATGTATTGGGAAAGTGGGGTTTAAAAAACTAAGTTAAATGGGCACTTTGCCCACATGTCTCCCAGTACTCTTTGGAAGGGAGGATGCCCACCCCAAGGCAAATGTTTCCTTGCACAAGGGTTCCAGCTCTTAAGATCACCCTAACCCGTTGGCCTTGACATCAGACTCTTCCTGCCACCTTCCATCTTGGGTCTGATTTCTGAGTATGATGTGTGTGGCACTGCCACCCCTTGCCTGAGGGTGAGGGTGTTGGTGCAGTGGCTGGAATCCAGTGAAGTTGTGTAGTCAGTCCCCAGGCCTGTGTATCCTGGGATAATCCAGGGCAGTCCATACATTTGGCATCCATGTCAGCCCTGGCATACCACAGTCATGAAACCCCACAAGCTTATGGCAAACACCTTTCACATTATACCTTTGCCCTGCATCTGACATCATACTCAGGACTTCTGGGATCAGCCAGCCAGGGATAGGACCCTCTAAATACACTCTGATCTGCCTGAGAAACCAGCCTTGGCCATGGATGAGCTAGAGTCAGAAAGGCCATAGCCATCCTCTGGGACACAGACACAGGGCAGCATCAGTCCCACAAGGCACAGCAATCAGTGTCCAGCGCACCAGATGGGCCTCCAAGATGGATCTGTGCCCACAAATACGTGTTCATATAAATAATAAAACACACTGTCATGATTACAAACATGCAAAGTGGATACATTCAGATACATGCTTAAATAAACTTGTATTTGTGTAAGCACACACAGACACACACTGCCTAAAATGGTCCTTTTATATGCATATATTTATATGTATTCAGATCCTCTCATACTCAATGCCACCAAGGAGGAACCAGCTCACAGGTAGCCCTCCAGTGGATGAAGACTGTCCATCTTTCCCCCATGGTAGAGCCACTGGAGGATTTGAACTGCCCGAAAGGCACAGTGTTTGGGTTAGCAGCACAACTCCCTATGGACACGCTCCCAGAGGTTCCTATTCAGGCCCTTACGCACAACATAAGAACATGGTAGAAGGAGGAATGGCAAACTCTACTTGGGAGTCCTTCCCCACATACATCCCCCAACAAAAAGTAGAGCACAGGATGCAACTGCCACTTACCAGGTGTGGCAGGATGATGTGACCTGGTCCCCAGGGAAATACTCCTTCCCCTTCCAGGTGCATGGACACTCCTCAGGCAGGAAGCAGGCATCCCCATGTCGGAGCAGGCTGCAAGGACCCAGCAAGGAGATGGTCAACAGAACCCTGTCCCCAAACCTACCGTTCCTGGAGGACTCCGTGTCATGTGGATGTCTGCTGGGATGGGGCTCTCAGCACTGATCCCAGAAAAAACGGGTCACTTTTGCTGCTGTTCAATAAGGTTCAGAGATAGCTCTGTAATGGATCAAGCCAGGGACTGTGTGGCCCCGCTCAGCTGTCTGGCCTCCACGAAGCACAGCTTAGGAGGATGTGGGAATGCCAGCAGTCCTTAGCCACCAGCTGTGAGCAGACCATGGGAACAGGCATTGCCCATCACACTCAGATTATCCATGGAGACCACCAGTCCCAACGCTGCCATGCTCCCACCTTCTGGTTTCCACGAACTCCGAGGTACTCCCTGGCAGGAGCCAGAGCCATCTACAAGCATTATTTGCAATTCTAAGACCATAAGACTGGACCAGATCAGCTCCAAGAAACTGCAGTAGCAGGTAGAAAACAAGCTTAGGAAAACCAAGCAGTTTTTATTCACATTTGGAATCTGCTTAAAACAAGTTAAGGTGCTCCTTAGAGACAAAGATCGTGAAACTTCATCTCACATACTTTGGGCATGTTGTCAAAGGAGCCAAACCTCAGAAAAGAGGACATGATGCTAAGAAAAGCGGAAGTTCAGTAAAAGAGAGAAAGACCCTCAACAAGATGGATTGAGACAGTGATTTTAACAGTGGGCTCAGAGATCACGAGGATTGTGCAGGATAGGGCAGGGTTCGAATCCTTGTTTATAGGGTTGCTATGAGTTGTACTTATAACTTAATGGCACCTAAAACAACATTTTCCTTCGAAGTAATCTAAGCGTAATCTAAGAGCAAGAGGACTGCAAGCATTACAGTGGAGTTCTGCGGACAACACTTACCTGTGCAGACAGGACTAGAAAGAGTGGGTACCTAGGGGGGGTTCAGGGAGCAGGAGGGCCTGGTAAAGGGAAGGATAGATCTATATGAAGGGAAATAAAGATTCTCTTTTGTTAAAAGAGATACAAGATTATGTAAGCTTTCCGAAGCTTAACAAACTGTATACTTGGAATCTATGCATTTTACTGTAATAAGTGATACTCTTAAAAAAATACTGGTTTATTTACAAAGTTCATATACATTGGTTTTGACACCAGATCTTTCCCATTTCATCACTCTCCCCTCCCTACACCCATCAAATTGTGTGACCTTATAATAAACTTAACACACACACCCGCCCATCCTCAGTCCCCTGCTCCCCCTTGGGAAACTCATATTCATTCTAAAATAATGGTCTTATACAATATTCGCCCTTACAGGACTGAGTTAGTTCACTCAGCATAATGCTCTCCAGTCCTTCCCAAGTTAGGTAGTAATTTACAAAATCATTGCTCCTATGTGCTGTGTAGTATTGCATTATTGGAATGTATGATAGTTTATTTTTTAAAAAAAGAAAACAGAAGTGAGATAACACCAAGGTCACTGGAGGTTCTGTGTATAAGGGAGAACTCACCAGTGTGTTAAGGAACACCTAAATGGCACTTTCTGGAGCTTTTTCTCTCTTGGCCAATGCCATTTTCAAGAGGAGAATACTTTTACCTCAAGCCTAGGGGGACCACCACCCGGAGGAGCAATGTTAGGAGGAGTGATGGGGTCTCAGCAGGCTCTTATTTATCTCCCTGTTCTAAGTATGCACCTCACCCCTCTTCTGTACCCAAGAGCATAGCGGCTCCGAATGAATTTCTACAGACACATACCCCCTTTCTCTTGAAAGATGTGGGGGGTGGGCCAGGTGGGATCTGACTCAGGTGTCAAGTGAACTGGGGGGTGTTATCTGCTCCTTATACAGATTTGAAGGAACCCTGGTGGACCAACAGTAACAGCAATAATATGCTAAGTGAAAAGTCAATGGTTCAAACTCACCCTCCACTCCATGGGAGAATGTGTCCGTCTACCCCATAGATACGTTAGTCTTGGAAACCATATATAGCAGTTCTACTGTAGCCTATAGACTTGCTATTTGTCAGTTGGGACTAGATGGCAGTGGGGGGTTAGTTTGGTACACAGACTTGCAACTCACCCTCCTGTCCCCTTCCCTCCTTCTCTCCTTGTCCCTTCTGAAGCACTGAGAACCTCAACACACTCTTTCTCCCTGGTCTTCCCTTCTGCAAGTGTCCTCTGTCGCTCTGCTCTGCAGTGATCAGTGACATGGCCTCATGCTCCTTTAGACCTGCTCTTGCCACCCGCATCCTCTCTTGTTCTCTTTGATGCTATAGTTTCATAGCTTTTTTTACTGTGATATCAATGTTTCATTGTGGTTGTGGGAGGAAGCAGAGAAAAAAGTGTATTTAATCTACTGTGTTTTACCTCAAGCAATAACCTTTCTAAGCTCTGCTTTTCTCACACACGAAAGAAGGATTATGATACCTTTTCCCGAAGGTCATTATGAGAATTTAGTTATAGACCCAGACATACTGCCTAACTCCTAGTAGATACACAATGAATATCAGTCCCTAGCCTCTCTATAATTCTCTCTATAATCACACTAGGCACCAGGGACCGGTGGGCTCCCCCTTTCAGCTCCATGTCCTGTCGTTACCCACTTGCTAAGGGGTCTCTCTTGATGGCCACCATTCACTGCTCTGACATTGGCCTTCTTGTCCTCATATTCATTTCTCAGACCCAGCTGCATCCCTGACATCATCAGGAAAAGCATCCAAAGACTCAGAGCTGTGGCTCCTGCCTCCAAGATGCCCTCAATCTGCAGAATAACCCCCCTTACCTATTAGGGATCACCTCACTCCCATCTCCCTCAGAAGCGCATGTGTAAATGCATGAGATCAGGATGAGGGAGGACAACGCCGTCTGCTCACATGGAATGCTTCCTCTGCCCCATTTTACAGATGAGGGAACTGAGGCTCAGGGAAGCTAACAGCTATGCACAGTAGACAGTAGAACCAGAATTCAGGCTTCAGGCTCCAGGCTATGTGCCCCCCCCACCCCATGCTTCACTGCTTGCTAGCCTCAGGGCCACTGACTCAGCATCTATAAGTACAGTAATTGGAAGCAGCTGACACTCTCCAACCCCTGCAGTGGCCCCACCGTCTGGTGAAGCAACACACAGCACCCACAGATTCTTAGATACACACACTGGAGAGAAGCATGGCAACCAAGAGGCTCTGGTAATAACATCACAGGGACACTGGCTTAGAGAGTAAACAAGAATCTCCTCTCTCTCTTGGTTTTCAGTTCACTGGCCTCTCAGTGTACAGACATCCCTCAGTGTTTTTATTTCAGTACTTCAATTAGTGCTCGGTACATCAGGAACAATCTTTTGAAGTGGTTGTTCTTAGGTGCCATCAAGTCAATTATGACTCATAGCAACACTATGATTTGAACCCTGTCCTAGCTTATGCTATCCTCACAATTTCTGGCACATGCAAGCCTGTTGCCGTAGTTCACTACGTTAACCCACCTGGTCGAGGGTCTTCTAGGTACTTCTAGGTATTCTCCTCATTGTATAGGTGAGAAAACTGAGCCTCCAAGAGGTGAGGCTCCTTCTGTGTCTATAAGCAGGTAGCTGGTAAGAAGCAGACCCAGGGAGGACCCCAAAATATTGACCCTTCTTTTCTTTGCTACAGTCCTCACTGATCGTTGTGTCCAGCTCTGACTGCCTCCCTCCGGGGCTGTCAGGTGTTCGCTGATTCTCCCTGGGGTCCCTGGTTCTGCTCACCCTCAGGAATGGGAAAGCCAGTCAACACAGGTACGTACCCCTGGGGGCAGGCGCAGCCCGAGAGGCAGGGTCCACGGGCTGGCACGCTGAGGTTCAGCAGCTGCTGCTCACACGTCCTCTCCCTGCTCAGCTCTGGGTCTGTGAGAAGCTCACTGCAGTTCACAAACACCTGGCCCACTGGGCAGGCAGCAGCTGAGAGAGAAGAGGTCACAGGCGCTGTAAGGGACTTGGACCTCCAGTAGGATGCACAGAGCACCCAAGCCTGAGGGTGAGCACCTGGGCTGCAGGGCTGGTCAGGGAGACCCGGGGCCTAGCATCTGAAACTCAGAGAAATGTGTCCTTTATGCCCCAGGAACTAGGTGTTCCAAAGACATTTCTTGAGTTCCCAGGTACACATCACAGGCAGTGAGGGATGTGCGCTACCATGTATGACCACCCCAATACCAGTCACTAATGTGTCCTCAGTACCAGGAACTGCTCCACACCCTGCATGTGCATTAGCTTATTCTACAAATCTGCCATGTATTATGATGCCTCATTTCCCCATATCACAGGGAAAAGGCACTTCTGCTTTCAAAATGCTCAATAAAGTGGGCAAGAAACAAGAGAAAGCCAAAAAGAAATGGCCTGGCAGGGTGGTGAGAGGAGTTTTATTAACAACAGGAAGAGATGATCTCCAATTACCTATAATTCCATGGCATAAGCCCCCCCCTTCTTGAGCCTTTAGAAATGTCCACTGTGTAAGCTCATACCTTACATTAGTGACTTTTTTAAAGGGAATTGATAAAACAAGTTGTGTTTCCTGTTCAAGTTGGCATGAAATGGAGCAAAATAGGAAGTCACAAAGGTGACTTTCTCTGTCCTGCACAGGGCTTGCAGAGAATCAACAACAGATTCTAGACCGCCTGGAGCAAAGAAATACAAGACCCAAGAAAACCAAGGAATTGTTCAGACACCCCAGCCAGCCCAGGTGGATTCACTGAGAAAGCTAGAACCCTAGGGAACAGGAGGGTCCAGCACTGCAGCAGGCTGAGGCTGGGACAAGGTTTGAGGATGACATCACCCTCCTAGTCATAACCTTTCCCAAGAGGGCAAGAAACACAGAAGTTGATATGGGATAAGACCTATACCCTTTCCTGATCTGTGCTCCAGCTCCCCTCTCTAATCTCGATACCCAGAGAACCCCACCCTTTTCAACACCCTTACCTGGGGCTCTGCTATCACAGCTCATGATTCCATCTTTGCAGTGGCTGCAAAGAGAGACGCACTGGGGTTAGTCCCCGTTCCCCCATCACACAACACACAGTCACTGCACACCTGGAGAACCTGCGTCTCTGCGCTAAGTTCACTGCATAGTTCACACAGACGGCCTTGTTCACTGTCCCTGGCCCCTTGAGCAGAGGTGAGGGTGGGTGTCACTCCACAGGAAAGTCCTGCTCAGTTGTGGATTTTTCCCATCAGTAACTTCCATTTACTAAGAAGCCAGCCAGGCTGCTACCTAGAGAGCTCACCAGTGGCCCAGGGATGGGATGTCACTGTCTCCAGGGGGATAGTCCACTCCTTGAAAGTGGCAGGAGCACTGGTTCCTACAAAAACAAGGAGTAGAGAAAGGAGAACAAGTTTCAGAGATGGGGCAGCAACTGCCCAGGGGCATAAGGACATGACAGAGGTGTCATGGCACCTACTGTAACATGAGGCACGTTTACAGGGAGCAAGAAACCCAACCTGACACTAAAGACAAAGGTCAGGGTGGGGCCTCAGATTCAGAGGCTGTTAGGATTGAATTGAGTCCCCCCAAAATGTGTTATCTGGATCCTGACTGCTATCTCTGTAGATACAATCCCATTTGGGAAAAAGGATTTTGCTGTATTAATGAAGCCCTATCAATGTAGAAAATGTATAGCTGATTCTGACCCATTTCAAGCCTGTAGAACAAAGTGGAACCCAGTGTTTCCTCTGAGTCATTGACTGCTGACACCATGGACACCAGGCCAGGCCCTGCACATGCATTATCTTATTTATTCCTCACCAGAATCCCACATTCCTCTACAGAGAGTCTCCTGACATTGGTAGGTCATCTCAGAGCAAAAATATATTTCTTTTCTCCTCAGAGAGCTCTGGTGGTGTAAGTAGTTGGGGGTTGCACTGCTAACCCCAAAGGTGGTGCCTCTCTGGCAGTTGGAACCCACCAGCAGCTCTGTGGGAGAAAGACGGGAAATCTCTTCCCAGGTTATTTACAGCTTCCAAAATTCCACTGCAGGGTCAGCTATGAGCCAGTTCCAAGTCTGGAGCAATGAGTTTCAGTTTCGAGGAGGCCTTGTGATAGAGCAGGACATCAGGCCTCATCCCCAAACCCATCATGGTTGAGTCAGGTTCAACTCCTGGCAACTCTCCACTGAATGTCCGAGGCTGTAAATCTTCCTTAGGAGAGAAGACTGCCCATCTTTTCCCACAGCAAGGCTGCTGGATTCTAACCCATGACCTTTCCGTTAGCAGCCTCGGTAGCTTAGTGGAAGGAATTGTGCTGCCATCCCAAAGGCTGCTCCAAGGGGATGAGATGGGCTATAACCCCCCACTGCCTCTGAAAATCTGCTGATGAGTCAGCTCCAACCCAGTGGTAAACAACAACCTTATACACTACACCTCCAGGCCTCCAGACAATTCATCCCCACTGCTTCTTATCTATCTTCTTCCACTGCCCTGGACAGAAACTGCTCCCATTATATTGGGCACTTCCTTTGCCAGCAATTATCCAAGTCAGAGGGTGAGTAGGGTGGACATCTAGAGCTCTAAGAAGGATTGTTTGACTTGAAAAGGTCTTTGAGTGATTTCAATAAACTCCATGTGAGGCCTTCTACTTCCCCCATTAATTGAAAACCACCAGTTAAAGGTTATCCATATTATAGATCCATAAGCAGAGTCCTAGAGGGGCCTACAGGCTTGTCAGTCAGCCATGAGGTTCGTGTACATCACCACTGGCCACTCTCCTCTTTGCACATTGTCCTTAAGCCACACTAAGTCCACAACGGTCAAGGGTCACTTCCTCCACACAGAACACTCTTTCACTTCCTTCAGGTCTCTGCTCAAACATCACCTCAACGTAAATCCTTCCTTGTGCTCCTCTCCTCACTTCCTCCCCTAGGACTCCCTGTTCTCACTCTGCTTTATTTTTGTTACCACATTAGGCACATTCTTATCATTATCTATCTGCCACACTAGAAAGTGCCCTCCACAGGGCAGGACTCTGTGCTGTTCACTGCTGAATTCCCAGGGTACAGAAATGTCTGGCTCAGAGCAGGAGGTCAGTGAATGCTTGTGGAAAGGGAAGGCAGGGAAAGGAGAAAAGAGGAAGAGAGAGGAGAGAGACCTTTTTGTGCACTGGAGTTTTTTGTCTTGTGAAGGAGGTGGGGTGGAGTGGTCTGGTGAGCCAGAGCTGAAGGCAGAGGCCCGAGAGGGAGGTCCAGAGGAGCCCAGCTGCCCACTCACCCACCCCTTTACCCACCATGGTCGGGCCTGTAACAAACAGCAAAATGAAGTAGGGACAAGAAAAGCCCGGTCAGGCTGCAGCTGTGTATACCGTGCTGACCCCCGGCCTGACCTCTCTTGGACAGAGCAGTCAGCTGGCACTCACCTGGGGACACAGAGGTCAACCTGGGTATCCAGAAAAGTGTCCGGGGGGCAGGCACAGCCCTCCACACACTCGTCTCCGCCAAGGTGGCCGCCACCATCCACACCACAGGCCCCAGGGCCAACCAGGTCCTGGCAGGTTTGTCCACATGTGGACACACACGGGCTGTACTCCTTGGTAGCTTCACAGGACAGAGCTGCAGTGGAAGAGGGCCCTTGCTTTGAATCCCTTGTCCCAGTGAAGAACACTGAGATCTGGAGAAGTTAAGACACTTGCCCAAGGTCACACATCAGGTCAAGGTTAGTGTTGACATTTGAACTCAGGCTTGATTTCAAAGTCTCACTACCTCTCGCTATTCCAGGAGTGGGTCCCTTACCAAGCTCACCGTGGATGCTATCATTCGTGGGTTTTTTTCCCTGCAGGATGGCATCCCTCATAGGTAGTGGGGGAGGTGTGGAAGTCCCCACCTTCCCATGGCCCTGTACCAGCCCTGGTCACACACACGTGCCCAGTGGTGTGGCATCAATCATGTGCCTCCCACAGCCTTTTAGGACCCTGTCTCTCAAGACTCAGAGTAGCCTTCTCCTCTCAAGGTCACTGTCCCACTTCCTCAGGGACACTCTGCCAGAGCAGTTGTTCTCAGTGCCAGCTGCACCTCAGAACCAGCCAGGAGCTTGTAGAAAAGTGATGATGCCAGAATGTGACCAGCTTGGTTTGCTCTCAAGTGCTAGAACTCTCCAAGATAGCAACCCTGAGCCCCATGTGGCTACTGAGCATGTGAGGTGTGAACTGTCACCGTCTGGACTGACACGGAGCATGTACTGTAAAAACAGGGAGCTCTGGAGGCCACAGGGGTAAGGAGCTGCGCTGCTAAACCAGAGGTAGGTGGTTTGAATCCACGAGCTACTCTGTGGGACAAAGATGGACAGTCTCCTCCCGTGTGACTTACTGCTTCTGAAAAACTGCTGAAGGGTCAGCTGGGAGTCAGTTCATCAACTATATAACATATCCTTCAGATTCCAAATCTTAGTTTAAGGGGAAAAAAGAATGTAAAAAAATTATTTACAATGTTACACCAAATAAGCAGGTAACAAGATAGCTAGATAGCAAAAGTTGTTGTTGTTGTTATGTGCCATCGAGTCATTTGTGACTCATAGCAACCCTGTGTACAAGAGCCCTAAACACCGTTCTATCCTGTGCCAAACTCGCTGTCTCAAACACATTCATTCCCACCACTCCACTCACAGAATCGATACATCTCATCAAGGGTCTTCCTCTCCTGCGCCATCCCTCCACTCTCCCAAACATGATGTCCCTCTCCAAGGACCAGTCCCTCCCAGCAACATGCCCAAAGTATATCAGATGAAGCTTCAGAATCCTTCACTCCAAGGAGCAGTCTGGCTTCACCCTCTCCAGGACAAACCTGTTTGTTCTCCTAGCAGTCCATGGTATATTCAACACTCTTCTCCAGCACCACAGCTCAAAGGCATCA
>NW_006399859.1:7071611-7106282 GCF_000299155.1 Elephantulus edwardii
AACAACAACAACAACAACAACAACAACAACAACCGCAACCTCTTCTAAATCCAGCCTGCACATCTGGCAGTTCTCTGTGACATATTGTTCCAAACTTTTTTGGATAATTTTCAGCAGAATCTTGCTTGCATGTAATATCAATGATATTGTTCGATAATTTCAAAAGAGAAAGGTGATATTTTGGTGTTTGGGTTAAAGAAACTGTAGGTTGTTTGAATGGCAATGGCTCTGACTAGTGCAGTGGCAGTGAAAGTGAGAAGAGGGTAAAGTTGGGATTGATAAGACTTGGAGGTGGGTTGGAGGTGCAGGTAAAAAGGAGATATTCATGGGGAAGCTCTCAGGTACCAGGCCAAGTGACACAGAACTGCGGGCCTCTGGCAGAGCTGGGGAGCACAAGAGGAGAAACAGGTGGTAAAAAGACCCAAGGTGGCGGTGTCTATAAGTGTCCTGGTGCAGAGTTGAGGGGGCAGGCAGGCACTCAGGCAGCCTGGAGCAGCTCAGGTGGGTGGTGGCGCACCTGCTGCTTCCAGGCTGCCTTCACCTGGCACACAACCACGGGACACTCACCACAGGCTGGCATATGGGTGCGGAAGTCAACAGGGAGACCATGGCGCTGGCACAGGCGGGCGTAGTGGGCCAGCGCAGCGCACAGGCAGGGCTGCCCACAGCGGCAGGTGTCCCGGCGGCACTGCTCAAAATAGGCCACGGGGCTCAGGTAGGTGGAGCAGGGTGCAAACAGCTCCCCAGTCAGCACGCTGCAGGACTGCACCGCATAGGAGGCTGCAGGCAGAAGGGGGTGCAGTCAGGGGCAGGCTGCATGGTGCCCCTGGTCTCAGCTTCTCCCCCTCTCTTGACAACCCAGGAAATAGTGTACAAGGGAGTGTACATGTGCATAACTGTGTGTACAGCAAAATGTGGGCAGATCCGAGTGTGAGGCTGGTTGGGAATGGGCATCATTGTGGGCATATGTAGCAAGTTCAGGTGTGAATACAAGATTGTCTGTGAACACAGAATAAGCACCCGTGAAGGAGGGTGTGTATGTTATGTGCACACCGGTGCATATAAACATAAATAAGGATTCATAAAATGTATTTTACACCATGCCAGGTGCAATTGGAAGATGATACAGGAATGGAGAAAAGGGACAAAATGTCCTGCCTTGGTGGAGATTACATTCTAGAAACCAGTCCTGAAATGACAGGAATGACAGAAAAGCAGGAGGTAAAGAGTCTAAGGGGAGAGCAAGTGAGGATGCAGGACAAGAAGCACGAGGTAGGGTGAACTGATGCCATTCTAAATCAGGTGGTCAGGAAGGCCTCAGTGGGAAGCTGATCCATGAGCAGAAACTTGGAAGAGATGAGGATGTGTGAATATCTCTATTTATGAAGGGAGAACATTGCAGGTAGACTTAAGAGCAAATGCAAAAGCCAACAGACAAGAGCAGGCCTGGCTGTGTAGAAAGAACAGCCAGGAGGCCAGAGAGGCTGGGGCAGAGTGAAGGGAGAGTAGGAGATGAGGCCAGGGAGGTGAAGGCAGACATTGCAGAGCTCGTGGGCCAGACTTTGGCTTTTACCTGGAGATGTGGGTGCATGTGAATACGTGCGCACATGACAGAGGTAGGTCAAGAAGCTTGTGTTCACCAAGCACCCACTCCTCACTTTCCCATCTCCTACCTGAACTCCTCCTATTCCAGTCTTTTGCACCCATTCAAGTAGGAATTCTATCTACTACAATGCTCCTCAAGACCGAGTCTCCACCTCCTTCTCCCTCAAACCAGTCCCATCCCACCCCACATGCGGTGCCTCACCAGCTTGCAGGTGCACGTCGCATGGGTCCAGTGGAGAGCCAAGAGCCAGTGGGGAGCAGGCTGACAGTGTTTTCCAAGAATTGCCGAAGAGCTGGGGTGTGCTCTCAGGCACACCCACCGGGGACCTGAAGCCACAGCATAGCTAAATTCACTCCTCTGTTCATGTGGATCCAGGTGAGCATATAGATATTCGCAGACAAGCACCCACCTGCTTCTATAAACACATAGATGAAGCATGCACACTCACAGAAAGAGGGCCTTGTGTGCCCATTTAGATGTGCAGCACATGTAGGCACATCGTTTGCACGCAGCCTCATCAGACTCA
The DNA here is from genome assembly GCF_000299155.1 of Elephantulus edwardii. Classification (NCBI taxonomy): domain Eukaryota; kingdom Metazoa; phylum Chordata; class Mammalia; order Macroscelidea; family Macroscelididae; genus Elephantulus; species Elephantulus edwardii. The sequence goes on from NW_006399859.1 coordinate 7,073,744, forward strand.
CACAAAGCACAGTATATGTCATGCATGTAAATAGCCGAGTCTAGACAGCCACACTCAAACATATGTCATTATGGGGGTGTGTACACACAGGAAGACATGTAGCACATTTTAAAAACTTTGAAAGGGCTCAAAATGGGCCCGGGACCACCACTGTCCCTTCTTTCACTACCTACCCCCACCCCACCCCAGCTCTTCATGTCAAAAAGGAAGAAATAGGAAAAACTGCAAACTCATTTCCTCTAAGTCTTTCTCTCTAGGAAGGAGATGATCACATGAGACACGGTAACCACAGAAAAGAAAAGATGTTACCAGTCTCCAAGAATCACCAAACCCAGGTGAGGATACACAGATAGATAGAGCCCACAGATCCTGCATATACCTGCACCCACATGCCCACATCACTGACCCAGGGCAGGGAGAGCACGTGTGCCACGTAGAGGGACATCTCACCAGAGTTCACACGCAGAAGAACAGCGAGCAACCCACTAACCGGGGATCTGCCCCATCATCTGACCAACCAGCCTAATGTCAGCCCCACCAGGAAAGAGAGGATAGAATACTATGGGTTTAAAAGGTAAGAGAGGATAGAATACTATGGGTTTTAAAGGTATGTGCATGGAAAAGCAGCCAGCTTTTTATTGGTTTTTTTTTTCATTTCTGGCTGAAGAAAGCCTCCCATGTTCTGCACTGCATGAACAGAATTTGAAAAACTGGCCAGAGCTTTTAACCTTTAAGATCAACCACCTGTTGTCCTCCCTGGGAGGTCTGTTCCTGTCCCCCAAGTTCCTAAGCTGTGTTCATTCTCAAAGGAGAAGGTGGGAGCTCTTTCCGTGATTATTGGGAGTTTCAAGGTACAAACTCAAAAGTCTTCAGGCACCAAGCAGGAAAAGTACATAGGTTGGGCCAGCTTGGTGGTGTGGAAAGCAGTATGGCAATGCCTTTGGCTTTTGGAGCTTATACTTGTGTGAAAGTATTCACAGTCAACTAATGGTTACAAACAAAAAACAAAACTATGAGCCAAATCCACCTCTGTCTGAGGTCCTTCCATTTTTTTTTAAGATCTCATTGAAGAATGTTCCTAAGATCTCAGACACCTGAATCTCAATGGTGTTTATCTAAAATGAGATTCCTAGGTTCCACCCTAACTTAGATCAGAGGTGGGGTCTAGGTATCAGATTTTAACAAGCTCCCTGGGTGATTCTTCCTCATAGAAGACTGTAAATCACTGTTGTGATGCGATCTTAAATTTAAATGTACACAAACCAGTCACTAAGCGAGCAAGTCAGGGGCAGTAACAGCTCATAGGCAAAGGTGTACCAATGCTTCTGGGTGTTGAAAGTGTGCTGGTGGAGTAGTGGTTACTAGCTTAGCCACTAACCAAAGAGTCAGTAATTCAAATTCACCAGTGATTCTGTGAAAGAAAGATGGGCAGTCTGCTTCGAGAAAGATTTTCAGGCTTGGAAACAACCATGGAACAGTTATATCATGTCACATAGCTCAGTATGACTCAACTAAATAGGTCTGACTTGTTATTTTAAGTCTGGATACTTGGCCCTACAAGCCTGTGTACCCTTCCCACTTCTGCTTCCATGGAGGGTCACGTACAGGAAGTCGTCTTGCGTGTTGCCATTGAAGGTGCCACAGAGACCCACGGTGTCCTCCACCCATCGCTGGTCCACCTGCAGGTAGAGCCGCAGTCCTTCTCGATCATAGAGTACCCGCACGCCCACGTTGGTCCTTACACGCAGGAACACCGAGGACAGCCTCCGGATCTCGAAGGCATCTGTGAGCACACAACCAGAAATGGGATCGAAGAAGGACCGTCCAAACATCCAGCTCATCAATACCCACCCCCTTCACACATTATCCCCATATCTAGCCCTGTCCTCACACTCTGAAGGCCTCTCATGGCGAGCCTTGGGAAATCATGTCTAGTGAGAAAATTAAGGTCCAGTGATAACCTGTATTTGCAACTCCAGCAGACATATTTGTTCTAGAATCAAATTCCAATTAACTTTGCTCTTGCCAAAACTATTAGCTCATTGCCTTCGATTTGGACCAATTCACCCCTGAGCCTCCTATGGATTTTCTGAGGTTGGAAGTCACCTGTAAGAGACTGAGCGCACCTTTCTCCTCCAGCTTCTGGCAGCTTCAAAAAGCCAGAAACACCACTTTTGAGTTAACAATGCAACTTTCTAAGGGCTACCCCACAAGAGCTCCCTTACTGTCCCTTGCTCTCCCTAAAGAACTGGAGCAAATGAGAATTCTGTATTCTTCTCACAATGACCACCAGGAAAATCGTAATACATATATTAAATCCAATCATAGAAAATTTATCACTTAGATACAATTATAGAGGTATAGCTAATTGTATAGCCTATGGCCTTTTTATATGCCATGTATCTCCACTTCTCCAGATCTGTAACCTACCTTGTTTAAAAAGTTCTCTTTGATGCTAGGTTTTTATTTCTTAATAGTTTTGCCATTTGGGTTGGATGTGCGGCTCCTTGGACTTTGTGGAATCAGGCAGGATGATAAGGGATTCATAAATACTGAGGGTCAAGATGGCAGTAGCCTTTCTCATGTGGTGATATAAAGAGAAGCCGTAATACTCCTGACACTCAGTTATGTGCAGGGTGGGGACAGGCCACACCTTAGTTCACGTTGCTCGGGCCAAGGAGCCTCCTGACCTGAGCCACCCAATCACTCAATGCCAGGTCTTGCCTATGCGGTTGCTATGCCTTTGACCAGAGGGTCCTGGGAGAAAACCCTTGAGCAGCTAGCGCTCTTGTCTACTGTAAGCCATACCATCTGTGTAGGGCGGAGTAACCTTGTACTGGTCAAACAGGAGGACATCCCCCGCCTGGGTCAGAGTCACCTGCCTCCGAGGATCCTGGTGCAGAATCACGGAGACTGACTGGACACACGCCCCATCCTGGTTCTGGAGAGAAATAAAGGTCAATGAGGCAGTTAGTCTGTCTGACCTCCGAGGGCAGAGTCTCTCCTGTTTTGCAACCAGAAAAGGTTTCTCAGAGTGACAGAGCCCAAATAACACCAGGCTCATTTGGTGTCATAGCTTTCTACTAAGAAATGACTGGGCTCAGACTGGACAGGGTTAGTGACAGAACTGGAATAATCATCATAATAATTATAATCAGCTCTCAAGTTATCTAAATACAGAGCAGAGAAGGATCCGAGACCAGAGAAACAGCTTCCCACACTCTAAGCTGGAATTTCTACTTCATTCTTTTGCAAGTGTTTAGAAACCTCTTTCCAAATATCAAAGCACACAGTATATCAAGCTAGTCTCCCCCAATAGGAAAAAAAAGAGAAAGAGCTAATATCTGTAGGCCTCAGTTTAATCCCTCTCCAAAATGAGTACTGCACATTGAGTCCATTTCTACTATAGTTGTACAAAAACTCTGACACAGGAAGGTATTTAATGCATTCAAGGAGACACAAGAAGTCCAGAGAGACCAGAACCCACCAGGCAGAGTAGTTTAGGATGAAGCTTAGAAGTTTAGAAGAATCAGGCAGCAATTATTTTAGGCAGGACTTTGAGATACACCCTCTGACTAAAACAATTAAAAGTTCCTCCACAGGGATCCACCCTACAACCTGCAAGCTGTCTCAGCTTCTGCTAACACAGTGGGCTGTGGGTTCACTTGTCAGGCTCACCTGCCAAACCATAAATTTCTAGGGGACAGAGCCTTGACAAACTCATCTAATTCACTAATACCTAGTAGCGTCTGGCACAAATAGGTGTTCAGCATTTAGGAACTGATGAATTTCAATACATGCCTGCATGCAAGAAGTTGGATTAAACCCATTTTAGCAATTTTAAAGCAAGTAAAACTCAGAAAGCAGCAATGACTCACAACCAGCAGAGGTGCTGGAGACAGAAGTCTCCGTCTGCCCAGAAAGGAGAAACAGCAGGGTGAGTGGGCTATGGAAAGACCTGGTGCCCTGCTCCAGGACTTGTTGGACAGTGTAAGGCAGGGATGGATGGATGGATGGATGGATGGATGGATGGATGGATGGATGGATGGGGTCTGGGGGTTCCCCCAGGTCTTACCAGTCCACATGGGGCATTCTGCAATGTCACCGTGAAGGTGCCAGAAGAGCGGCTCTTGGCCAAGATGTATTGGCACGTGGCAGGGAATGTGTAGCGGCGGCCATCAAAGGTTGTGAAGTGGATATCACCAGTCACTGAGCATTCGGCTGAAGGACAGAGAAAGGCCACTGACCCAAAGGAGCTCCAAGCAGGAAGCTGAGACAGCACTGCGTCCTCAGGATCCAAGGCTGTGAAAGGAGACTCAGCCCCCACTTCAAGAGTCCAGTCAGAGGGGTGGCAGGCCTTGACCCCCGAGGCCAAGAGGAAGGGAGGCAGAGGCACAGCCCTGCCTTGGGGCTCTCCATCTGAGGAGAGACCAGCCTCTGAGACTGAGAACTGGCCTCCATCCCTAAGATGAGGAAGGTCACTAGATATGTGGGGCCTCAGGTAAGCCTTTCCCAGACAAGGGCTGGAGTAAGTCCTTACACAAGCAGGCAATGGCTGAGGAAAGAAAGGGGCCAGCTCTGGCAGCTTAGTGGTAAGGAGTTGGGCCACCAACCCAAAAGCATGCCTTTTGAGCCCCCCATTTGGTCTGTGGAAGAAAAATGGCCAATCTCCTGCGTGATAACTGTCTCTGAAAACCCGCTGGAGGGCCGGCTGTGAGCCGGTCCGACTCAGTGTTACATGGCAGGAAGCCTTGCCAAGGGAATGAGTGACCACCACCCCTCCCATGCAGGCCTAGTCCCCAGAGCTCCCCTGCTCCAAACGCTGTGCGACTAGAGGCTGTGGAGCACAGTGCAAAGTGGGCAGACGTACCTGGGCAGACGGCCGTGCTGCACACCCACTTGCCTGCAGTGCAGGTGCTGAAACATAGAGGGCAAGGAGGCCGGTGGGTCACCCTGCCCAGGCCTGGGCCCAGGCTTCCTAGTCCTGACACGGCTCCTCAGTCAAGCTGTCCATGTCTGCTGTAGGCTTTGCTTGGGAGATGGGATTGCAGGCCCAGAGAGCTCCTGGTCCCAGCCCTCAACCTCTCCATCTCTAAAATGGTGGCTCGAAGATTACCCCTATACAAACTCTGATGCCCTTGGAACTCAGAAATTTCGAACCCTCGTCCCTACATTCTCAGGACTTCCAGAGCAGTCCTGACAGGAATCCCACAGCCCTCCCCCTCCCGCCCAGGAGTGAGCACAGACCAGGCATTGCAGTCTTCCTTCACCACAGAGCCCGTTGGGTACAGGGTCCCATGGAACTCACAGGGACATTCGGCTGGTGCCACACAGGCCCCATCCTCGAAGATCAGCCCTAAGGTGACAGAAAACATCCACTCAACTTGTCTCTACGCCTCCTCACCACCTCTCCATGGCTCCCCATGGCCTGTAATAAAAACTTCATTCCAAACCTTTCATCACAGGTGTTTCACCTCCAAGGTCTGTCTGTTCTGGGAAAAAGGTTTTGATACAAACTTTAATGTTTTCCTAAAAAGTTGCCTCTTACACTAGCAAAACATGATGCTTCAAGACATCCAAGCTGAAGCTCCTAATATGGAAGCCCGTCAACAAAGGTGGCACACAGAGTACCTCCTCATGGCTCGCTCTGAAATGTATGTGGTTATCTGCACAAGGTTATGGGTTGGAGCTCTGGGAATCTCCATCATTACGTACGGTGCCTCTGATTTCCTGAGTTCTTTGGCTGTAGTAACAATGATAGTTTTGCGCTTCCTTTTGTGTTGATCTCAGTGGAGTGAAAATCCAGTATGGGCTGAACCAGAACTCTTGGAGAGTCATAAGGCAAAGAGGAGCAATAGAAAGGAGAGGTGTGGGCACCCAGCACAGTTGTGAGAGACTCAACTCCAACACTTAGCAATAATTGTATCCTGAACCTGTATCTGTGGCCTTGGGTCTTCTGTTTTAAGCATCTTGAGCATTGTTTTTAAATTCTAATAAACTCTGATTCTGAAAGCGTTGCTATTGGGGGGGAAAATACCCAAAACCTCATTCAAGCCCAAACATATAAAAACTGGGCTCCAACCAGACCTGTCTGCTCACCGCCCTGTGAACACCCCCTGAGCAAATAATCCTCCTTCTAAATCTCTACTCAGAGAATCTCTCCCATCTGTGCGTTGAATGTCTTCTCTCCACCTCTCATGTATCTGTATTGTATTTAGACTGTATCTAGAAGCTGTCAGGTATCTAGGCTCAGCTTAGGCACCACCTCCTCCAGGAAGCCTTCTCTGAACACCCTTTTCCTCTCTTGTATCTCTTCTCATCTGAGTCCTCGAACAGGACCTTCCTGCACTGTGTCCCAGCCTAGTGTCACCTCTAAATGTCTTAACACTGCAATCAGACTCTGATTCTAAACTCAGGGACTGGGTCTTTACATTATTCCATCCCCACCACACTGCCCACCAAGGGGCATCAAGGGAGCTACATACCACAGGTGTACAGCCAGGGTGGATTATGTGAGAAGTAAAGGAAGTAACTGCCCACACAAGAATGCTGAAACAAGTGCATGTGTGTGTAAATGAGCAAAGGACTTGTCCTCATCCGTACACCTCATAAAGCCCTGATGAATCTCTCAAAAGGCTGCAATGCCACCCCTATCATTTATCATGTCGTTTCCTCCTTCCTTTCACAGGCATCTCTGAGCCCATTTCACACACAACCCTGAAGGCACCCCTCGTACCCCAGCATACCGTCAGGGCAGTAGCAGCCATCCACACAGGCGATCTCACTGTCCACGCAGGACGCCCGGGGCTGGCAGGACGCAGGGCAGCAAGTGATGCACTCGTTGTAGGTGAAGGCCTCCTCTTTGCAGTGCACAGCTTGGGAGGGAGGTGGGGGACACCATGGTCTCTCAGCTGTTACTGTTTCAGCTCTGTCAGGACCCAGCCCCTACCCTAAGCCCTGAGTCAGCTGTGGAAAGGTACTGATTTTCCTGATTGTTGGTTCTGACTCACAGCAACCCTCCATCAGGTTTCCGAGGCTGTAATTGCACTAGGAGGAGACTGTCCGTCTTTCTCCCTCAGAGTGGATTTGAACCACCAGAGACACACAGTCCTTGGGTGAGTAGTGCAACTTGCCAAAGACTATGCCACCAGAGCTCTCCCCGGTCCTCTGTTGTGGGCTGTTGAGTCAGAACCGACCCATAGCTGACTGTCCAGGGGGTTTTCAGAGGCAGTAAATCACACAGGAGGGGCTTGTGCATCTTTTCCCCGTGGGTCAGCTGGCAGATTCAAACTGCATACCTTTGAACTGGCAGCACAATTCCTTACCACTAAGCTACCAGAGCTCTCTGATCCTCTAGTGCCAGTGAAATCAGGTCTGTGAGGCTCTGAGCACCCTAACCCTCACCCCACTCTCTGGCCCAAGATCAGTCCCTCTCCCACTGAGCCTCAGTTTCTCCAGCTGTCACATGAAGATGGGACCTCAAAGTTGAAGCTCTCATAAGAGTGGTTCTGAGTAAGAAAGGCTACTGAGCTTGTTTAGGCCCCTCAGTGCCCACCACCAAGTTGTGCCTACCACATTGTGGGAGCAGCGTCCTCCAGCTCAGCAGGGCCCGCCCTGCCTGGGCACATGCCCGAGCATACTCTGCCAGGGCCCGACACCAGGTGGCTTCATCACCCACTGACCTGTAGGGGGTGGAGGGAACCAAAGATCGCGCTGGAACAAGGTCCAACCTTCCACCTGCATTCTCCTTGCCCTGCAATCCACGAGAGACTTAAAGGGCTTTGGAACACCCCTCATTTCTACAGTTGAGAAAGGGTGCTGGGAAAGCATTTAAGTGTACAGAATCCTCAACCAGAGGCAGGAGGCCTGATTCTAATCAGTTGCATGGGTCAGGCCTCATCACTGGGCCCCAATGGACTGGAAGCTCCATCCCATTCCTAGAGATATAAATGTCAGGTTTGGGGAAGTAAGTATACCATATCCTGAGCCATCATCCCAATAACAGAGGGATACCTTCCCACAGCCCACTACCTCCCCAGCTTATGGCTGTTCACTCACTGGCAGAGATCGCTGGTGCAGCTGGCTGTGAAGGGCAGAGGGCTGACGTAGGCATGGCAGGCATCGAAGGGGGGTCGCAGCAGTGCCTCACACCGCTCGTACACAACCTGAGTGAAGACCAGGAGCTACAGGTGGGGACTAGCAAGGCCATGGATGGTCCCTCAGTTTTCTCAGTCAATCCCACCCAGAATTCCCACCAGGGAGACAAAAAGAGGACAGGAAGAAGGAAGAAGCCATGAGCATCCAGCAACCCAGGTCGCTGTAGCCAGGGACTTCTCAGGAGTTGGATAGGAAGCTAAAGCCAGGTAATGTTGGGTGAAGAGAAGGAAATGACAACACACACACACACACACACACACACACACACACACACACGGACCAGACCTGCATGGCTCCAGGGCTCTGCTGCAGGCATGGTGGGCGGGGCGGGGAGGAAGTCAAGGGCCCTAGAGGCTGGTTGGGAGCTGCTTCCTGCCAGCTGTGCACAAACTCAGACACATCATCTGTCAGCTTCCCTGTAGAAGAGAATCGGGATAATCATGGGATTTAGTGGGGGGTATCTGAGGGAAAGAGGGCTCCAAAGGAAGGGAGTGGAGCTGGAGAGATGTCAAGAGGCATGCAAGGAGCTGAAGAATCTAGTCTGCAGTGCACCCATTCTGATCTACACATCGGACTAGAAAAACAGCTTTTTGGATATAATACTCAAGAATACACAATAACCACTATTGGTTTTGTTGCTGTTCTTCAGTGCCATGGGGTCAAGCAGGACTCACAGCGACCCTATGGAAAACAGATCTGAACCTTGTCCGTCCTCTACCATGCTCACGATCTCAGTACATTCAAGCCCATATTTGCAGTCATTGAGCCAATCTGTCTTGTTGGGAGTCCTCTTTCTCTGGACGTCCATGTTTCCCAGAATGATGTTTTTTTCCAAGGACTAACCCCTCCCGACAACACGCCCAAAGTATGTGAGATGAAGCTGCACCATCCCTGCCTCTAGGGAGCACCCTGGTTACACTTCCTCTAAGACAGACTTGTTCGCTCTTTTGGCAGTCCATGAGATATTCTCTACCTTTTTTCAATGCCCAATTCAAATACATCAATTCTTCTTCTGTTATTCCTCCTTACTGTCAAACTTCTAGAGGCCTAGCAAGTAACTGAAAAAACTTAGAAGACAAGAACCAGTATAGTAACTCCCTATTGCTCCAAGCTCCATCTCTGAGAAGGCAGCCTCCGGCAACCCAGAGAAAATTAACAGGTGAACCCCAACAAATTCTTGTACCAGGCTGAGCATGCTTCCCACTTGGATATAAGGAAAGAATGCCCCCATGAGGTTAATTCAAAGACTGCATGAGGTGATTCATGTCTGTAAAGCACTTACTACGTCGTGGGTGTTCAAAGTGTCATTCCTCCTCTGGTCAGAGATACCAAATGACTGAGCCATTTGACTTCTTACCTGTATCTTCAACTCCAGCTCAGCCCTTCCTCACTGGTCCTATGTCCGCCAACACACACACACACACACACACACACACACACACACACACACACACACACACACTACACACCCCCCTTGCAGGGCTAATCCCAACCATCCAAGCATCTACGTGCCCAGAAAAAGTTAGGGCTCTATGAATATTTGTTGGTATAATAAATAAACATAAATAACTGAGTCTTGAGGACAGGTCAAAGTTGTTGTTGTTGTTATGTGCCGTCAAGTCGTTTGCGACTCATAGCGACCCTATGTACAACAGCCCTAAACCCTGCTCTATCCTGTGCCAATCGCGCTGCCTCTGACACACCCATCCTGATTACCCTAGTCACTGAATCAATTCATCTCATAGAGGGTCTTCCCCTCTTGCGCCGTCCCTCCACCCTCCCAAGCATGATGTCCCTCTCCAAGGACCTGTCCCTCCTTGCAACATGCCCAAAGTATGTCAGACAAAGCCCCAGAATCCTTGCCTCCAAGGAGTAGCCTGGTCTAACCCTCTCCAGGATGAATCTGTTTGTTTTCTTGGCAGTCCGTGGTACATTCAATACTCTTCTCCAGCACCACAGCTTAAAGGCATCAATTCTCCTTCTGTCCTCCCTAGTCATTGTCCAACTCTCTGATGCATAACAAGTGATTGCAAAGACCATGGCCTGTATCAAGCACACCTTAGTCTCCAGAGAGACACCGTTGCTCCTGAGTACTTTAGAGAGGTCATTAACAGCAGACTTTCCCAATGCAACACATTTTTTTATTTCCTGGCTGCTGGTGCCAAGAGTGTTGACCATGGAGCCGAGCAAACTGAAGCTGTGAACAATCTCAATCTCTTCGCCATCCATCCTGATGCTTCCAATTGGTCCAGTGGTGAGAATCTTTGTCTTCTTGACATTGAGCCTCAGTCCATACTGAAGGCTGCAGTCCTTGACCCTCTGCAGCAAGTGCATGAGGTCCTCCTTGGTTTCAGCAAGCAGGGTTGTGTCATCTGCATAACACAGATTGTTAATAGATCTTCCACCAATCCTGATGCCAAAATTCTCCTCAAAGTAGGGAATGAATAAATAATTTACAACAACTCATAGAAGCCCTGTGGGACCCACTTATCCTCAACCTACTAGATTGTCTACCTATGTGACCTCACTCAGTCCACACAACACCAAGAAATTGCTGTTGCTGTTGTTGTTGCTGCTTAAGTCGAGTATTACTCACAGTGACCCTATGAATATTGGGTTTGAACCCTGTCCTATCCTGTGCCATCTCATCATTTCTGACACACTTGAACCCATTGCTGCAGACATAATAAGTCAGTCCATCTCACTGAGGGTCTTCCTCTCTTTTGCTGACTCTCCATCTTCCACACCATAATGTCCCTTTCTAAGAAATAATCTCTCCTAACAACATGTCCAAAGTATGTGAGACAAAACTTCACCATCCTTGCCTCAAAGGTGATTCTGGCTGCACTTTCTCCAAGACATTGCTGTTCATTCTGCTAGTGCTCCATGGGATATTCAGTACTCTTTTCCAACATCTCAACTAAAGGCATTGATTCTTCTTCTGTCATCCTTATTCACTGCCCAGCTTCCAGATACATAGCAAGTGATTAAAAAGATCATGACGAATCAGATACACCTTGGTCTTTAGACTGACATCATTGCACCTTAGTACTTTGGAGAGGTCCTTGACAGCAGGTGCCTTACAGGGAAGGAAAGGTGTAGAGGAAGTAGTAACCTTCCTAAGGTCATGTGGTGATAAATGGAACTTTGCCATTTACAGAGACTCTCCCATTCACAGCCTCGTGAGATCCTTTCACAGCCCTACAGGGTGGGGGTAAGGGTGAGGGTGTGTGCTGACCCTCAGAGGGTTTTCAGAGGCAGTAAATCACACAGGAGGAGTGTCCATCTTTCTCCTGCAGCAGCTGATGAATTTGAACTGTTTGACTTTGAGATTAAGGCATAACTTCTTGTCAGTGGGCCATCATTTACAGAGGAGGAAATTGGGGTCCAGAATAGTTAGGAATACAACTGAGGAAAGGGCTCCTGGACTCCCCACTAGTTGTTAGTACCATAATCCCAGGGCCCTACCCCAAGTCCCACACCTAGTCCAACCTGCCGTCTAGACCCACACCTGTCAGAGGAGAAGTGCCCTGGGCCTTACCATAACTGGTCACCAGGTCATCCTGAGGGTCAGCATTGTTGTTTCCACAGAGTCCATGGGTCCAGCCCAGGAACTCGGGGTTCATCTTGATGTAGACAGCTGAGACGCCGTCCCAGGCCAGGGTGAAGGCCTCCTGATGCCGCACGATGACGTAGCCAGCAAGCTGCTGCAGACGCATGCTCCCCATCACATGTGGCAGCTGGAGCCTGCACACGGGACCCAGAGCTCCAGGGTGCCCACACCACCCTCACCAACCTGGTCCCTTCATCACAGGGCCTACTGTCCAGTACCTAGGGGGTCGCAGGGTCTGCTCATCACATGGCTACAGGTATCTCATAGTCTGAGACCCCATACCTCTCCCCTTGGCTTCTCAGGTGCTTATAATCGGCCATCAGAAAGAACACTCATTTCCCTTTCTTTCTTTCTTTATTTTTTTTTACTCATTTCCCTTCTAAAGAATTTTTTAAAATTTGAACTCCCCTGAGGGAGAAACCTTAGCATGACTAAATTTGTCAGCTTCTTTTCTCCCAGACAGAAGGCATGATATAAGCAGACGGCTACTTTGTTTATATTTTTGGTGGAGAAAATGAATGGCGTGGAAAGAGAAAGCCAAGACAGGGGGAATCAACTAGGGGAGGGGAAAAATGCAGAGCTATAGGACCCATGATCATCTTCTCACAGGTCCAGGGACCCCTGGCCTTTCTGGAATTTGTCAACTTTTAACTGAGCTGAAAATCAAGACAGGAAAGCAAAAGAAGTTAGTTTCTAAGCAGTTAAAATTGGTATAAAAAAGATGCACATAAAAACCCAAACCAAATTGTGCTGCTGAGTTAATTCTAACATATGGGGACTCTGTGTGTGAGGCTAGTACTGTGCTCCACAGGGGGTTTATTGGCTAATTTTTCTGAAGGAGATTGCCAGACTTTTCTTTCAAAGTTTCTCTGGGTAGACTTGAACCTCCTACCTCTCTGTTAGCAGCTAAGAGCAATACTATTTGTTGTGCTGTTAAGTGCTTGCTGTCTGTTGAGTTGAGTACAACTAACTCATGGCGACCCTATGAACTACAGATTTGAACCCTGTCCTGTCCTGTTCCATCCTCAGCACCTCTGACACACTTGAGCTCCTTGCTGCAGTAACTGTGTCAACCCATCTCATTGAGGGTCTTCTCCTCTTTCACTGACCCATATCAACCTTTCATTCACAAGGGAAACCCTTGTGCCTTTAGTTTGACACTTAGCCCTAAAAAGCTTGGCTACACAGTTTCCAGATTGGAAGTAAGAAATGAGAAAAGGGTAAAAGCCTCTCTTGCTTTAACAGCAAAGTGAAGTGGCCATGGGCAGTAAAGGATGGAGAGGACAGTGGGAAAGAAATGGGAGAAAGATCTCAAAAAGGACCAACCAGAGGCATTTGGTGTTCACTCCTTGAGTGGTCCTCAAGGCACCTCTCATGAAGCCCTAGAGGGTAAGTGATGTTCCAAATAACCTCAAGTCATCAGAAAATTATTAAAGTGGACTCAAGTGTTTGCTCTGGCAAGGCAGGAGCTGTCTGGGTATGATCCTTTTGAAAAGATTTTCATTAAATCATGAACAAGAATTTGGATTGGCTTAGTGGTAAGGAATTGTGCTGCTAGTCCAAAGGCACACAGTTTGAACCTCCTAGCTGCTCTATGGGAGGACGATGGGCAATCTCTTTCCATGCAATTTACTGCCTCTGAAAACCCACTGGAGGGGCAGCTATGGGTTGGATCTGAGTCAGTGGTACTCAACAACAACACAGTGGCAATTAGGAGCTCTGGTGGTGTACTCTACAGCACGCTACACTACTAACCAAAAATCTGCACATGTCTAGTGGTTCAGATTAGTCAGCACCTTCACCAGGAGAACAAGGGCAGTCTCTTCTTAGGATGTACGGCTTCAGAGAGCCAAGCAGATCTGAATCCTGTGAATCAGAGCTAAGCTCAACAGTAGTGAGTTTAGTGTTTGGTTTTGGATAACAGGAATAGACTCAAATAAGAGGTGATAAACTCTCAGTTGTCTGGAAAACTCAGTTATTTGCCTGAAAAATCACCATCTGGAAATCCACAGAACCTGAGAGTGCCAGAAAACCGTAGGGACTTAACCTTCTGCAAACCCTAGACGATCAGCCAACCCTTCTAGCATACTCCTGCCCTACTGGTGAAAACTCTGTTGTTTCTCTCAGAAAACATTTTCTTCCCAGGACCAGGGAGCAGCTCAAGTCAGGGTGGAAGGTGTTAAGAGTTGTTACCTCAGGCCTCCATGGGTGACTTCCTTGGCCAGGCGGATCTCTTGTTCACCGGCAAAGAAGAGGCTGACAGACCGTGAGCAGGTGTAGGGGGAGGAGCTGCATTGAGGGTCATTGTGCACCTGAGAGAGGGGGTTCAGAGTTCAATTTGCAGGGTTCCTGCCCCAGGGCTGGCCTTTCCTGTCATCTTTTCCAGTCCCCACAACACCACAGAAAGGCTGGAGCCATGATTATGTGCATTTTAAACAGAAGACAACTGATGCTCAGAGGAGAGGTTTAGAGATTTCCCTCAGGTCACATACAGCTAAGAAACCACCCAGCGAGGATTCACACCCAGCTCTAAATGGCTGGAATTCTAGCAGTCTTTTCTTTGTGACTGTAACTCATACTAGCCCTCCGAACAATAGATCTGAAGCTTGCCTTATCTTGCGCCATCCTCACAACCTGAGAAGTTCAAGCTCACTACTGCCATTACTGTGTCTCTCTGTCTTGTTGAAGGTCTCCTCTCTTACTCTGACCCTCCACGTTTCCCAGCACGGTGTCTCTCTCCAAGGGTTGGTCCCTCCTGACAACATCCCCAAAGCACGCGAGATGAAGCTTCACCATCCTTGCTCCTAAGGAGCGCCCTGGCTGCACTACTTCCAAGGCAAACAAATCTGTCAGTTCTTTTGGCAATCCATCATATATTCAGCACTCTTCAACAATCCCACAATTCAAAGGCATCGACTTCTCGTCCGTCATCCCTCCACATTGTCCAACTTTCAGGTGCCAACTTTGATGTCTCTCAACACCATCTCTCACTAATGCAGAACATGTGCACAAATGTACAGTACAGATACTCTCAGGGCACACAGGTACGCCATGCCTAGCAGGTCCCTGGTAGCAGGTCCCTGGTAGCAGGTCCCTGGTAGGACAGCGTCTAGTCCACTGCTGCAGCCTACCACACACAGGTACCCAACGCACTTACCCTGCATGAGACACACATACTTCTATCCCCTGTTCAGATAGAATCCATGCCTCCAAGGCCACAGGACCCCAATAGGGGACTTTTAAGAATTAATCGTAAAGACTTGAAAATGTCTCCATGACAAGTGTGGAAACTCTTCTCAAGAGCAAACCTTAGATGATGGCTTAATGTGGATAAGCAGACTGGAGCTACTTTAACTAAAGTGTTACATGTGAATGTTACCTCATGGTCAAATGAAGTATTTTCAAGCTGTTTTACAATGATAAACAATAAGATATACAAATATATAAATACATCAAATGGAAATTTTATGAAACTATTATTACTCCTATTAATGTATTATGTACAACAGCCCTAAACCCTGTTCTATCCCATGCCAATCTTACTGTCTCCAACACACCTTACCCCCATTACCCCAGTCACTGAATCAATCCATCTTATAGAGGGTTTTCCTTACCTGCACTGTCCCTCCACCCTCCCAAGCATGATGTCTCTCTCCAAGGACTGATTCCACTTTGCAACATGTCCAAAGTATGTCAGATAAAGCTTCAGAATTCTTGCCTCCAAAGAGCAGCCTGGCTTCACCCTCTCCAGGACAAACTTGTTTTTCTCCTAGCAGTCCATGGTATGGATATTCAATACTCTTCTCCAGCACCAAAGCTCAAAAGGCGTCAATTCTCCATTCCTAGTCATTGTCCAGCTCTCTGACACATAGCAACTAATTGCAAAGATCATGGCCTGTGTCAGGCAAACCTTAGTCTCCAGACTGACATCATTGCTCTTCAGCACTTTGGAGAAGTCTCTGACAAGTAGACTTTCCCAATGAAATTTGTCTTTTAATTTCCTGGCTGCTGGTACCAAGAGTGCTGACTGTAGAGCCAAGCAAACTAAAGCTATTAACAATCTCAATCTCTGTTCTCATAATTGTTCCTGTTCTCTTTTTTTCTTTTCTTTTTTGGATATTGACTAGAACTCATTAAATTGATTTTATAACCCACTAATATTAATTAGTATTATTAATTACAATATAATCATCATGAAATGACACAGAAATGGGGGAGAAATCTGATGTGTGATACCCCCAAGCAGAGGGGAATGTTGGTCATGGTCCCTAGCCTGTGGAGGACATAGCAGCTCCTAGAGCAGCCTCTTGGCAGAATTATATCTGAGATTGAAGACACAAATATAGAGGTACACTGAGTACTAGGAGCTCCTCAGATCCCTGGTCCCTTGGCCCAGTACTAAACAAGGATAGCCCAGCAGAACCAGGTCTCATTGGTCTTCCTGCAGAGTTGAGGTGTGCGTACATCTGGTCTGCCTGACAGTGAATGTCACATATATTCATGTGACATATTCATGTGTGTATTCATGTATTAGATGGATGTTTACTGAACACTAATCCAGGTTCTGGGACATCACATGAAAAGATATGGTCCCTGTCCCTGGGAACTTGATGGCTGGTAGAGGAGACCAACCCACAAACAAGTGGGGCCTAGGATCCAGCTGAGTGGTGTTGTTCTGTACAGGAGGTCTTACCTGGACTGAGAAGCTCTGGCCCTCAGGTTCATGGCGCCCCACCAGCGTGTAGCTGCCCTTCCCGGAGAGATAGTAGTAAAGGCCATCGAATGTCTCCACGTGGTGCTGCCCCCACACCCGACAGATGCTGTCTCGCTCAGGGCCGGCATTGTACACTAAGTCAGGGGAGAAAGAACCTCTTTGTGTAGCCCAAGTGGATACCCAGTCAGAGGCTGAGTGGTCCCAGCCTTCACAGGGTCACCCACAGCCCATCCAGCCCACGAACTCTAGGTCTCAGGCCAACCAGATGCCACTATACTCATATCCATTCCCCTGGGAAGGGTAGAACCCAAACCTACCCATCTGGCAGCGGGGTCCAGTAGCATTGAAGCGTCTACAGTCGCAGAAGGCTGGGTGCACACACTCACCCCCATTGAAGCAGGAGAACAAGTCTGCCAAGGAGACACAGAAGGAACTTCCCCTTGGAGCTGAGGTTGGCAGGACCCACTAATGCACCACTGCCCTCAGGAGGGGGAATCAGGCCACACCCCCACTCCTCATCACTGGAAGCCCTCAGCAATCAGCCTCAATGGAGATACTTGGGTTGGGGGAGTCCTCTGACACAGCCCTTGTCATTCTCTAGCAGGCAAGCTGGTCTAACACTGCTTGCTTTTAACACTCACCAAGCAGCCCCAAGGCAGCCTTCAAAGGGCTGGGGTTCACTAGGGTCTCATCTCTCCATGCTGAATTACTGGGTTGAAGGTAAGACAGGCAGAACTGAGGACATGGAATACGGGGAGCAGGGGGCTGTAGGGATATATGCATATAAACTGTTCTTCCTGAGTCCTCCACGGACAAGCTCAAAGGAAGGGGCCAACATTTAAGGCATGGGACGGAGAGGAGACCTCCCGTTTGGAACATGGTAGAGAAAACGCAAGAGAGGATGAGAAGATAAAGCTGAACAGGTGAGGGGAGGGACCCTGAAATGAGGGATGAGATCAAGGATACACAGGCCATGGAGAGAGGAGATGCAATAGACACAAAACAGGGTGAGAGGAGAGAATATGAACGTGGGACAAGGGGAAAGAGGTGCTTCAGACACTGGACAGGATCCGACGAGACGCCACAGACACAGGACAGGGGAAAAGGTAAGACCACAGCAGGGGAAAGAGGCCACAGAGTAAAGCAGAGGGGGAAATAGACAAAACAGGGAAGCACTATCTTCCTGAAGACAGAAGGAAGTCACAGGCAGTGGTCATAAGAACAAAGGACACCAGGGGGAGTCTGTTGCCAGCCTGGAAAGGGGCAGCAGAGGAGCCCAGCAGACACAGACATCCACTTACAAGCAGGGGCACACTTGGCCCGATGCAGCCGCCTCTCCCAGGAAGACATGGCCAAGGAGTCCAGGGCTTCCGCTCCCTTTGAAAACAGCAAGAAGAATGTGATCAAGGCTGACCTCAGACCTGGATCATGGATTACTTCCTGGAAGTCATAGCCCTTCCCTTCCATTACCAGATTAAGGACGTTCTCATTCCTCTAAGTCTCAAAATCTCCATCTGCCCAGCACTACCTCTAACAGATAGGGAATGGAGACTTCAGAGGAGCTAAGATTTGCTTTTCACCCTCTAAAGAGGCATCTCAGTGGCACACCTGGGATACCTGCAGCCTGAATAAGGCCCCTCCCTTCCATACTCCAATATCCCCCAACCTCCTCTCCCTCCCTCCTTCTGCAATAAACCTTTGTGTTCCCCACAGGCCAAACAAAACGCACTTGTCTGGAGCATAAGTATGACTCCTCTCACTATACAAACCACACGAAGCAGCCTAAACACACAAAGGCAGCCTCTCATCTTACAGTAGACGAATACTTCACTTCTCTCCCTCCATATTCCACCTGGACTCTTCCAACAACAGCAAAGTAAGCGAGCAAAAAGAACTAATACCATTACTTAAGTCAGACACATGGTGGTCTTTAAAGTGGCATCTTTGCTCTTTAGCACTTTAAAGAGGTCCTGATCCAAACCATGATATTTTCAATTGCCTCATATGCATGTGCATAAAATTCTCACCAGTGACAAACAAGCAATATACTCATGGGCAGAGAAAAGATTGAAATTGTTAATTATTTCATATTAGCTGGACCATCAATCAATAGCCTTAGTAGTAGCAGTCAGGAAATCAGGAGGCATATCACACTGGGAAAGTTTGTAGTCAGGGACCTCTCCAAATTATTGACGAACAATAATGTCAGTTTAAAGATTAAGGTGTATCTTATTCAAGGATTTTCAGTCACTTGCTATGCATCTGAAAGATGCAATGAGTAAGGAAGACAGAAAAAGAAATGATACCTTTGAGCTGTGGTATTGGAGTTTTAATATCACACGGACTGCCCAAAGAACAGACAGACATGTTTTGGGGAAGATGCAGCCAGAAGCCTCCTTGTAGACAAGGATGACAAAGCTTCATTTCACATACTTTGGACATGGTCCTAAGAGAGGCTATTCCTTGTGTATTATGCTTGAAAGGTAGAAGGTCAGAGAAAGAGAAGAACTCCCTTGATGAGATAGATTGACATAGTGACTGCAGTAATGGGTTTAAATGTGTCAGAAATTATGAGGATGGCACAAGGTCACTATGAGTCGTACTCGCCTCAGCAGTAACTAACAACAACAACAACAACATATGCATGTGAAGTTTGGATAACAGCTAAGAAAGATCCAAGAATATTAAATATCTTTGAATTGTGGTGTTGGTGAAAAATATCAAATATACCTGACTGTCAAAAGAATAAACAAATCTGTCTTAGAGAAAGTGCAACCAAAATGCTACTTACAAAAAAGGATAGTGTGATTTCATCTCAAATATTTTTGGCATGCTATCAGTCCCTATTGAAAGACATCATCATACTCGGAAAAGTAGAGAGAAGACCCTCTCTTTCAAAAAACATGGCTAAGACACTCTTTAAACCAAACTAGAAATCTCAACATAGGAGATTTACCATTTGAAATCAGGACAACCTTAGAAGTGAAGGACAGTCATCGTGTAATTGCTGTCTTGAACACCCAGTCTCCTGAAGTTCCAGTCCAAGTATCCTGGGACTGGAATGTGCATAGCTCTCCTCTCTGATCCTGGGTCTCCCCCTTTGTACAAACTCCAGGAATTCTGTGCCAGGAGCTGTGCTAGATGTTAGGGATCATTTCAACGAACAAGACAAAATTCCTGTCCTCATAGGCCTTAGTTATGTTCTTGTTCACAAAGTCAGTAAGTCACAAAGTACACCCACCGCAAGAGTTCATCCCACCTGGCTTCCTCCCTGTGGTCATGTGTGTGTCCCCAGGCTGAATCTTCAGCCTCTAGCAAAGGATTTGACACACCACAAGTATTCTGAGCCCTCACTCCCCGGGGCCTAACATCAGCTCTTTGCTCGTCCTAAGATTTTATTTAGTCTCTGCACCTCACCTATGATGATCCTACCCTCCCTCTTCACCTTTATCTGACATCCAGAGAGGACACTGGTTCACATTCCAATGATAACACCCAACTTTGGCCCCTGTTTCCTATGGGTACTCCAGTTCTTCTTAACTTGCAAACTCAGGTCCAGCCCCATGAACCAGGCTTCCCACCCTGGTAGTAACTTATCTTATGAAACCTTCAGAGATCACAGGTCATAGGGAGACAAGAGTTGGGGGAAATGATTGACATCATTTCATGCCTCCAGAGAGCTCCAACCTAAACCTGCCTTTGCTCCTCTCCACTCCTTATCCTGCTCAGGTGTGGCTTATGAGGGCAAGACAGCCTCATAACAGCTTCAACTCAAAAAAGGTCAAGTCCTTTTCTCAAGAATCCTCTAAATCCTGTCCAAAATGATTTATATTCAGTATAGATCAGAGAGAAGCCTGGGTAGCATAGTGTTAGGTTGTTAACAACAACAACAAAAAAAAATCAACAGTGATCAAATCCACTAGCCACACTCTAGGAAAGAAAAAAAAAAAAAAGATAGGCTACCTCCTCCCATAAGGATTTCCAGTCTCAGAAACCTGCTGGAGGGTGGCAAGGGGTCAGACTTAACTCAAGAGCAGTGGGTTGGGATTAGTTATAGATTCACATTCTCATTTATTCATTGCTGTCATATAGGAATCAACTCATAGCTGACCCTATGAGTTTCGGAGGTTTTTGGAGGCTGTAAATGGCATGAGAGGAGATTGTCCATCTTTCTCCCTCAGAGCTGCTGGTGAATTTGAACTGCCCACCTTTGGGTTGTCAGCTCAGCTCTCTGTCCATTAGGCCTTAATCCTTTTATGCCATGGATATTTTCACAGTCCTCTGAAGCCTATCTACCTCTCTGGGAATAATGTCATTAAGTGTATAAAACAAAACGCCTAAGATCACAAAGGAGACTAATTATATTGCAGTACAGTTAGGAACATATTTTGTAAAAATGTGTGATTTAGTAATATTTGTGCTTTTTTATCAACACATTAGATATCAAGATCTAGAAGCTGATCTTATCACTGCCAAAATTTTTAATTAATCATGAACATAAATGATATTTTGAAATATCAGCAACAACCATAAGGTGATTTGACAGTATCTGTGATTTCCATTAGTGAGAGTCATTTTAAAAAATAAATGCAAAACACAGCACTCAAACTCGTCATCAGGTCAGTTCTGACTCATAATGACCCTCCATCAGGTACCCTAACAGGAGGAGCCACCAGTGGATTTAAACCACTAGTGACATCTGGCCTTTGGGTTACTAGTGCAACTCACTACAGATTATGAGCAGCCAGAGCTCCCCAGCGAGAGTCAGAGACATTTTATAGTTTTACAGGGTCTAGACGATAGTAATCATCAAAAAGAGAGCTCTGGTAGCCTGTAGGTAAGAAGCTTCACTACCACCCAAAAGGCAGGTGGTTCAAATCTATCAGCTGCTCCAGAGAGGAAGATGGGCACTCTCCTGTGCAGCTATAGCCTCTGAAAACCACTGGATGGCTAGTTATGAGTCTGAGTTGTTTGAGAATAATTGAAAGGGAAACTAAATCTCAGATTGAGGTTCTAGTAAATAACAAGCTTTTTCTTTTTCTCATCCAAGTTCATGGATCCCTCTGTGTGTACCATCAATGTTCCGGAGAATGACTGAGCTCTGGTGGATGAGGCAGTGCTAAACAGTGCTATCTAGGGAGCTCTGGTGGCTTAGTGGTAAGGAGTTGTGCTGCCAACCAAAAGGCACACCTTTGAATCCATCAACTGCTCTGCAGGAGAAAGATGGGCAATCTCCTCCCGTGTGATTGATTAACTGCCTCTGGAAACCCGTTGGAGGGTCAGTTGTGATTCTGTTCTGACTGCATGGTACACAACAAGAAGCTGTCGTCTGGGACCTCATTTCCTATTTGACATCCTAACAGGGCCATTGGTTTACAGGTGAGCTGCCTCAGTATCCCCTTCTTCCCAACCCAGTTGCCTTGAGGGGGCCACTCTTTGGTCCTGAGGCATAATGTAAGAAATCTGCTGGGCTTGCAGGTGTTTGTACCAAGAACTTTTTCTTAGAGAACTTTAAAAAAAAAAAGCCAGAGTGCTCCATGGATGCAAAGATGGCAAAGCTTCACCTCTCTTACTTTGGACACGTTGCTAGGAGAGGCTATTCCTTGGAAAGGGACATCGTGCTTGGAAAGGTGGAGAGTCAGGGAAAGATCGGAAGATCCTCAGTAAGATGAACTGGCACTGTGATTGCAACAATAAGCCCAAGTGTGTCAGAGATGATCAGGATGGCACAGAATAGGACAGAGTCCAGGTCTGCTGTTCTTAGGGTCACTATGAATCATACTCAACGACATCTACTAATGACAATAGCCCTAAAATCCAGCACAGAAAGAAGCTTATTGGGGAACAGGGTGTGGCAGGATTGTGGCACCATTAACATGCCAGGTTCCCAGAGTCCTTTGGGGCAATCATGGTGCCAAAGATTAGCTCCACCAGCTGATCCTGGAGCCCTAGTAAATAATCCACTGAACTCCGTTTCCCTATCTATTAAAAAAAAAAACAAAATTCGGTTCGAATCCACCAGATGCTCTGCCAGAGAAGGAGGGACAATTTCCTCCTGTACCGGTCAGATCTGATTTGATGGTACATGCACAAAAAATAATTTAAAAAAAAATATTTTACTGCCTTTCATGGACTGTAGGAGAACAAACAGGTTCATTCGTCATGGAGAGGGTGAAACCAGGTTGCTCTTTGGAGGCGAGGATTTTGAAGCTTCATCTAACACGCTTTGGGCATGTTGCAAGGAGGGACAAGTCCTTGGAGAGGGACATCATGCTTGGAAGGGTGGAGGAGACAGCACAACAGCACAGGAGAGGAAGCCCTGGATGAGATGGATTGAGCCAGTGACTGGGATAATGAGGGTAAGTGTGTAAGAGATAATGAGGTTGGCTCAAGGTAGAGCAAGTTTCAGAGCTGTTGTACATAAGGTCCCGATGAGTCACAAGTGACTCAATGGCACATAAAAATAATATATTGCCTTTCAAATCAAATCATATTTAGCTATGAGTCTGACATGCAGGGCTGCGAAAGTAAGCCCACGAGAAAGAAAAGACACAGATAATCCAATGTTAAAGAATACTCTACCATCTAGTATTCATCTCTATTTCAAAGCATATACATTATTTCCCATCATAAATGATGGATAATAGTTTGGGTTTAGTATTTTCCATCATAAATCATAAATCTCCAAGCTCCCAGCACAAGAGGTTACCCAGAACTGAACCCTGGGGTCAGGGACTGAGGAGAAGCTCAAGCTGCTATCAGGACCTGGTCACAATCAGGCTGAATTTGTAATATCTGTAGTCGTGAACTCAAACTTAATGCCATGAAGTAATTTCAACTCACAGTGACCCTGTAGGGCAGAATAGAATTTCCTCATAGGATTGCTGAGATGGTAAATCTTGGCAAGAGCAGACTGATGCTTCTTTTTTCCACAGAATAACTGGTGCGTTCAAATTGCCAATCTTTTGGTTAATAGTTTACTGCTTTACCCACTGTCCTATCAAGGCTCCTTGAAGTTGTAGGCAAGGCGACAACAAATGCAGTTCAGGATTAGAAATGGAGCCTCAGTAGCTGGCCTGGACCAAAGAAGGTTGGTAAGGGGGGGGGGGGGGGGAGAAAAGCCACCTCTACTGTAGACACACAGGATCCCAGGAGGGCAGGAGACAGAGAATGGTCAAGACTCAAGACAGGAGCTCATGGCTCTCTTTCTCAGCGGCCCCTTCCTCACACCCTCCACCAGGAGGCCCAGTTTGTCCCTGGGCCTGCCTTCTTGGGGCATACTGCTCCAGACAGTATGGAAAGGGGCCTCTGCCAGAGTTTAGGAAATAAAAAAAAAAGAACTCTTCTCTCCTTACCTTCCTACTTTTACCCAGGAGCTGTCACCTGATAGGACCTTGGTGCTCCCCCACAAACACACGTTGGTGACAGGACCAACAGGCCTGGGTGGGTGTGTGGAGTGTCTTAGGAATTTGCACACTGCAGACCTGTACTAAGAACCTGTTTGTTCCCTCCTGCATAACCCCAGAGACAGCCCTCCAGGAACCCACAGAGCTCTGGGCAGCCTCAGAAACCAGACCCCTGCTCAGGAAGTCTCCTACCTGGCTCCCCATCACGGTTGGAGCATCCTCGAAGGGAAGAGAAGTCTCTTGGTGGTTGACCCTAGACAAGAAATAAGGTTGGCATGGACTGGGTGGCTATGATAAGATGTGCTTCTTTATATTCAGCACCCCCAGGCCCATATCACCCACCCCAGCAGTGAAGACGGGAGCAGCGGGTGGGGCAGCCACAACCTACTCACTCACCTGGGCTCCTCGACTGGCTCTGGCAGCAGCTCTGCACTACCCCGAGGTGCTGCGGGTGCAGTGGGCGCTGAGGCTGGGGAAGGTAGTTACTCTCCTCTCAAGGTATGCCTCCTTTTTGGGGCCTCCCAGCAGCCCCTCTCCCCCAAACATCGGCTAAGAACCTTTCCGCATCACCAGACACCACCACCACCCCCATTTTCTCTCCCTGGCACCCTTCTCCAACCCCTCTTACTCTTTCTTCCTTTTTCCTCACTGGGGCTGTCTCTCCACTTCTGTATCTGGAGACTCTTTCACATCGACTAGCTCAAGACCCTTTCCCAGTGGTAGTGCCAACTTCTCTAATAGTCTGTGCCCCTCTACCCACGTTTCCCCCACCTCCCAGCTATCTCCCTGCCCTTCCTCAGAAACTGTCTCTCCTCTATCTCTCCGCAGCTGGGCCAGATGTATCCCTCGCCGCCAGCGTCCAGACCCCTGCTCTCACCAAGGCGCTGCACCCGCGGGGACTCTGCCGCCGGCTCAGCCCGGGGCAGCCAGAGGCACACGAGGAGCGAGCAGAGCGCAGGCGCCGGGACGTGCGTGGCCGGGGCCCTCATAGGGGCGCGTGGGACCTGGGAGCACGGGCTTGGTCCGAGGTTCCTCTCCGACGAAAGCAGGGTCACATCTCCCCGCCACCGCGGCCCTCCCTCCAGCTCTCAAACCCTGGAGCTCCGCGGGACCCTCCTCCCAAGCTAGGCTCCTCCTCGCGATCAAGTGCCAAGACTGCCCAGCTCATTATCATAATTTAGGCACCTGAGGAAGGTCCAGCCTCTGGCCTTTTCAGCCACTGAGCTGTTTCTCTTGGGGGAAGGCTGATACGTTGGACGATAGGTTGCATGAGCTGGGAACTGAACCGGGGACTCCGGCGTGGAGGCAAAAATTCTACCACTGAACTGGCTAGATTCAGATAAATCAGTATTAAATCCTCCGGATAAGCGAGGGTAGAGTTCTGGAGGCCTTATTGGTAAGGAGTTGTACTGCCAATCC
The DNA here is from genome assembly GCF_000299155.1 of Elephantulus edwardii. Lineage (NCBI taxonomy): Eukaryota > Metazoa > Chordata > Mammalia > Macroscelidea > Macroscelididae > Elephantulus > Elephantulus edwardii. The sequence continues at coordinate 7,099,053 of NW_006399859.1, forward strand.
ACCAGCTGCTCAGGTGGAGAAAGATAGGCAGTCTCTCTCTCTGAGATTTACAACATCTGGAAACCACTGAAAGGTCAGCTTGGAGTTGGTTCTGAGAGTTGGCAATAAAAAAAATTTAAAAAAAAAAGACGAGCGAGGAGGTAGTCAGCATAGCCCCCAAAACTGCTCAGAGTTCTCTGGCACAGGAACCTAGGTTCTAAAAGTCCCTTAAATCAAAGCCCCAAGATACTGCTTATTCTCTACAGAAAATAAGTAAGCACAAGTGAGACCAAGCTTACTTGATATTAACTTGTTCGCTACAGATTATTATGTAAACTCACCCTCCCTTACCTTGCTTGATGAGTGATCCACTCCTCCTAGTAGATTTGGGATGTACTCAAGGACCTATCCAAAGTTCTAAAGACCAAGGATGTTCCGTGTAAAGACTAAGGTGCACTTGATCCAATTATAAATTGTTTCCTATGCATCTGAAACTTGGGTAATAATTAAGAAAGAAGGAAAATTGATGCCTTTGAATTGTGGTGTTGGTGAAGAATACTGAATCTACCATGGACGACCAAAAGGACAAATACATTTGTCTTAATGGAAGGGCAACCAGAGTGCTCCGGAGAGGCAAGGATGGTGGAACTTCATCTCATATACTTTGGATATGTTGTTGGGGGGACCAGTCCTCAGAAAAAAACATCATGCTGCAAAAGGTGGAGGGTCAGAGAAAGAGAGGAAGACTTCTAACAAGAAGAGCTGACATAGTGACTGTAACAATGGACTCAGACATATCCAAGAACAGCACAGGACAGGGCAAAGTTCTGGTTCTTAGGTTTGTATGAATCATAGCTGACTTGATGAAATCTAACAATAACATTCATGCATGCATTCAGCAAATTTGTTGAGCACATGCTCTGTGTCACATACTGGTCTGGGAATACAGTAGATAAAGCTACAGCTACTCTCATACAAGGTATTTGAAATTATGGACATGAATGAGAAACCAGAGAAGAGAACGCTGAAGACGAAGTCTTAAGGATACTAGTTAAGGAATGAGCAAAGGCAGGCAGAGGAGAACCCAGGTGCAGTGCCATCCCCAGAACAAAGAAGGGAAGGTTAAGGAAGAAGGGTGTGTATGGTTGCAGGGATCATGGAAAAAGATTAGGGTGGCCCCCTCCCAAGGACATTTACCACTCTGCCTAAATTCTAGCTATGAAATACAGCACCATGTGACATACCTCAGATATGCAGAAGACCAATTAAGTACGTCGGAGGAGAATAAACAGATTTATTTCATAGCATCTTTTCTGACCTTTTAAAGAAACCCTTAAAGTCCTTTTTTATTTCCTACTTCACTGTTTAACCTAGGAAGATCTGGTGGCTTAACACATAGGGAATCGTGCTGCAAAGCCAGAAGCAGCATCTCTGTATTGTCAGTTCAAATCCATCAGCTGCTTCTTAGGATGAAGATGGGAAACCTCTTCCAGTATAATTTACAGCCTCTGAGAACCCACTTGGAGGGTCAGCTATGAGTCAACGACAATACGAGACTAAGTAGTTAAAGTAAGGAAATACTACAAATAATATTTCAGGATTCTTTCCAAAGAGGAATTTGCATTTTAAATCAGATAATAATTTAGTCTGCATAAAAATAATCTGCTCGAAAAATTTTAGTTATCAAAAGATGGGATTCAGAGGATAGGTGACAGAGTGGCCCTGAAGTTACAATTGCATGAGGCCACCTGGTTTGAATTGCTTTACCTCTCTTTGTTTCCTGTCCCCTGACATGGTACAAATAGGTCAGGATCCCATCTTAGGTTAACTCCAAGGACAAACTGTATAAGTAAACTTCCCCTTCTCCCACTCACACTGGCTTATCACCTCTTCTGGTTCCTGCTTTCTCTCATCCTTCTCCAGACTTCCCCCATTGCTGTTTCTGCACCCCAACACTAGACTTAGGAGTTCATTAAACTTTAGTTTAATTAAATCAATAAACATATGGAGCCTAGGCCCTGATTAAATGTCAGCCATAAACCAGAATGTCACTGCCAGGCCAAGTTTGTTTATGTGTGTATGTGTGTGGCTGTTCTTATTTTCAGAGTGGAGTCTTAAAGCATAAGATGAGGCAGGCACAGTCACTCACTGCTCCTGGCCACAAGTTCATCCATAGTTTATTGAGCTTCCATCGGGCTATAATAAAACCCATTCCTGTCCTATCCTCAAAGAGTTCACAGATTGAGGATTTCTTCCCATCTGGAAAGGCTCACTGAGGAGCCGATGTTTAGGCTCTTGAGTGGTGCAAATGACTGCGCTGGACTACCACTAACTGGAGGTCTAGTGGCCTAGTGGCAAGAAGCCGTGTTGCAATCCCAAAGGCTCACGGTTCGAACAGAAGAATGGGCAATCTCCTCCAGTGTGATTTATAGTCTCTGAAAACCGGCCGAAGGGTCAGCTATTGGCCAATTCTGACTCAACGACACACAACAACTACTAATAGTTGGCGTTGGGACCCATCCAATGGCACTGTGGAAGAAAGGCCTGGCAATATGCTTCTATTAAAATTTCAGCCAAGAAAACCCTACAGAGAGTAAGACGTGGGGTCATTGTGAATCTGAATCAACTGGACAGCATAGGATATTATAGAATGCGATGACCAGCGATAGGTGACAACCCCAGGAGATGGGCCTCTGTTTATGCGCCAGGAGAAAGGTGACCAGATTTTTCCATCCCTAAACTACCAAAAAAGAGAGCTCTGGTGGCATTGTTAGTCTCTACTGAGTTAGTCTCTTTACCCCAAAATCACGGGCCTTAAATCTACTAGAGGCTCCGCAGGAGAGAGATGAGCAATAAATTTATGGTCTCCCAAACTCAATGGAAGGTCACTATGAATTGGAATCAACTCAAGGGCAGCGAGTCTTTCTTTTTTTTAACAACCAGAGTGGAGGGGCGGCGAAGGAGAGGAAGACCTTCGATGAGATGGATCGATTCTGTGACTGGAGCGGTGGGAATAAGTGCGTTTGAGATGGCTAGGTTGGCACAGGATATAATGGCATTTAGGGCCCTTGTACATAGGGTCGCTATGAGTCACAAACGACTCGATGGCACATAACAACAACAACCACCACCAACTAGAAGAGTCTCTAGATTTCTACCTTCAGCTGCTTCTTCACAGCTTTTCGACTCTTTCCTGCAACTTCGTGTACTCGGAAGCTATCTTAGTAGGAGCTCCAGCCTTGATTCCCACCACCCTCGCGCACACTGGAGCCCTTTTCCTCCAAGGTCCTCAGAGGGCGGAGCGACCAGGAGCAGCTCTCTTGGCCCCGCCCCACCGCACAAGCCCCCGAAGCCACGCCCCCGCAGCCCTGGCCACACCCCCAGGCCGGGGACGCTCCGCCTGCGCTGTCCTGGTTCCTGCCAACTTCCCGCAGCCGCTCGCCCCAGAGGAGCTGGTCTCGCAAGGGACTCAGCTAGAACTGACCCAGCTATGGACAGGAAAGTGGCCCGGGAATTCCGGCACAAGGTCAGAGCTGCAAGGGGCATTCTAAGTGCCAAGGACCCGGGAGTCTGGGGCGGGATGGGTTGAAGTATTGCTGGGAGACCGGCACCCGCGTCGCCACCTCTCTGTTTTCCAACCATACCTGAGGGCTTTAGGTGGGTTCTAACTCTCAAGGCTGGTTTGATGGTCCTTAATAAAACGTGGGCGGGAATATAGGGCCTCCAGGTTCAAGGATTCTTGGAAGTGCTCTTTCTCCTACTGCCCGCCAAGGACAGGAACTGTCTCTGGGCTTGGAGCTCTGGCAGAGACAGGACACTTTCTGAGCTGGCTCATGGTGGGTAGACACTGCTCCCTCCAGTGCCCCCAGCCCATGGGTATTAACACTTGTGGAGTCTAAGCAAGTATCAGAGGTGAGGACTGGAGGGAGGAAAATGGGTGTCTTAATGCCCCTTATGCTCAGAACAGAGTTCAAAGCACTTCAGGGGGTCTCTACCTGTTTAAGGACATTTCTTAGGGCCCAGGACGCAGCTGAGGGCCTGATGCTGAGTGAGGGCAAAAAAGAAGGGGGGGCCAGGTCACTGAGGGTGGAAGGACACAGACAACCAGGTCCTGGAAGTTCTCTTTCAGGTTTGAGAGGACCCTGAAATGCCATTGCTGGAAGCTGCCACATTTTGCCCAGAGCATTTTCAAAACTGTTTGCAAAGCTGTGCAGGATCCTAGATGGTCCTGAATGCCTCAGAGCCCAGGACATAAAGCTAGGGGTGTTAGGGAAGTCTGGAACTGGCCCTCGGTCCTACTTGAGGGTCAGTGACCATGTACCCTGAGGCCCTCCCAGAGCCCCAGAGGGGCAGCATCTCTAGATCAAGTAAAACCCTTTCCTAGGCCAGAGAGGCCTAGAGGAACCCAAGAAGACAATAATAGCACAGGAACCAGGGATAGTGAAAGGGGGGGGCTAAGTCAATCTTCATTTAATAAACATTTCTGAGAACCCACTCTGTGCCAGACTGTTGTGCCCTCAAATTACTGGTGGTGTAGGTGGAAGTCTGGCTGGGTACTGGTGGAGGCACAAACTGGTCAGAAGTCTAGAAACAAGGCCTTGGGCATCTCTGAGCCTGCTCCCAGGAATGAAAGGGAGCTAGAGGCTTAGCAGGGTTTGAGGGACAGCAAGGGGAAGCCTGAGACCCTGTTGCTATAAGGGATGTGAGAAGGACGCTTTCAGCTGCTGGGAACTTGGTGAGTGTAGATTTCAGGCCACCCACTTTGAAGAAGGCCATCCCTACCCAAGACTTGGGCTTGAATTTCACTTTGCTACCCCTGGGCTGAAGTTGAAGTAGGACCTCTTTTGCCTTTTCCCCATGCGGTGACCAGCAGTGGTCCTGTTGTCTGACTTGTTCTCTGTCCCTCTTCAGGATCTATGTCCCTCCTTCCCAGGCAGGGGTTTCCGAAGAGCCTCAGGCCTCTATGTTTTCACTGCTCTGCTCTTCCTCCTGTTAGAGTAATTATCTATTAATGCCCCTGTAAGTGCAGGCAGGGTGGCGCCCAGCTGGGCAAGGCTGGACTTTGCACCCTGTTGCTTCAAAGACGGTAGCAGTTGTTCCCTTTCAGGCTGGAATCTTCCTGGAACTGAGAAGAGAGGATAGAAGGGCAGAGGATCTAAGTGGGAGCACACTAGTCAGCTGGAGGAAATGTATGGCTTGCTTATGACTGCTTTCAAGGTGTCCTGTCCTTGGTGTTTTAGAGCAAATCTACTCCTTGGAAAGGTTTATAATCTAAATCCTTAGTTGTTGGCATTGTTGTTAGGTGCCATCAATTCAACTATGACACATAGCAACCCCAGGAACAGCAGATCTGAACCTTGCCCTATGTTCCGCCATCCTCACCCTCTCTGATACGTTTGTGCCCATTGTTACCATGTCAATCCATCCTCTTAAACATGCAATGTATTGTGCTGTGTGGCTTTGGAGAACTCACTTAACCTTTCTGTGCTGCAGTTCTCTGATTTGTGAAAAGAGGAAAACTCCCTAAGCATGTGATTCCGATCTACCAACTGCTCCATGAGAAAAGATGGGCAAGCTCATCTTATGCGATTTAGGATCTCTGAAAACCTACAAAGGATCAGCTATAAGTCAGCTCCAGCTCAATGACACCTAACAACACTTTTTTTTTAGGCATGAGCTTTTGTCACTTTACTGTGACAACACTATTTAAGTAACTCAACTCACTGCCACTATGATTCTGGCTCATAGTGACCCTATAGGACAGAGTGGAACTGCCGTTTAGAGTTTCCAAGGCTGTAAATATTTATGAAAGCAGTCAGCCGCACATTTGCAGGGCAGACTGATGAGTTTAAACCACTGACCCTTTGACTAGCAGCCAACCGCTTAACCACTGCATCATCAAATCCTACTCATAGGACAAAACCCAAAACCAATTCTGCCTCATGACAACCTTCCATTTGGTTTCTGAGGCTGTACATCTTTATAGAAGGAGAGTTCCTCATTTTCTTCTTAGAAGCGGCCATTAGATTTGAACTATTGACCCTCTGATTAGAAGTTTAACATGTAAAACACTATGCCACTAAGGCCCCTTCCTCACATAGGATTAAATTGGCACTCAAACACTGGCTGCTCTGGCAATGCAGTAACTTCCACTAAATGGCCACAATGTTCCCAGTTCCTGGCTGTCCCATGATCCTCTGGGCTTGTGCATTTCCCCCAGGGCCACCAGCAGTATTGTCATGGCCTTACTGCTAGCCTATGATACCAAAGAGAACAGTGGTCAGAAAACCTAGCCTTTCCTCCCAGAGAACTAGCCTCCCAAGAGAAGACTGCTGCTCAGCTCATGGTGCCTGAACCCTGCAGGAACTTGGTTACTCATTTGCTCAGAGTATTGCTTGCTCTGCAATCATGCATTTAAGGATATCTGTGGTATACTCTGCCCTAGGAAAGGCATCTGGGAAGTTATTCATCCTTGCATACAATAAAAACTGACTGAGCTCCTGGTGTGCACCAGTAGAAAACGGAACAAAGTCTCTGCCTTTGTAAAGGGCACATTCTCATGGGAAAGACTAATGAAAGTATTATATGATGCCAAGTACTAGAAAATATAAGGAGCTGTGGTGGCATAAATGGTTAAGCAGTTAACGGTCAACTAAAGGGCAGCAGTTCAAACCCACTATCTGCTCTAAAGGAGAAAGATGTGGCAGTCTGCTTCCATACATTTACAGCTTTGCAAATCCTATGGGCAGGTCTACTCTACCCTAAAAGGGTCAAGGTGAGTTGGAACCTACTCAATAACAATGAGTTTTAGAAGGAAATGCTCTAAGGAAAAACCAAAACTGGGATAAGAGGATAGAGAGTAAAGGAGTTGGACTTCATATAGAGACGAGTCAGAGAAAGTGTGTCTGAGGAGGTGACATCTGAGCAGAGACCTGGTAGAAGTGAGGAAGGGATCCATGCATTTAGGTGTGGAAGAACATTCCAGGCAGAGGGAAGAGCAAGTGCAAAGGCACTGAGGCAAGCGTCCACTTGGTGTGTTTAACAGTGGGAGATGGGACCAGACAAGTGCCAGGGGATATTTAGGGTTTTGTCAAGATTATGGGTTTGTTCTAAGTGTCTTTGGAAGCCATTCGGGGAGTGACATGATTGGATTTACACTGGTGATTGGGACATGGAATGTGAGAACCATGAATGTAGGAAAATTAGATATTGTTAAGGAAGAAATGGAACGCATAAATATTGACATACTAG